>NC_140222.1:7892365-8292365 GCF_951802725.1 Rutilus rutilus | reverse complement strand
AACAAATGAGCGCAGCACACAAAAAAGCAACCCAGTTAACAACATACTGACTATAAAAATTACAAATATGGAGTTTTTATATATTTTATAACATATGATAGAGTTAAGCAACCTCACTTGACGAGTAGGCAACTATTTCCTGAATACAATCACGATTGAAACTGTGACATTGATTTCATACAACAGGTTAATAAACAGTTACAATTAAGTCACTTACATTTTAGATGCAATATTGACTGTTTTTGTTCTGTTTCAGCAGCAAAAATAGTTAAACAAAGATCACAGCAACTTGTTTTCTCATTACTGAATGATTCAGCATTTTGAAACGAATCGCTTGACTCAAAGATTCAATGGTCAATCCATAAACATCTGTCTCAATCATGAATGACTCAGTCATTGGAACGAATCATTTGAACGAATGAATCAATGACTCGCTCATTAAGATGGTCGCCTGGCGACACCTAATGGCGGTTTAGTGTTATGTTTAAAAGTATCATTCTTTCCAACGTGCACCATTATCAATGTCCGTGCGGACGTCCGTTTTTTTTACTTTCACTTTTATATTAGCGATTTAAAAGCACCCACTCGTGTCACACGTCGATTAACCGGTGGGAAAATATCCTCAGACACATACCTAATAAATGTATATTTAAATACAATATTGGCCTACCTGGTAAAAAGTTTTATATACTATTTTGATGTCCTTTTGGACACAAGAGGGCAGTATAGCCCTATGTTTGCTTTTTTGTTGAACCAAATAGCACTAAATAGCCTGTTTTTAACTTTTTCATTCTTCTTGAATTGCAAAAACAGAATAAAATGGGTTTAGTTGTGATATTTGTATACTTTTATATAGAAATAAATGGTATATAATTACATTTTTAGAAGATTTTTAGTGTTTCCTTTTTGGACATTAATCCCTCGCC
Organism: Rutilus rutilus; assembly: GCF_951802725.1. Taxonomy (NCBI): domain Eukaryota; kingdom Metazoa; phylum Chordata; class Actinopteri; order Cypriniformes; family Leuciscidae; genus Rutilus; species Rutilus rutilus. Next base: position 8,291,439 of record NC_140222.1, on the reverse strand, counting down.
ATAGCAAAACCGTTTGAGATATTTATTATCCATTCACAACTTAGCATATTTAATGTAGTTTCATCATGTTGAAAAAGTTTGGTACGAATAAAATAAATAGTTTAAGAGGAGTGGCTAAAAATTCAGAGGCTGATTTTGCAAAAAAATTCACATTCAGACCAAAATATCTGACTTCCTGATGGCCAGAGCTATTGAATGTAAATTAGAAAGTTGTCCGGCTTGATGAGAACAATATAAAAACTATTTTTTCTTTACTGTAGTTAAAACTAACCCCCCCACTTTTGTCTAAAGCATGTTGAAAGTGACACACTTCCTGCTGCCAGTTGGTGGCGCTATAACTTTGACTCACAATAGCTACATCCATCTGATCGGCCTCTTACCACGAACACACTGCTGAAGTTTCATCAAGATCAGTTAATGTATGCAGAAGTTATTCCACTTCCGTGTTTCTCTTTTCTCGCCATAAATTCGATTCCTCGCCACAGCCAAACCGTTCGAGATATCAAAAATCCGTCCGCAATTTAGCATCCTCAAAGTCTTGACTACATGCACACCGAGTTTGAAGGGGACACGGTGAATTTTCTAGGAGGAGTATTTCACATTCCACAGCAAGCGTTTTCCAAACAACCCATAATAGCCGACTTCCTGTTGGGCTGGCGTAAAACTTGACCGGGGTAAAGTTGTTCGGCCCGATGAGATCTATATGTGTACCGAGTTTCATATTAATTCATGCGAGCGTGTTTGATATATGGATCAAGTTTTAGAACCCCGTTCAAGGGGGCGCTGTTGAGCCCCCCAGCCACGCCCGGGTACCAGCTTCAGCCCGGCCCTGATGGCCGTGGGTTTTGACCTGTGTGCAAAGTTTCAAGAGTTTTTGAGCACGTTAAGGACCCCAAAAGCCCCTGAAACCTTGATTAACAATATAAAAGCAAGAGTCAAATCCCCCCCTCCCCTCACACACACACAGACACAGAGAGAGGGAGAGAAAATTCTTCAGAAAATCCACATTCAAACCAAAATATCTCTCTTCCTGTTGGTCGGAGATGGTTCATGTAAATTAGAAAGTTGTCCGTCTTGATGAGAACAATACACATACCAAGTTTTGTGATTCTAGGAAAAACTAAGCCCCCATTTTTGACTAAAGGTGGCGCTACTGAGCCATTCCACCACGCCCGTTTCTGAAACTTTGCACATGTCTACTGGCTAATAAATGTGATGTGTCTGTTGAGTTTCATGCAATTTCAAGTATGTTAAGAGTCTCAAAAGCATCAAAAAAGAATATTAAAGTTTGATGCGTTGCCACGGTAACAGTATCTAAGATATCAATAATCCTTTCACAGGTTTACATCTGCTGTGTGTCTACATTGTACACATAAAGTTTGAAGCAAATCGGGTAAAAATAAGACACTGATTTCAAAGCATTTTGAAAGTGACATATTCCTGCTGCCAGTTGGTGGCGCTATAACTTTGACTCACAATAGTCACATCCATGTGATCGGCCTCTTACCACGAACACACTGCTGAAGTTTCATCAAGATCAGTTAATGTATGCAGAAGTTATAACACACTTCCTGTTTCATTTTTTCGCCATAAATTTGTTTCCTCGCCACGGCCAAACCGTTCGAGATATCAAAAATCCGTCCGCAATTTAGCATCCTCAATGTCTTAACTTCATGCACACCGAGTTTGAAGGCGAATCGATGAATTCCCTAGGAGGAGTACATTAAATTCCACAGCATGCGTTTCCAAACAACGCTAAATAGCCAACTTCCTGTTTGGCTGGCGTAAAACTTAGAGCACGAAAGTTGTTCGGCCCGATGAGATCTATATGTGTACCGAGTTTCATATTATTACATGCAAGCGTGTTTGATTTATGGACACGTGTTCGGATCCCGTTCCAGGGGGCGCTGTCGAGCCCCCCTGCCACGCCTGGGTACCAGCTTCAGTCCGGACCTGATGGCCGCGGGTTCTGACGTGTGTGCAAAATTGCAAGAGTTTTCGAGCATGTTAAGAGCCCCAAAAGTGCCCGAAAGGTTGACAAAATAATAATAATAATAATAAATATAGCTGCGAGCAGCGATGGCGGGCCCAAGCCGGTGGCACCGCCACCCTGGTGCCTTTAGTTACACTAAAGCCACCGGGGTGGCGGTGTCACCGGCTTGGGCCCTCCATCGCTGCTCGCAGCTATATATATATATATATATATATATATATATATATATATATATATATATATATATATATATATATATATATATATATGTAACAAAAAAAATATAATATATACATTATATATGTAACAAAAAATAAATAAATGAATAAAAAAAAATATATATATATATATATATATATATATGGCGAGGCGAGGAACGGGCAGAGAAGAGCGAACATTTTTGGACATTCATCATATTGCATTGGTTTTCATTTCTTGTCCTCAAACCAAGCACTAATCTGTTTATTTTTAAGTCACACATTCTCCATTGATTAAAAAAGACAATCAAATGTATTTTTTAATGGTAGTATTATTTTATACAGAAATAAATTATTTATAATTCAGATGAGAATAAAGTTAGTGTTAATTAAAATTGTAAGGAAAACAAATATATTGATCTAAAATCTACCATCATTTGCTGCAAATAGGTTGACTATTTATATTTATTATTATATTTTATTACGGCTGTAATGAACCGGCTGCGATGTCAAGATTGCAATGCTGGAATGCACAGTGTGTGTGTGTGTGTGTGTGTGTGTGTGTGTGTGTGTGTGTGTGTGTGTGTGTGTGTGTGTGTGTGTGTGTGTGTGTGTGTGTGTGTGTGTGTGTGTGTGTGTGTGTGTGTGTGTGAGGCGTGGGCGCGATCGAACAGTGGAAACATAAAAACATAGGCTACTCCGTCAGTTTGTTCATACAGGACATCATTTAAACTGCACTGTGTTTACTTAGGGTGTATTCACACCTGCCTTGTTTGGTTCGATTGAATCGAACTCTAGTTCGTTTCCCCCCTTGGTGCGGACCTTTTGGGCAGGTGTGAATACAGCAATCGAACTCGGGTGCGGACCAAACAATCGAACCGAGACCCAGCTGAAGAGGTGGTCTCGGTACGGTTCCAAACGAACTCTGGTACGGTTCATTTACGGTGTGAACATGAACCGACCCAACTGCAGAAAACTGCGTCTTTTTATTTGACTGCTCTTATGAGGATACTTAACAAAACTGACATTTTGGCATAATGGTGTCTTATTATACAGACATCCAAAGTCTCCCGGAAGTTCCGGCAGTCTCCCGCATGTCGATAGAAGCGCATGAATGCCCGCAAATCATTTAAAATCTCCGGAAATCTAGAGCGAGCGAGCAAGAGTGCGCGCACGGCAGAGAGAGGGAGCGAGAGACCTTGCGTGTGTGTGCCAGCTAGTGTGCCTCACGAAGCGCATGTAAGGACCCAAGCAATCAATTGTCAGTGCGGGCGGGCTTTTATCTATACTACCATAGTTTCTTCATATTGCGTTTGTAAAGAATAACACCAAATCAGTAAAATAACAAATAGGCGATTACATTACGAAATATCTCCTGCTTTTTTTTTTTTTTTTGCTTTTTTTTGCACTTCCTGCTTTTCCCTGCTTGAGAATTCCTGTCCAATGAATGGACGACCTTAGCACACGTGTGGTTTTGTTTACACATTTTGGTTCACTTGTAAAAAGAGCAGTGTGAAAACGAACCGTACCAAACAAAAAAAAATCAACATTCTATTTGGTCCGGACCAAAGCAAGTGAACTATCGGACTTTCCTGGTGTGAATACACCCTTATATTTATGTACACTCGCAATAAAACACAACATTGTGCTTTTGTAAAAAAACATTCAAGCAATCCCACCCCCGAAATGGCGCTATTTTTTAAATGAAACTAAAATGCTCACGGCTGCATGGGCAATAACACGTCTACAGCGAGGAACGAGCAGAACAGAGTGAATGTTTTTTAGGATGTCCGTATTTCACTTTCGCTCATCATATACTCACCCTCATGTTGTTTTAATCCTTTATGAATTTCTTTCTTCTGCTGAACAGAAAGGAAGATATTTAGGAGAATGTCAGTAACCAGACAGTTTCTGATCCCATTGACTTCCATAGTAGGAAAAAAATGTATACTATGGAAGTCAATGAGACCAGAAACTGTCTGGTTACTGACATTCTTCTAAATATCTTCCTTTCTGTTCAGCAGAAGAAAGAAATTAATAAAGGATTGAAACAACATGAGGGTGAGTATATGATGACAGAATTTTCCATTTAAAGTGGAGTATCCCTTTAAGTTAGCGATTTAAAAGCCCCCGCCGCGGTGTCACACATCAATTAACCAGTGGGAAAAAATTCTCAGTCACATCGCTATTATATTTATATATAAATACAATATACAATGGGCCTACCTGATTTTGAACACAAGAGGGCAGTATAGCCCTATGTATGACTTTTTTTTTTTTACTAAATAGCGCATTCTGGCTGATTTTAAACTTGTACATAATTCTTGAATTGAAAAAAACTGAATAAACCCAAAACTAGTTCTGTTTCGGTTTAGTTCTGATATTTGTATAATTTTATATAAAAATAAATGGTGTATAATTAAATTTTAAGAAGATATGAGATGTTTTCTGATTCCTTTTTTGACATTATTTTAATCCCTCGCCATGTCAAAACCGTTTGAACTATTTAATATCCGTTCACAATTTAGCATCTTTAATGTATTTTCATCGTGTTAAAAAAGTTTGGTGTGAATAAAAAAAAAAACACTTAGCAGGAGTGGGTAAAAAGCAGAGGCTGAATTTGCAAATAAATTCACATTCAAACCAAAATATCTGACTTCCTATTGGTCGAAGCTAATAACTGTATATTAGAAAGTTGTCCGGCTCGATGAGACCAATGTACGTACTGATTTTTAAAACTGTGGGTAAAACTAACCCCCCCACTTTTGTCAAAAGCATTTTGAAAGTGACACACTTCCTGCTGCCAGTTGGTGGCGCTATAACTTTGACTCACAATAGTTACATCCATCTGATCGGCCTCTTACCACGAACACACTGGTGAAGTTTCATCAAGATCAGTTAATGTATGCAGAAGTTATACCACTTCGTGTTTCTCTTTTCTCGCCATAAATTCGTTTCCTCGCCACGGCCAAACCGTTCGAGATATCAAAAATCCGTCCGCAATTTAGAATCCTCAATGTCTTGACTTCATGCACACCGAGTTTGGTGGGGATTGGATGAATTCTCTAGGAGGAGTACTTCGCATTCCACAGCAAGCGTTTTCCAAACAACCCATAATAGCCGACTTCCTGTTGGGCTGGCGTAAAACTTGACCAGGGGAAAGTTGTTCGGCCCGATGAGATCTATATGTGTACCGAGTTTCATATTAATTAATGCAAGCGTGTTTGATCTATGGACCAAGTTTTGGGACCCCCGTTCAAGGGGGCGCTGTTGAGCCCCCCTGCCACGCCCGGATACCAGCTTCAGCCCGTCCCTGATGGCAGGGGGTTCTGACTTGTGTGCAAAGTTACAAGAGTTTTTGAGCACGTTAAGGACCCCAAAAGCCCCTGAAACCTTGATTAACAATGTAAAAGCAATAGTCAAATCCCCCCCTCACACACACACACAGAGACACAGAGAGAGGGAGAGAAAATTCTTCAGAATATCCACATTCAAACCAAAATATCTCTCTTCCTGTTGGTCAGAGATAGTTCATGTAAATTAGAAAGTTGTCCGTCTTGATGAGAACAATACACATACCAAGTTTTGTTGCTGTTGATAAAACTAACCCCCCCACTTATGACTAAAGGTGGCGCTACTGAGCCCCTCACCACGCCCGTTTCTGAAACTTTGCACATGTCTACTGGCTAATAAATGTGATGTGTCTGTCGAGTTTCATCCAATTTCAAGTATGTTAAGAGTCTCAAAAGCATCAAAAAAGAATATTAAAGTTTGAAGCGTTGCCATGGCAACAGTATTAAAGATATAAAAAATCCTTTCACAGGTCTACATCTGCCGTGTGTTTACATTATACACATAAAGTTTGAAGCAAATCGGGTAAAAATAAGAGGGTGATTTCAAAGCATTTTGAAAGGGACACACTTCCTGTTGCCAGTTGGTGGCGCTATAACTTTGACTCACAATAGTCACATCCATGTGATCGACCTCTTACAACGAACACACTGCTGAAGTTTAATCAAGATCAGTTAATGTATGCAGAAGTTATAACACACTTCCTGTTTCCATTATTCGCCATAAATTCGTGTCCTCGCCACAGCCAAACCGTTCGAGATATCAAAAATCCGTCCGCAATTTAGCATCCTCAATGTCTTGACTTCATGCTGACTGAGTTTGGAGGCGAATGGATGAATTCCCTAGGAGGAGTACATTAAATTCCACAGCATGCGTTTCCAAACAACCCATAATAGCCGACTTCCTGTTGGGCTGGCGTAAAAAGTAAAAGTACGAAAGTTGTTTGGCCCGATGAGATCTATATGTGTACCAAGTTTCATATTATTACATGCAAGCGTGTTTGATTTATGGACCAAGTTTTCGGACCCCGTTCCAGGGGGCGCTGTCGAGCCTCCCTGCCACGCCAGTGTCCCAGCTTCAGCCCGGCCCTAATGGCCGCGGGTTCTGACCTGTGTGCAAAGTTTCAAGAGTTTTCGAGCACGTTAAGGGCCCCAAAAGTGCCCGAAAGGTTGAAAAAAAAATAATAATAAATAATCCTTAGAAGAACAATAGGGCTCTGCGCCCTTTCAGGGCTTGGGCCCTAATAATCCTAACGAAAACAATAGGGCTCTGCGCCCTTTCAGGGCTTGGGCCCTAATAATAATAATAATAATCCTACCGAAAACAATAGGGCCTTCGCCCTTTCAGGGCTTGGGCCCTAATAATCCTACCGAAAACAATAGGGCCTTCGCCCTTTCAGGGCTTGGGCCCTAATAAAATATATATATATAAATCTAGCTGCGAGCAGCGATTACGGGCCCAAGCCGGTGGCACCGCAACCCCGGTGCCTTTAGTTACCTAAAGGCACCGGGGTGGCGGTACCGCCGGCTTTGGCCCTCCATCGCTGCTCGCAGCTATATTTATATATATATATATATATATATATATATATATACATACATACATACACACACATACATATATATGTATATATATACATACATACATACACACACATACATATATATATATGTATATATATATATATATATATATATATATATATATATATATATATATATATATATTATTGTTCAAAAGTTTGGGGTCAGTAAGATTTTTTATGTTTTTAGGAGAAGTCTCTTCTGCTCACCAAGGCTGCATTTATTGATTAAAAATACAAACAAAAACAGTAATATTGTGAAATATTATTCCAATTTAAAACAGCTGTTTTCAATTTTAAAATATTTTACATAGTAATTCATTTCTGTGATCAAAGTTGAGTTTTCAGCATCATTACTCCAGTCTTCAGTGTCACATGATCCTTCAGAAATCATACTAATATGATGATTGATGCTCAATAAATATTCATTATTATTTTCAATGTTGAAAACAGTTGTGTACAGATTTTTTTTTTTCAAAATGCTTTGATGAATGTAAAGTTCAAAAGAACAGCATATATTTCAAATATTTATATTTTTAACATTATAAATGTCTTTACTGTAACTGTTGATCAGTTTAACTCATCCTTCATAAATAAAAGTACTGATTTATTTTATTTCTTTCCCCTAAAAATAAAATTTTAATTATTACTAACCACAAACTTTTGAGCGGTAGTGTTTAACGTTACAAAAGCTTTAGATTTCAGATAAATGCTGTTCTTTTGAACTTTCTATTCATCAAAGACTGTACACAACTGTTTTCGACATTTAAAATAATAATGAATGTTTCTTGAGTATCAATCATCATATTAGAATAATTTCTGAAGGATCATGTGACAGTGACGACTGGAGTAATGATGCTGAAAACTCAGCTTTGATCACAGGAATAAATAACAGTTTAAAATATATTAAAATAGAAAGCAGCTGTTTTAAATTGGAATACTATTTTACAATATTACTGTTTTTGTTTGTATTTTTAATCAAATAAATGCAGCCTTGGTGAGCAGAAGAAACTTTTCTGTTATGTGCGCGCCACAGACTGCACGCACGTCCGCTTAGAGTTCCGCCTTTTGCCTTCCGTCAATATTACGTTATTAGAAAAATATTTTTTTAGAGAATCGATTTTTTGACATTTGTGAATCGATTCAGAATCGTCCACGTCCGCATCGCGATGCATCTAAGAATCAATTTTTTCTCCCACCCCTAGATTTCATACAACAGGTTAATAAACAGTTACAATTAAGTCACTTACATTTTAGATGCAATGTTGACTGTTTTTGTTCTGTTTCAGCAGCGAAAATAGTTAAACAAAGATCACGGCAGAACCATCACGCATCACGTGTTTTCTCATAACTGAACGATTCAGCATTTTTAACGAATCGGTTGACTCAAAGATTGAATGATCAATCCATAAACATCTGTCTTAATCATGATCGACTCATTCGAACGAATCGTTTGAACGAATGAATCAATGACTCGCTTATTAAGATGGATGCCTGGCGACACCTAATGGCGGTTTAGTGTTGTTTAAAAGCATCATTCTTTCCCACATGTGTGTGATTTGTGTGTGCAACATTATCATTATTTTTCTTTCACTATTATATTAGCGATTTAAAAGCACCCACTCGTGTCACACGTCGATTAACTGGTGGGAAAATATCCTCAGACACATACCTAATAAATGTATATTTAAATACAATATTGGCCTACCTGGTAAAAAGTTTTATATACTATTTTGATGTCCTTTTGGACACAAGAGGGCAGTATAGCCCTATGTTTGCTTTTTTGTTGAACCAAATAGCACTAAATAGCCTGTTTTTAACTTTTTCATTCTTCTTGAATTGCAAAAACAGAATAAAATGGGTTTAGTTGTGATATTTGTATACTTTTATATAGAAATAAATGGTATATAATTACATTTTTAGAAGATTTTTACTTTAATCCCTCGCCATAGCAAAACCGTTTGAGATATTTATTATCCATTCACAATTTAGCATATTTAATGTAGCTTCATCATGTTGAAAAAGTTTGGTACGAATAAAATAAATAGTTTAAGAGGAGTGGCTAAAAATTCAGAGGCTGATTTTGCAAAAAAATTCACATTCAGACCAAAATATCTGACTTCCTGATGGCCAGAGCTATTGAATGTAAATTAGAAAGTTGTCCGGCTTGATGAGAACAATATACAAACTATTTTTTCTTTACTGTAGTTAAAAGTAACCCCCCCACTTTTGTCAAAAGCATGTTGAAAGTGACACACTTCCTGCTGCCAGTTGGTGGCGCTATAACTTTGACTCACAATAGCTACATCCATCTGATCGGCCTCTTACCACGAACACACTGCTGAAGTTTCATCAAGATCAGTTAATGTATGCAGAAGTTATTCCACTTCCGTGTTTCTCTTTTCTCGCCATAAATTCGATTCCTCGCCACAGCCAAACCGTTCGAGATATCAAAAATCCGTCCGCAATTTAGCATCCTCAAAGTCTTGACTACATGCACACCGAGTTTGAAGGGGACACGGTGAATTTTCTAGGAGGAGTATTTCACATTCCACAGCAAGCGTTTTCCAAACAACCCATAATAGCCGACTTCCTGTTGGGCTGGCGTAAAACTTGACCGGGGTAAAGTTGTTCGGCCCGATGAGATCTATATGTGTACCGAGTTTCATATTAATTCATGCGAGCGTGTTTGATATATGGATCAAGTTTTAGAACCCCGTTCAAGGGGGCGCTGTTGAGCCCCCCAGCCACGCCCGGGTACCAGCTTCAGCCCGGCCCTGATGGCCGTGGGTTCTGACCTGTGTGCAAAGTTTCAAGAGTTTTTGAGCACGTTAAGGACCCCAAAAGCCCCTGAAACCTTGATTAACAATATAAAAGCAATAGTCAAATCCCCCCCTCCCCTCACACACACAGAGACACAGAGAGAGGGAGAGAAAATTCTTCAGAAAATCCACATTCAAACCAAAATATCTCTCTTCCTGTTGGTCGGAGATGGTTCATGTAAATTAGAAAGTTGTCCGTCTTGATGAGAACAATACACATACCAAGTTTTGTGATTCTAGGAAAAACTAAACCCCCATTTTTGACTAAAGGTGGCGCTACTGAGCCATTCCACCACGCCCGTTTCTGAAACTTTGCACATGTCTACTGGCTAATAAATGTGATGTGCCTGTTGAGTTTCATGCAATTTCACGTATGTTAAGAGTCTCAAAAGCATCAAAAAAGAATATTAAAGTTTGATGCGTTGCCACGGCAACAGTATCTAAGATATCAATAATCCTTTCACAGGTTTACATCTGCCGTGTGTCTACATTGTACACATAAAGTTTGAAGCAAATCGGGTAAAAATAAGACACTGATTTCAAAGCATTTTGAAAGTGATGTACTTCCTGCTGCCTGTTGGTGGCGCTATAACTTTGACTCACAATAGTCACATCTGTGCGATCGGCCTCTTACAACAAACACACTGCTGAAGTTTCATCAAGATCAGTTAATGTATGCAGAAGTTATAACACACTTCCTGTTTCATTATTTCGCCATAAATTTGTTTCCTCGCCACGGCCAAACCGTTTGAGATATCAAAAATCCGTCCGCAATTTAGCATCCTCAATGTCTTGACTTCATGCACACCGAGTTTGGAGGCGAATCGATGAATTCCCTAGGAGGAGTACATTAAATTCCACAGCATGCGTTTCCAAACAACGCTAAATAGCCAACTTCCTGTTTGGCTGGCGTAAAACTTAGAGCACGAAAGTTGTTCGGCCCGATGAGATCTATATGTGTACCGAGTTTCATATTATTACATGCAAGCGTGTTTGATTTATGGACACGTGTTCGGATCCCGTTCCAGGGGGCGCTGTCGAGCCCCCCTGCCACGCCCGGGTACCAGCTTCAGTCCGGCCCTGATGGCCGCGGGTTCTGACGTGTGTGCAAAATTTCAAGAGTTTTCGAGCATGTTAAGAGCCCCAAAAGTGCCCGAAAGGTTGACAAAATAATAATAATAATAATAAATATAGCTGCGAGCAGCGATTACGGGCCCAAGCCGGTGGCACCGCAACCCCGGTGCCTTTAGTTACCTAAAGGCACCGGGGATGGCGGTGCCCCCGGCTTTGGCCCTCCATCGCTGCTCGCAGCTATATTTATATATATATATATATATATATATATATATATATATATATATATATATATATATATATATATACATACACACACACACACACACACACACACATATATATATATATATATATATATATATATATATATATATATATATATATATATATATGTGTGTGTGTGTATATAAATATCTATCTATCTATATCTATCTATCTATCTATCTATCTATCTATCTATCTATCTATCTATCTATCTATCTATCTATCTATCTATCTATATATATATATATATATATATATATATATATATATATATATATATAAGACAGAAAATATTACTTGTCTTACCTTATTCTGATTTTATGATACACTCAAAATATTCCACAACAAATCCTTTAAATTTAATGTAAAAATAAAAACGAAAGTAAGCAGTGTTGGTCTCACGTAACCCTCTCATTAGAATCAAAATGTTTCAATTTTTGTGATGTATTTGGATGCTAAACTATTCTTTATTATAGGCTTTGTACTTCACTCGTGTTCCAATATCGATGGAAAAAATCATCCTCTTCACACGCGCAAAAATGTTCTTGGAAACATCACAGTGGAGCTCTGCTTACTGTGAATGGTACAGATTGTACTACTGACTATTTAAACAGAGCAGTGTAATTCGTTTATGTTAGGTTGACTATTTTTATTATTATATTGTATTAGGGCTATAATGAATGTCAAGATTGCAATTCTGGAATGTTTGTGTGACGCGGTTGCGGTTGAACAGTGGACACAAAAACATAAATAAAATGTTTTAGTTAATTCCTACATCCATAGGAATACATTGAAAATGCTCGCTCTACTCCGCACCATTATCAATGTCTGTGCGGACGTCTGTATTTTACTAGTATATAGTATACTATAGTTAGCGATTTAAAAGCCCTCAGCGGTGTCACATGTCGATTAACCGGTGGGAAAATTTTATCACAGTCACATCCCTAATATATTTATATATAAATTCAATAGGCCTATCTGAAAGAGAATTTTACTTGCCCGACCAAAGTATAGCCTGATTAGAACGTCAATAACAAAAAAATAACTTGGGAATCACTAAAACGAGAGATTATTCTAATTTCATTACATTCATTTTAAGTTGCAATCAGCAGTTAATAATAAATGTATTACTGATCAATGGTAACAAGGTTGCACTGCTGAGGCTCATGCTGCTTCTCCAGGAGAATTGTAAACAAATGAGCGCAGCACACAAAAAAGCAACCCAGTTAACAACATACTGACTATAAAAATTACAAATATGGAGTTTTTATATATTTTATAACATATGATAGAGTTAAGCAACCTCACTTGACGAGTAGGCAACTATTTCCTGAATACAATCACGATTGAAACTGTGACATTGATTTCATACAACAGGTTAATAAACAGTTACAATTAAGTCACTTACATTTTAGATGCAATATTGACTGTTTTTGTTCTGTTTCAGCAGCAAAAATAGTTAAACAAAGATCACAGCAACTTGTTTTCTCATTACTGAATGATTCAGCATTTTGAAACGAATCGCTTGACTCAAAGATTCAATGGTCAATCCATAAACATCTGTCTCAATCATGAATGACTCAGTCATTGGAATGAATCGTTTGAACGAATGAATCAATGACTCGCTCATTAAGATGGTCGCCTGGCGACACCTAACGGCGGTTTAGTGTTATGTTTAAAAGTATCATTCTTTCCAACGTGCACCATTATCAATGTCCGTGCGGACGTCCGTTTTTTTACTTTCACTTTTATATTAGCGATTTAAAAGCACCCGCTCGTGTCACACGTCGCTTAACCGATGGGAAAATATCCTCACAGTCATATACCTAATAAATTTATATTTAAATACAATAGGCCTACCTAGTAAAACGTTTTATATACTATTTTGATATCCTTTTGGACACAAGAGGGCAGTATAGCCCTATGTTTGCTTTTTTGTTGAAACAAATAGCACTAAATAGCCTGTTTTTAACTTTTTCATACTTTTTGAATTGCAAAAACAGATTAAATAGGTTTAGTTCTAATATTTGTATAATTTTATATAAAAATAAATGGTGTATAATTAAATTTTAAGAATATATGAGATGTTTTCTGATTCCTTTTTTGACATTATTTTAATCCCTCGCCATGTCAAAACCGTTTGAAATATTTAATATCCGTTCACAATTTAGCATCTTTAATGTATTTTCATCATGTTGAAAAAGTTTGATGTGAATAAATAAACCATTTAGCAGGAGTGGGTAAAAATTCAGAGGCTGAATTTGCAAATAAATCCACATTCAAACCAAAATATCTGACTTCCTGTTGTTCAGAGCTAATAACTGTATATTAGAAAGTTGTCCGGCTCGATGAGACCAATGTACGTACTGATTTTTAAAACTGTGGGTAAAACTAACCCCCCCACTTTTGTCAAAAGCATTTTGAAAGTGACACACTTCCTGCTGCCAGTTGGTGGCGCTATAACTTTGACTCACAATAGTTACATCCATCTGATCGGCCTCTTACCACGAACACACTGGTGAAGTTTCATCAAGATCCGTTAATGTATGCAGAAGTTATACCACTTCGTGTTTCTCTTTTCTCGCCATAAATTCGTTTCCTCGCCACGGCCAAACCGTTCGAGATATCAAAAATCCGTCTGCAATTTAGAATCCTCAATGTCCTGACTTCATGCACACCGAGTTTGGTGGGGATTGGATGAATTCTCTAGGAGGAGTACTTCGCATTCCACAGCAAGCGTTCTCCAAACAACCCATAATTGCCGACTTCCTGTTGGGCTGGCGTAAAACTTAGAGCACGAAAGTTGTTCAGCCCGATGTGATCTATATGTGTACCGAGTTTCATATCATTACATGCAAGTGTGTTTGATTTATGGACAAGTGTTCGGATCCCGTTCCAGGGGGCGCTGTTGAGCCCCCCTGCCACGCCCGGGTACCAGCTTCAGCCCGGCCCTGATGGCCGCGGGTTCTGACCTGTGTGCAAAGTTTCAAGAGTTTTCGAGCACGTTAAAGGCCCCAAAAGCCCCTGAAACCTTGAAAAACAGGAATTTTAAACAAATCTCACTCAAAAGAAAAATCCCCCCACCCCTCACACACACAGAGACGCAGAGAAAGAGAGAGAGAGGGAGAGAATTCTACAAAAAATCACATTCAAACCAAAATATCTCACTTCCTGTTGGTCACAGCTTATGACTATAAATTAGAAAGTTGTCCGGCTTGATGAGAACAATATACATAACGATTTTTGTGACTCTACTTAAAACTAAGCCCCCATTTTTGACTAAAGGTGGCGCTACTGAGCCCCTCACCACGCCCGTTTCTGAAACTTTGCACATGTCTACCGGCTAATAAATGTGATGTGTCTGTCGAGTTTCATCCAATTTCAAGTATGTTTAGAGTCTCAAAAGCATCTGAAAAGAATATTAAAGTTTGATGCGTTGCCACGGCAACAGTATTTAAGATATCAATAAACCTTTCACAGTTCTACATCTGCCAAGTGTCTACATTATACACATAAAGTTTGAAGCAAATCGGGTAAAAATAAGAGGGTGATTTCAAAGCATTTTTAAAGTGACACACTTCCTGCTGCCAGTTGGTGGCGCTATAACTTTGACTCACAATAGTCACATCCATGTGATCGGCCTCTTACAACGAACACACTGTGGAAGTTTCATCAAGATCAGTTAATGTATGCAGAAGTTATAACACACTTCCTGTTTATCTTTACTCGCTATAATTTCGTTTCATCGCCACGGCCAAACCGTTCGAGATATCAAAAATCCGTCCGCAATTTAGCATCCTCAATGTCTTGACTTCATGCTGACCGAGTTTGGTGTGGATCGGATCAATTCCCTAGGAGGAGTACATTAAATTCCACAGCATGCATTTTTCAAACAACCCATAATAGCTGACTTCCTGTTGGGCAGAGCTAATAACGTAGAGTGCGAAAGTTGTTCGGCCCGATGAGATCTATATGTGTACCGAGTTTCATACTAATACGTTCTTGTATGTGTCCAAGATTTAAGATTGTGTTCTAGGGGGCGCTGTTGAGCCCCCCTGCCACGCCCGGGTACCAGCTTCAGCCCGGCCCTAATGGCCGCAGGTTCTGACCTGCGTGCAAAGTTTCATGAGTTTTTGAGCACGTTAAAGGCCCCAAAAGCCCCCGAACCCTTGAAGAACAATAATAAATATAGCTGCGAGCAGCGATTACGGGCCCAAGCCGGTGGCACCGCAACCCCGGTGCCTTTAGTTACCTAAAGGCACCGGGGTGGCGGTACCGCCGGCTTTGGCCCTCCATCGCTGCTCGCAGCTATATTTATATATATATATATATATATATATATATATATATATATATATACAGTGAGGAAAATAAGTATTTGAACACCCTGCTATTTTGCAAGTTCTCCCACTTAGAAATCATGGAGGGGTCTGAAATTGTCATAGTAGGTGCATGTCCACTGTGAGAGACATAATCTAAAAAAAAAAATCCAGTAATCACAATGTATGATTTTTAACTATTTATTTGTATGATACAGCTGCAAATAAGTATTTGAACACCTGAGAAAATCAATGTTAATATTTGGTACAGTAGCCTTTGTTTGCAATTACAGAGGTCAAACGTTTCCTGTAGTTTTTCACCAGGTTTGCACACACTGCAGGAGGGATTTTGGCCCACTCCTCCACACAGATCTTCTCTAGATCAGTCAGGTTTCTGGGCTGTCGCTGAGAAACACGGAGTTTGAGCTCCCTCCAAAGATTCTCTATTGGGTTTAGGTCTGGAGACTGGCTAGGCCACGCCAGAACCTTGATATGCTTCTTACAGAGCCACTCCTTGGTTATCCTGGCTGTGTGTTTCGGGTCATTGTCATGTTGGAAGACCCAGCCTCGACCCATCTTCAATGGTCTAACTGAGGGAAGGAGGTTGTTCCCCAAAATCTCGCAATACATGGCCCCGGTCATCCTCTCCTTAATACAGTGCAGTCGCCCTGTCCCATGTGCAGAAAAACACCCCCAAAGCATGATGCTACCACCCCATGCTTCACAGTAGGGATGGTGTTCTTGGGATGGTACTCATCATTCTTCTTCCTCCAAACACGTTTAGTGGAATTATGACCAAAAAGTTCTATTTTGGTCTCATCTGACCACATGACTTTCTCCCATGACTCCTCTGGATCATCCAAATGGTCATTGGCAAACTTAAGACGGGCCTTGACATGTGCTGGTTTAAGCAGGGGAACCTTCCGTGCCATGCATGATTTCAAACCATGACGTCTTAGTGTATTACCAACAGTAACCTTGGAAACGGTGGTCCCAGCTCTTTTCAGGTCATTGACCAGCTCCTCCCGTGTAGTTCTGGGCTGATTTCTCACCTTTCTTAGGATCATTGAGACCCCACGAGGTGAGATCTTGCATGGAGCCCCAGTCCGAGGGAGATTGACAGTCATGTTTAACTTCTTCCATTTTCTAATGATTGCTCCAACAGTGGACCTTTTTTCACCAAGCTGCTTGGCAATTTCCCCGTAGCCCTTTCCAGCCTTGTGGAGGTGTACAATTTTGTCTCTAGTGTCTTTGGACAGCTCTTTGGTCTTGGCCATGTTAGTAGTTGGATTCTTACTGATTGTATGGGGTGGACAGGTGTCTTTATGCAGCTAACGACCTCAAACAGGTACATCTAATTTAGGATAATAAATGGAGTGGAGGTGGACATTTTAAAGGCAGACTAACAGGTCTTTGAGGGTCAGAATTCTAGCTGATAGACAGGTGTTCAAATACTTATTTGCAGCTGTATCATACAAATAAATAGTTAAAAAATCATATATTGTGATTTCTGGATTTTTTTTTTTTTGATTATGTCTCTCACAGTGGACATGCACCTACGATGACAATTTCAGACCCCTCCATGATTTCCAAGTGGGAGAACTTGCAAAATAGCAGGGTGTTCAAATACTTATTTTCCTCACTGTATATATATATATATATATATATATATTGTTCAAAAGTTTGGGGTCAGTAAGATTTTTAATGTTTTTAGGAGAAGTCTCTTCTGCTCACCAAGGCTGCATTTATTGATTAAAAATACAAACAAAAACAGTAATATTGTGAAATATTATTCCAATTTAAAACAGCTGTTTTCAATTTTAAAATATTTTACATAGTAATTCATTTCTGTGATCAAAGTTGAGTTTTCAGCATCATTACTCCAGTCTTCAGTGTCACATGATCCTTCAGAAATCATACTAATATGATGATTGATGCTCAATAAATATTCATTATTATTTTCAATGTTGAAAACAGTTGTGTACAGATTTTTTTTTTTTCAATGCTTTGATGAATGTAAAGTTCAAAAGAACAGCATATATTTCAAATATATATATTTTTAACATTATAAATGTCTTTACTGTAACTGTTGATCAGTTTAACTCATCCTTCATAAATAAAAGTACTGATTTATTTTATTTCTTTCCCCCAAAAATAAAATTTTAATTATTACTAACCACAAACTTTTGAGCGGTAGTGTTTAACGTTACAAAAGCTTTAGATTTCAGATAAATGCTGTTCTTTTGAACTTTCTATTCATCAAAGACTGTACACAACTGTTTTCGACATTTAAAATAATAATGAATGTTTCTTGAGTATCAATCATCATATTAGAATAATTTCTGAAGGATCATGTGACAGTGACGACTGGAGTAATGATGCTGAAAACTCAGCTTTGATCACAGGAATAAATAACAGTTTAAAATATATTAAAATAGAAAGCAGCTGTTTTAAATTGGAATACTATTTTACAATATTACTGTTTTTGTTTGTATTTTTAATCAAATAAATGCAGCCTTGGTGAGCAGAAGAAACTTCTCTGTTATGTGCGCACCACAGGCTGCACGCACGTCCGCTTAGAGTTCCGCCTTTTGCCTTCCGTCAATATTACGTTATTAGAAAAATATTTTTTTAGAGAATTGATTTTTTGACATTTGTGAATCGATTCAGAATCGTCCACGTCCGCATCGCGATGCATCTAAGAATCAATTTTTTCTCCCACCCCTAGATTTCATACAACAGGTTAATAAACAGTTACAATTAAGTCACTTACATTTTAGATGCAATGTTGACTGTTTTTGTTCTGTTTCAGCAGCGAAAATAGTTAAACAAAGATCACGGCAGAACCATCACGCATCATGTGTTTTCTCATAACTGAACGATTCAGCATTTTTAACGAATCGGTTGACTCAAAGATTGAATGATCAATCCATAAACATCTGTCTTAATCATGATCGACTCATTCGAACGAATCGTTTGAACGAATGAATCAATGACTCGCTTATTAAGATGGATGCCTGGCGACACCTAATGGCGGTTTAGTGTTGTTTAAAAGCATCATTCTTTCCCACATGTGTATGATTTGTGTGTGCAACATTATCATTATTTTTCTTTCACTATTATATTAGCGATTTAAAAGCACCCACTCGTGTCACACGTCGATTAACCGGTGGGAAAATATCCTCAGACACATACCTAATAAATGTATATTTAAATACAATATTGGCCTACCTGGTAAAAAGTTTTATATACTATTTTGATGTCCTTTTGGACACAAGAGGGCAGTATAGCCCTATGTTTGCTTTTTTGTTGAACCAAATAGCACTAAATAGCCTGTTTTTAACTTTTTCATTCTTCTTGAATTGCAAAAACAGAATAAAATGGGTTTAGTTGTGATATTTGTATACTTTTATATAGAAATAAATGGTATATAATTACATTTTTAGAAGATTTTTACTTTAAATATGCTAAATTGTGAATGGATAATAAATATCTCAAACGGTTTTGCTATGGCGAGGGATTAATGTAGTTTCATCATGTTGAAAAAGTTTGGTACGAATAAAATAAATAGTTTAAGAGGAGTGGCTAAAAATTCAGAGGCTGATTTTGCAAAAAAATTCACATTCAGACCAAAATATCTGACTTCCTGATGGCCAGAGCTATTGAATGTAAATTAGAAAGTTGTCCGGCTTGATGAGTACAATATAGAAACTATTTTTTCTTTACTGTAGTTAAAAGTAACCCCCCCACTTTTGTCAAAAGCATGTTGAAAGTGACACACTTCCTGCTGCCAGTTGGTGGCGCTATAACTTTGACTCACAATAGCTACATCCATCTGATCGGCCTCTTACCACGAACACACTGCTGAAGTTTCATCAAGATCAGTTAATGTATGCAGAAGTTATTCCACTTCCGTGTTTCTCTTTTCTCGCCATAAATTCGATTCCTCGCCACAGCCAAACCGTTCGAGATATCAAAAATCCGTCCGCAATTTAGCATCCTCAAAGTCTTGACTACATGCACACCGAGTTTGAAGGGGACACGGTGAATTTTCTAGGAGGAGTATTTCACATTCCACAGCAAGCGTTTTCCAAACAACCCATAATAGCCGACTTCCTGTTGGGCTGGCGTAAAACTTGACCGGGGTAAAGTTGTTCGGCCCGATGAGATCTATATGTGTACCGAGTTTCATATTAATTCATGCGAGCGTGTTTGATATATGGATCAAGTTTTAGAACCCCGTTCAAGGGGGCGCTGTTGAGCCCCCCAGCCACGCCCGGGTACCAGCTTCAGCCCGGCCCTGATGGCCGTGGGTTCTGACTTGTGTGCAAAGTTTCAAGAGTTTTTGAGCACGTTAAGGACCCCAAAAGCCCCTGAAACCTTGATTAACAATATAAAAGCAATAGTCAAATCCCCCCTCCCCTCACACACACAGAGACACAGAGAGAGGGAGAGAAAATTCTTCAGAAAATCCACATTCAAACCAAAATATCTCTCTTCCTGTTGGTCGGAGATGGTTAATGTCAATTAGAAAGTTGTCCGTCTTGATGAGAACAATACACATACCAAGTTTTGTTGCTGTTGATAAAACTAACCGCCCCATTTATGACTAAAGGTGGCGCTACTGAGCCCCTCACCACGCCCGTTTCTGAAACTTTGCACATGTCTACGGGCTAATAAATGTGATGTGTCTGTCGAGTTTCATCCAATTTCAAGTATGTTAAGAGTCTCAAAAGCATCTGAAAAGAATATTAAAGTTTGATGCGTTGCCACGGCAACAGTATTTAAGATATCAATAAACCTTTCACAGGTCTACATCTGCCGTGTGTCTACATTATACACATAAAGTTTGAAGCAAATCGGGTAAAAATAAGAGGGTGATTTCAAAGCATTTTGAAAGTGACACACTTCCTGCTGCCAGTTGGTGGCGCTATAACTTTGACTCACAATAGTCACATCCATGTGATCGGCCTCTTACAACGAACACACTGCGGAAGTTTCATCAAGATCAGTTAATGTATGCAGAAGTTATAACACACTTCCTGTTTATCTTTTCTCGCTATAAATTCGTTTCATCGCCACGGCCAAACCGTTCGAGATATCAAAAATCCGTCCGCAATTTAGCATCCTCAATATCTTGACTTCATGCTGACCGAGTTTGGTGTGGATCGGATCAATTCCCTAGGAGGAGTACATTAAATTCCACAGCATGCGTTTTTCAAACAACCCATAATAGCTGACTTCCTGTTGGGCAGAGCTAATAACTTAGAGCGCGAAAGTTGTTCGGCCCGATGAGATCTATATGTGTACCGAGTTTCATACTAATACGTTCTTGTATGTGTCCAAGATTTAAGATTGTGTTCTAGGGGGCGCTGTTGAGCCCCCCTGCCACGCCCGGGTACCAGCTTCAGCCCGGCCCTAATGGCCGCGGGTTCTGACCTGCGTGCAAAGTTTCATGAGTTTTTGAGCACGTTAAAGGCCCCAAAAGCCCCCGAACCCTTGAAGAACAATAATAATAATAATAATAATCCTAACGAAAACAATAGGGCCTTCGCCCCTTCAGGGCTTGGGCCCTAATAATCCTACCGAAAACAATAGGGCCTTCGCCCTTTCAGGGCTTGGGCCCTAATAATCCTACCGGAAACAATAGGGCCTTCGCCCTTTCAGGGCTTGGGCCCTAAATATAGCTGCGAGCAGCGATTGCGGGCCCAAGCCGGTGGCACCGCCACCCTGGTGCCTTTAGTTACACTAAAGCCACCGGGGTGGCGGTGTCACCGGCTTGGGCCCTCCATCGCTGCTCGCAGCTATATTTATATATATATATATATCTATCTATCTATATATATATATATATATATATATATATATATGGCGAGGCGAGGAACGGGCAGAGAAGAGCGTACGTTTTTGGACATTCATCATATTGCATTGGTTTTCATTTCTTGTCCTCAAACCGAGCACTAATCTGTTTATTTTTAAGTCACACATTCTCCATTGATTAAAAAAGACAATCAAATGTATTTTTTAATGGTAGTATTATTTTATACAGAAATAAATTATTTATAATTCAGATGAGAATAAAGTTAGTGTTAATTAAAATTGTAAGGAAAACAAATATATTGATCTAAAATCTACTATCATTTGCTGCAAATAGGTTGACTATTTATATTTATTATTATTTTTTATTACGGCTGTAATGAACCGGCTGCGATGTCAAGATTGCAATGCTGGAATGCACAGTGTGTGTGTGTGTATGTGTGTGTGTGTGTGTGAGGCATGGGCACGATCGAACAGTGGAAACATAAAAACATAGGCTACTCCGTCGGTTTGTTCATACAGGACATCATTTAAACTGCACTGTGTTTACTTATATTTATGTACACCCGCAATAAAACACAACATTGTGCTTTTGTAAAAAAACATTCAAGCAATCCCACCCCCGAAATGGCGCTATTTTTTAAATGAAACTAAAATGCTCACGGCTGCATGGGCAATAACGCGTCTACAGCGAGGAACGAGCAGAACAGAGTGAATGTTTTTTAGTTCATTCCTACTGGACGACCGTATTTCACTTTCGCTTTTAAAGGGATACTCCACTTTAACATGAAAATTCTGTCACCATATACTCACCCTCATGTTGTTTTAATCCTTTATGAATTTCTTTCTTCTGCTGAACAGAAAGGAAGATATTTAGGAGAATGTCAGTAACCAGACAGTTTCTGATCCCATTGACTTCCATAGTAGGAAAAAAAATGTATACTATGGAAGTCAATGAGACCAGAAACTGTCTGGTTACTGACATTCTTCTAAATATCTTCCTTTCTGTTCAGCAGAAGAAAGAAATTAATAAAGGATTGAAACAACATGAGGGTGAGTATATGATGACAGAATTTTCAATTTAAAGTGGAGTATCCCTTTAAGTTAGCGATTTAAAAGCCCCCGCCGCGGTGTCACACATCGATTAACCAGTGGGAAAAAATTCTCAGTCACATCGCTATTATATTTATATATAAATACAATATACAATGGGCCTACCTGATTTTGAACACAAGAGGGCAGAATAGCCCTATGTATGACTTTTTTTTTTACTAAATAGCGCATTCTGGCTGATTTTAAACTTGTACATAATTCTTGAATTGAAAAAAACTGAATAAACCCAAAACTAGTTCTGTTTCGGTTTAGTTCTGATATTTGTATAATTTTATATAAAAATAAATGGTGTATAATTAAATTTTAAGAAGATATGAGATGTTTTCTGATTCCTTTTTTGACATTATTTTAATCCCTCGCCATGTCAAAACCGTTTGAAATATTTAATATCCGTTCACAATTTAGCATCTTTAATGTATTTTCATCGTGTTAAAAAAGTTTGGTGTGAATAAAAAAAAAACACTTAGCAGGAGTGGGTAAAAAGCAGAGGCTGAATTTGCAAATAAATCCACATTCAAACCAAAATATCTGACTTCCTATTGGTCGAAGCTAATAACTGTATATTAGAAAGTTGTCCGGCTCGATGAGACCAATGTACGTACTGATTTTTGTAACTGTGGGTAAAACTAACCCCCCCACTTTTGTCAAAAGCATTTTGAAAGTGACACACTTCCTGCTGCCAGTTGGTGGCGCTATAACTTTGACTCACAATAGTTACATCCATCTGATCGGCCTCTTACCACGAACACACTGGTGAAGTTTCATCAAGATCAGTTAATGTATGCAGAAGTTATACCACTTCGTGTTTCTCTTTTCTCGCCATAAATTCGTTTCCTCGCCACGGCCAAACCGTTCGAGATATCAAAAATCCGTCCGCAATTTAGAATCCTCAATGTCTTGACTTCATGCACACCGAGTTTGGTGGGGATTGGATGCATTCTCTAGGAGGAGTACTTCGCATTCCACAGCAAGCGTTTTCCAAACAACCCATAATAGCCGACTTCCTGTTGGGCTGGCGTAAAACTTGACCGGGGGAAAGTTGTTCGGCCTGATGAGATCTATATGTGTACCGAGTTTCATATTAATTAATGCAAGCGTGTTTGATCTATGGACCAAGTTTTGGGACCCCGTTCAAGGGGGCGCTGTTGAGCCCCCCTGCCACGCCCGGGTACCAGCTTCAGCCCGTCCCTGATGGCAGGGGGTTCTGACTTGTGTGCAAAGTTTCAAGAGTTTTTGAGCACGTTAAGGACCCCAAAAGCCCCTGAAACCTTGATTAACAATATAAAAGCAATAGTCAAATCCCCCCCTCCCCTCACACACACAGAGACACAGAGAGAGGGAGAGAAAATTCTTCAGAAAATCCACATTCAAACCAAAATATCTCTCTTCCTGTTGGTCAGAGATAGTTCATGTAAATTAGAAAGTTGTCCGTCTTGATGAGAACAATACACATACCAAGTTTTGTTGCTGTTGATAAAACTAACCCCCCCACTTATGACTAAAGGTGGCGCTACTGAGCCCCTCACCACGCCCGTTTCTGAAACTTTGCACATGTCTACGGGCTAATAAATGTGATGTGTCTGTCGAGTTTCATCCAATTTCAAGTATGTTAAGAGTCTCAAAAGCATCAAAAAAGAATATTAAAGTTTGAAGCGTTTCCATGGCAACAGTATTAAAGATATCAAAAATCCTTTCACAGGTCTACATCTGCCGTGTGTTTACATTATACACATAAAGTTTGAAGCAAATCGGGTAAAAATAAGAGGGTGATTTCAAAGCATTTTGAAAGTGACACACTTCCTGCTGCCAGTTGGTGGCGCTATAACTTTGACTCACAATAGTCACATCCATGTGATCGGCCTCTTACAACGAACACACTGCTGAAGTTTAATCAAGATCAGTTACTGTATGCAGAAGTTATAACACACTTCCTGTTTCCATTATTCGCCATAAATTCGTTTCCTCGCCACGGCCAAACCGTTCGAGATATCAAAAATCCCCTGGCAATTTTTCATCCTCAATGTCTTGACTTCATGCTGACCGAGTTTGGAGCCGATTGGATGAATTCCCTAGGAGGAGTACATCAAATTCCACAGCATGCGTTTCCAAACAACCCATAATAGCCGACTTCCTGTTGGGCTGGCGTAAAACTTAGAGCACGAAAGTTGTTCGGCCCGATGAGATCCATATGTGTACCGAGTTTCATATTATTACATGCAAGCGTGTTTGATTTATGGACAAGTGTTCGGATCCCGTTCCAGGGGGCGCTGTCGAGCCCCCCTGCCACGCCCGGGTACCAGCTTCAGCCCGGCCCTGATGGCCGCGGGTTCTGACCCGTGTGCAAAGTTTCAAGAGTTTTCGAGCATGTTAAGGACCCCAAAAGTGCCCGAGAAGTAGAAAAAAATAATAATAATAATAACAAAATATAGCTGCGAGCAGCGATTACGGGCCCAAGCCGGTGGCACCGCAACCCCGGTGCCTTTAGTTACCTAAAGGCACCGGGGTGGCGGTAACGCCGGCTTTGGCCCTCCATCGCTGCTCGCAGCTATATTTATATATATATATATATATATATATATATTTATTATATATATATATATATATATATATATATTATACAAACATATATATATATATATATATATATATATATATATATATATATATATATACCGTTCAAAAGCTTGGGGTAAGGAAGATTTTCAATGTTTTTAGGAGAAGTCTCTTCTGCTCACCAAGGCTGCATTTATTTGATTAAAAATACAAACAAAAACAGTAATATTGTGAAATATTATTCCAATTTAAAACAGCTGTTTTCTATTATAAAATATTTTACACTGTAATTAATTTATGTGATCAAAGCTGAGTTTTCAGCATCATTACTCCCGTCTTCAGTGTCACATGATCCTTCAGAAACCATTCTAATATGATGATTGATGGTCAATAAATATTAATTATTTTCAATGTTGAAAACAGTTGTGTACAGATTTTTTTTCAAAATGCGTTGATGAATGTAAAGTTCAAAAGAACAGCATTTATTTCAAATATAATTTTTTTTAACATTATAAATGTCTGTACTGTAACTTTTTATCAGTTTAACTCATTCTCGATGAATAAAAGTATTGATTTATTTATTTCTTTCCCCCAAAAATAAAATAAAAATTATTACTGACCCCAAACTTCTGAACGGTAGTGTTTAATGTTACAAAAGCTTTAGATTTCAGATAAATGCTGTTCTTTTGAACTTTCTATTCATCAAAGACTGTACATAACTGTTTTCGACATTTAAAATAATAATGAATGTTTCTTGAGCATCAATCATCATATTAGAATAATTTCTGAAGGATCATGTGACAGTGACGACTGGAATAATGATGCTGAAAACTCAGCTTTGATCACAGGAATAAATAACAGTTTAAAATATATTAAAATAGAAAGCAGCTGTTTTAAATTGGAATACTATTTTACAATATTACTGTTTTTGTTTGTATTTTTAATCAAACAAATGCAGCCTTGGTGAGCAGAAGAAACTTAGCTTAAAAATCTTACTGACGCCAATTTTTTGAACAGTAGTGTATTATATATTTATATAATTATATAAAAATGTAAGGGATAAGACAGATCATTTTACTTGCCTGACCTGATTAGAACAATGAAAAAACTTAAATGAAAAAATAACTTGGGAATCACTAAAACGAGGGCGCGATTGAACAGTGGACACATAAAAACATACTCTGTCATTTTGTTCAGAACATCATTCAAACTGCAAAGTGGTAACTTATATTTTTGTACAGTCGCAATAAAACACAACATTGTGCTTTTTTTAAATACATTCAAGCAATCCGCCCCGAAAATGAAACTAAAATGCTCACGGCTGCACAGGCATTCATAATGGTGCGCGTCCTCAGCGAGGAACGAGCAGAACAGAGTCAACGTTTCTTAGGTCATTCCTCCTTCCATAGGAATTTATTGAAAACGCTCGCTCTGCTCCGCACCATTATCAATGTCCGTGCGGACGAACATATTTTACTTTCGTTTTTAAGTTAGCGATTAAAAAGCCCCCAGCAGTGTCACACGTCAGTTAACCGGTGGTAAAATATTCTCACCGTCACATACCTAGTATATTTTTATATAGATATAATAGGCCTACCTGATTTTGAACACAAGAGGGCAGTATAGCACTATGTTTGACTTTATTTATTTATTGTTTAGACTAAACAACCATTCTGGCAGTTTTTAAACTTAAACTTCATTCTTAAATTGAAAAAAAAAGAATAAAATGAGTTAAGTTCTGATATTTGTATACTTTTATGTAGTAATAAATGGTGTATAGTTACATTTTTAGAATATATGAGCCTTTTAGTGTTTACTTTTTTGACATTACTTTAATCCCTCGCCATAGCAAAACCGTTTGAGATATTTATTATCCGTTCACAATTTAGCATCATTAATATATTTTTATCATGTTGAAAAAGTTTGGTGGGAATAAAATAACCACTTAGATAAAGGTGGCTAAAAATTCAGAGGCTGATTTTGCAAAAAAATCCACATTCAGACCAAAATATCTGACTTCCTGATGGTCAGAGCTAATGACTTTAAATTAGAAAGTTGTCCGGGTCGATGAGATCAATATATGAACTGAGTTTTTTTTACTGGAGTTAAAACTAACCCCCCCACTTTTGTCAAAAGCATGTTGAAAGTGACAAACTTCCTGCTGCCAGTTGGTGGCGCTATAACTTTGAATCACAATAGTTACATCCATCTGATCGGCCTCTTACCACGAACACACTGCTGAAGTTTCATCAAGATCAGTTATTGTATGCAGAAGTTATTCCACTTCGTGTTTCTCTTTTCTCGCCATAAATTCGATTCCTCGCCACGGCCAAACCGTTCGAGATATCAAAAATCCGTCCGCAATTTAGCATCCTCAAAGTCTTGACTACATGCACACCGAGTTTGGAGGGGACACGGTGAATTTTCTAGGAGGAGTACTTCGCATTCCACAGGAAGCGTTTTCCAAACAACCAATAATAGCCGACTTCCTGTTGGGCTGGCGTAAAACTTGACAGGGGGAAAGTTGTTCGGCCCGATGAGATCTATATGTGTACCGAGTTTCATATTAATTCATGCAAGCGTGTTTGATCTATGGACCAAGTTTTGGGACCCCGTTCAAGGGGGCGCTGTTGAGCCCCCCTGCCACGCCCGGGTACCAGCTTCAGCCTGTCCCTGATGGCAGGGGGTTCTGACTTGTGTGCAAAGTTTCAAGAGTTTTTGAGCACGTTAAGGACCCCAAAAGCCCCTGAAACCTTGATTAACAATATAAAAGCAATAGTCAAATTCCCCCCTCCCCTCTCACACACAGAGACACAGAGAGAGGGAGAGAAAATTCTTCAGAAAATCCACATTCAAACCAAAATATCTCTCTTCCTGTTGGTTGGAGGTAGTTAATGTCAATTAGAAAGTTGTCCGTCTTGATGAGAACAATACACATACCAAGTTTTGTTGCTGTTGATAAAACTAACCCCCCCCACTTAAGACTAAAGGTGGCGCTACTGAGCCCCTCACCACGCCCGTTTCTGAAACTTTGCACATGTCTACTGGCTAATAAATGTGATGTGTCTGTCGAGTTTCATGCAATTTCAAGTATGTTAAGAGTCTCAAAAGCATCAAAAAAGAATATTAAAGTTTGAAGCGTTGCCATGGCAACATTATTAAAGATATCAAAAATCCTTTCACAGGTCTACATCTGCCGTGTGTTTACATTATACACATAAAGTTTGAAGCAAATTGGGTAAAAATAAGAGGGTGATTTTAAAGCATTTTGAAAGGGACACACTTCCTGCTGCCAGTTGGTGGCGCTTTAACTTAGACTCACAGTAGTCACATCCATGTGATCGGCCTCTTACAACGAACACACTGCTGAAGTTTTATCAAGATCAGTTAATGTATGCAGAAGTTATAACACACTTCCTGTTTCCATTATTCGCCATAAATTCGTGTCCTCGCCACGGCCAAACCGTTCGAGATATCAAAAATCCGTCCGCAATTTAGCATCCTCAATGTCTTGACTTCATGCTGACTGAGTTTGGAGGCGATTGGATGAATTCCCTAGGAGGAGTACATTAAATTCCACAGCATGCGTTTCCAAACATCCCATAATAGCCAACTTCCTGTTGGGCTGGCGTAAAACTTAGAGCACGAAAGTTGTTCGGCCCGATGAGATCTATATGTGTTCCGAGTTTCATATTATTACATGCAAGTGTGTTTGATTTATGGACAAGTGTTCGGATTCCGTACCAGGGGGCGCTGTTGAGCCCCCCTGCCACGCCCGGGTACCAGCTTCAGCCCGGCCCTAATGGCCGCGGGTTCTGACATGCGTGCAAAGTTTCATGAGTTTTTGAGCACGTTAAAGGCCCCAAAAGCCCCCGAACCCTTGAAGAACAATAATAATAATAATAATAATAATAATAATCCTAACGAAAACAATAGGGCCTTCGCCCTTTCAGGGCTTGGGCCCTAATAATCCTACCGAAAACAATAGGGCCTTCGCCCTTTCAGGGCTTGGGCCCTAATAATAATAATAATCCTAACGAAAACAATAGGGCCTTCGCCCCTTCAGGGCTTGGGCCCTAATAATAATAAATAATCCTACCGGAAACAATAGGGCCTTCGCCCTTTCAGGGCTTGGGCCCTAATAATCCTACCGGAAACAATAGGGCCTTCGCCCTTTCAGGGCTTGGGCCCTAATAATAATAATAATAAAATATAGCTGCGAGCAGCGATTACGGGCCCAAGCTGGTGGCACCGCTACCCCGGTGCCTTTTGTTACCTAAAGGCACCAGGGTGGCGGTGCCGCCGGCTTTGGCCCTTCATTGCTGCTCGCAGCTATTTTTATTATTATTTTGTCAACCTTTCGGGCACTTTTGGAGCTATATATATATATATATACACATACACACACACAGTTAGAAACAATATATATATATATATATATATATATATATATATATATATATGGGCCAGTGACAAATAAGGTTTTCAACTGATAAAAAATTCAAAAAGGTTAAAACTGCACATCAAAGTAGTTATTATCTTTATGGGGGTGTTTTTTAATTATTACTAAAATCTCAATTTTAAACAATGTATTTTAAGCGGTTTAACTGAGAATCATGTGACGACACCAGTCAAAATGTCATACGGGATAACGTTAATGCATTTTCTAAATATTACGATATTAAAACTTTTCAAATCAATAATACTTAATGAATATATAAAGTGATGCAGTAAACAATATTTGGAGCACAGAAAAAAATGTTTTGCACAACAATTTTTTCTCATTATATTGTGATTTCTTTAAACGTGACCCTACTTGTTCAAGTTCTTTACCCACATTTTAACACTGCAATGTGATTTAAAATGCGAAATGTCTGAAAATGTTTTACAGGACTTGGTATCATGTTATTATTGTTTCCTCAACTCCATGAAGTGAAATAATTCATTTCAATGGGAAAAAACAGCGTTATCCCGCCTGACTTAAGTTGTTACTCGGTATGACACCATATAAGTTAACACATGAATTGTCATTTTTACAACACTTAATAATGTTCATAAATAATTAATGTTTATGTTATGCAATGTTTTTCCAAGGAAATTAATTAGGCTCCACTGTAAAGAAATACAGATGTGGTTTTCAGTGTGTAAACTGTTACACACAAACTCAGTGTGGTTTCTTCCCAGATTTGGCAAGTATACAAATACATTTAAACATTTTTTTCATGTTTATGAATATCAGAACAGCACAACTTTTCAACATTAGGTTTAATTTAGTACTGAAAAGTACCGTGAATCATTTTATTGATGATCATAGTCACTCTACATCAATATTCATAAATAATGTAAAGGGTTAAAGTAGGCGACCTTCACTCATTTCACTGAACATCATTTATTTGAACAACAAATTTACAAAAGCATGTAATTGAACAACATATTTATAAAGAAAAATCTTATTAATGGGTTGAAGTACCTTGAATCACTAAATTTAATTAGTTTCATTAAATGAACACTACATTTTTATAGACTTAAAGGGGCTGATTCCCCAATATGACAGGTTGGACAATAATTAAGTGTAATTGTAATTGAATATTAATATGAATTATATAATTTGCTAATATTTAACTAAACAATGTTAATGATATGTTAATATCACAATTTTAATGGAAATTATACAAATTAAAGCTGAAAACTGTATAATAATATATTGTCAAACAGAAAGTAACTGTTATCCTATATGACAAAATTGTTATCCGGTATGACAAAACTCAGTTTAAATCTTTATCAGGCAGTATTTTTGGCTACCTATAGAAATCTGCAACCTTTACCTTCAACTTCCAAATATGTAAATTCATGCTAAATAAACATATTTACATAAAATCCACATTATATATGTTATTTTAGCGTTATCCCATATGACACAGGATTTTACTACATAGTGTGCTAGTGAAGAAAAAGGGTGAGTTAAACACATTTTATGAAAGACATACTTACCTTTCACCATTGTTTGGGGGTCCATCAGGGTCTTCCTGATTGTGTAACATGCTATCTCACATCGTGTCAAAATAAAATTCACAATAAAATTGCTCCAGTTTGCTTGTTATCCCGTATGACATTGGCTGACAGCCAGTTTTGGGACAGAATGCTCCAAAGCATAACAATTAACTGGATGTCATATTCTTTGTAATATTTAAATATATTGTTGTCAAGACTCATACAATAATGCCTGTGGAGGAGATGTTAGGGTTTATTCGATTTTTTACAGTTTGTTTGACTTTTTTGTATGTCACTCTAAGGTCCGGACAGTTATCCGGTATGACATTATGTGACTATAATGTCTAATAATTCTTACACTTTGTAATACCCTCAATATATGTTTATATCATTTGATAAACAGAGATCAATTGATTCAATAAATGTGCTTTTTATTAAACATTTCCTTATTTTGACTTCATAAAGGGGTTTGGACATCAAAATTGCACGTCACGTCATTGGGCCATATATATATATATATATATATATGGGTCATTGACGAATAAGGTTTTTAAAAGTGTAAAAAAATAGAATGGAGATATAACTATATTTGAAACCATTTTTTAGTTTACTTATTTTTTTTGTTATTTTAAGTTTAAGATTTTGTGGTTTGTACAATGAATTAACACTGTTTTTTGTCATTTTTTACAAGATGAAAAAAATGTCACCAAAAAGTCATTCGGTTTAACCATTGATTTGAAAGTTAAAAACTGATTTGACATTGATGTTGAGATAGTATATAGTGTGTACCACAGAAGAAATATTACAACAAATTATCATTGATCTCATAAATGTAATCATTTATTGGACTACTCTAAACACTCCAACATATTCAAGTAAAACATTGCACAGGGAAAGGAGAAAAGGGGAAATGTAAAAAAAATAGCCTTATCTGCTTTATATTTGTATTATTGTAGTTCTTTTAGTTATTAAAAATAATATTATTCCATATAAATATTTACTATATCGGTTTTACCGAATGACTTTTTGACTCTTCAAAATCTTTAAAATACCTTTATATGTAGTAAATTATAATTAAAATCTTTTGGATTCAGTAAAAGAGATCAAGTTGTGCTACCTTACTTACAGATGTTATATATTTGTTTTTTTTATTATTATTAAGGCCTTTGGGCAAAAAAAATGACTTGTCACGTCATTGACCCATATAATGTCATTTTTGACAGATAGATAGATACCTTTTTTTTTTGTGTGTGTGTCAAGTAAATTAATAAAGTAATAAAGTAAACGCATTTATGTATTTTGTAGTAGCTAATAATAACAAGCAAGTACACTGCAGGGAATCGAACCCCACCCAAGTGGTTAACCTGGAGTACCATTACCAGTGTATTTTTGCTTTTTGTTATTGTTTTAACTAAGGAAAAGCAAAAACTTGTATTAGCAACAGCATAGTGCAAGTATGTTTTAGTAGGTACATTAGCTTGAGATTAAGGTAAACATTAAGTATGGCATGTGTTTTATGTGAATTTTAGAGGCATTAAATGACAATTTAAAATTAAATAAATTGGATGACACTTATAGAAATCCAAATATTGCAATAACAGTTATGTAATGTTTGTAATCATTTTTGTATACAGAATATTCATATATTGTTAATTTGTATGTAATACAATCATAAATTTGTATGTAAATGTATTTGATTTGTAAAAATATTTTTTTCAGTAAGTATAATAGGCTATATTATGGGTGTCGACATGTTTTTATGCTTTAATATAGCGAAGTTGGTCGATTTTATGAAATGTACACAAAGTAGAACTCTAGGTATTGTTGTGTTATACACCGGCTGTTGCAATACAAGAAAAACAAAACCTTTTTTGTTAAAATACGTAACTTATTTAGAAATAATTTGATATGTTTGTAGAAAATCACTATTTGTTTAGATATTTTTTTGAAGGATTTAATTAATACATGTAAAGCCAAAACACAGCAATTAATTACACACATTAATAAAACACAGATCAGAACTGTGTGTTTGTGTAAATCTAATACTGGGTGGTTTCATTCAGCATACTCACCCAGCGTTTAGGATCACACTTTGTATTGCACATAGGAATAACCAAAATGCTTCTATTACGCACATTAATAAAACACAGATCAGAACTGTGTGTTTGTGTAAATCTAATACTGGGTGGTTTCATTCAGCATACTCACCCAGCGTTTAGGATCACACTTTGTATTGCACATAGGAATAACCAAAATGCTTCTATTACGCACATTAATAAAACACAGATCAGAACTGTGTGTTTATGTAAATCTAATACTGGGAGTGTTTTTCAGCACACTCACCGAGCGTATAGTATCACACTCTGTATTGCACACAGGAATAAAATAAATTACTGCAATCAATTAAGCACAGAATAGAACAGCTAAAGAATGTGGTTTAACAAGGATCGAAAAGATAGAGCTAAGCTTTGTCTTGGGGTCTCTGTCTCCTTTACCATGTAATTAGATCTGTACATAATGAAATGAAAAACAAAACCTTTTTTGTTAAAATGTGTTAATAAAAAAAGTAACTTATTTAGAAATAATTTGATACGTTTGTAGAAAATCAATATTTGTTTAGATATTTTTTTGAAGGATTTAATTAATATGTACATGTAAAGCCAAAACACAGCAATTAATTACACACATTAATAAAACACAGATCAGAACTGTGTGTTTGTGTAAATCTAATACTGGGTGGTTTCATTCAGCATACTCACCCAGCGTTTAGGATCACACTTTGTATTGCACATAGGAATAACCAAAATGCTTCTATTACGCACATTAATAAAACACAGATCAGAACTGTGTGTTTGTGTAAATCTAATACTGGGTGGTTTCATTCAGCATACTCACCCAGCGTTTAGGATCACACTTTGTATTGCACATAGGAATAACCAAAATGCTTCTATTACGCACATTAATAAAACACAGATCAGAACTGTGTGTTTGTGTAAATCTAATACTGGGTGGTTTCATTCAGCATACTCACCCAGCGTTTAGGATCACACTTTGTATTGCACATAGGAATAACCAAAATGCTTCTATTACACACATTAATAAAACACAGATCAGAACTGTGTGTTTATGTAAATCTAATACTGGGAGTGTTTTTCAGCACACTCACCGAGCGTATAGTATCACACTCTGTATTGCACATAGGAATAAAATAAATTACTGCAATCAATTAAGCACAGAATAGAACAGCTAAAGAATGTGGTTTAACAAGGATCGAAAAGATAGAGCTAAGCTTTGTCTCGGGGTCTCTGTCTCCTTTACCATGTTAGATCTGTACATAATGAAATCTACCAAATCAAGGCTTTATCACTGATGGATCTGTGTAAAAGTAATATATCATCTATAAGCTACAGTTGTGGAACAAGTTGTCCAACACATTTAAACATGTAAGTTTTGAAATGAACACAAAACTCCCTCATGTGTGCTAAAGTAAACTGGCACAACGTTTGTGTGCACAGAAAAGTCGATAATGTTCTTCACGTACACATGGTCTATTAAGGTTCCCTTTTCAGTTGTTGGCTTTTTAACAAGTTGATCAAAACCACTATCTGACATGAAAGAGCACAGGGATTTTGATTTCAATGCATCATTATTAAAGTCTCCTATAAGTACAATTTTATTGCAGACTGAAGTCATGTAATTAATCAATGTACCTAAATTTTGTTTGAAAATGGATAAAGGATATGTTTGTGGTCTATACACTATTCCAAGTAAAATGTCAATTTCAGTGAAGTGTGTCAGGACGCACTCCAAGTTAAGATTTGGGAATGTTATAGTAGTGTTTTCCACACCACATGCTGTATATAAGCCGACGCCACCATGTTGTTGCACTTTCAAATCACTGAAAAGAGGACTATCATTTGTGTATGCTGCTGATCGAGAAAGATTAACAAAGTCATAATTGTCTAAGTGTACATTGTGTGAATGATAGAAAGCAGGCAACCATGTCTCAGTTAAACCAATACACATGGGTTGCAATTGTTGAAGACAAACCATCAAATCCTGTTTATGGCATTGCAAACTCTGTACATTTAACAAAAATACAGAAAAAGAGCTATTTGGCATTGTATAATCTAAATCATTGCATGTCATAAAAGAAGACATTTTATTAATTGCCTCGAAGACTTTGTCATTACAATAAATACTTTTTTCTTTGAAGTCTTTTATTGTCAAACCAGTCAAAGTTCTTACCCGACTTAATGCTACATACGCCTGCCCAGCAGCAAAAACTCTTTTTAAACTAACTACTGCACTATCGACAGTTAAACCCTGAACTTTATGTACTGTGCATGCCCAAGCTAATTTTAAAGGATACTGCCGACGAAGTCCACCTTTCGTACAAACTGTTTCTTCTTCTACATATATTGGTGTGGATTGAAACACTCTTGCTGGCTCAGACAAACACTGCTTACGGCTTTTTATCCCCACGTTACTATCATCAAAACAAACGTAAATCTTTTCAGGTAATTTATTTTTATCTGAACGTTCAATGTGTGTAACTGTACCACAAACACCATTAACTAGTCCATCATTGACATCAAGATTTTTAATTAACATGACACGTGCATTTATGCCTAAAAGCAACTTTGCTGCCAAGCTTGTATTATAAACTTTTACATGATGTCCAACGAGTAATTCTAATTTACCAGTTTGCTTGCTACGTGCAAAATCTTCAGCCTCTATAGTTTCAATATCTTCGCAGATTTTAATTAATTGCTCTAGGTTGTGCTCATGAACTTCATCATTAGTAGAAAAAATATGTAAAGAGTCGTTATTTTCATCATTCTCACAACTTGCTAATATTTCCAAATCTTCATTTTTTAGTGGAGATTTCTTGCTTCGCTTTCTTAATCGATTTAATAATTCAGCAAAAGTGCTGTCCTGTTGTCTAACAACCTGTGTCAACTCTACAACACCAAAGTAATTTATCCATAAATCAATTCCTGGTTCATCCACAAAGAGTGGTTTACCCTTCACAGGAGCTAATTGGAAGAAATCGCCAACAGCTATGACGGCAATATTACCAAAAATAGAAAAATCTCCGGTTTGCTTAATTTGTCTCAATCTTCCATGAATATATGTTAGCAGTTTATGGTCTACCATTGAGATTTCATCTATAATTAATATTTGAAGGCCGTGGAATTTTGCGCGTAAAGAATTTAGCTTGTTTTCGCTCAAAGGGGTGTACGGCAACTTCACATTTATGCCAATACAAAAGGTTGTATGAATTGTGGAAGTTTTTAATTGGAATGCGGCGATTCCCGTAGGTGCGGTTAAAAGAACAGTAATGTCATCTGGTTGCAGAGCTGTTTGAGACAATAATCTTGTTGCTTCATATTGTATGGCTTTAATTAAATGACTTTTTCCTGTGCCTGCTCCACCAGTAATAAAAACATGAAATGGTTCTGGGTTTTCTCCTCTGATTTTATTCAAACACCACTGTCTAATTTTATAGAAAACAGCCATTTGGGTTTTGTTTAAAGAGCGAATTAAGCTCAACCCATCTACACGACTGAGACAATTATCTCTTTTTTCTATCTGAGCAATTTGCTGATTGTTACATGGTAAATCTGGAATGATCTCATGTCCCTCTACTTCCTGATCCGTCTCCTGTCTAAGCTGTTCACACTCAAAACGTTGTAGTTGCTGTTCAGGACAAAGTGCACACCATGCATTTTCTAAAATGCCCTCATTATTAACAGTATTTTGTGCAGTGTCCATCACATTGACATCCTTTTCAAAAAATGCTCTGTTTGTATTTACGACATGTTGTACTAATTGTGTTGATCCATCGCTAAAAGAAACCTCACCTTCCCTATAAAAATGTTCATAATTATTATATCCTTCTGGTTTAAGTTGACTATCAGTACGGTATGGAAGAAAAAGTTGTAATAAACTTTGATAAAATTTTTCTGGACTTTTTGTCACTGAGAATCGTGCAAAACGGACTATAGCAGGTTGAGTGCGTGTTCTTTTCACAATGAAACCCAAATTGTTTTGTAACATAATTTTATTGGAAGTAGGTTCACTTTTGTATGCAATTCGGTACTCTGATGCAAATGTGGCTAAGCACATATCATTAAAAATAAGCTGATTTGGTCTATTCTTGTAACGATCAACAAAACTTGTCATCCACATCTCTTCACTTTTCAGATTTTGAGAGTTCAACTTGTTTTGTATAATGCTAAGTGGCAAACTCATACGAACAGTATCGTCACCTGTAGGAATAAACTGAACCTTCCTTGAACACTCTTTTAAGTGCATATTGGTTAATCTATAAACAGCTTCCTGTGCACTAACTTCTCGATTGTGTAAATACACGGTCCCTAATTTTTTTAAAGCTTGTTTTGCATCCACATTACCCTGAGTTGTTGATTCTCGTTGGGCATTAGCTAACAACAAACCCATTTCCCTTTCAGATTTTGAAATGTAGGAAATTATATAAACAATGCAGGCATAAGCATCTGTTACATATTGAATGTCCATATTAGCATTCCAACACTGAAGGCCAAACTTATTATACTGATTAACCCACACTTCATTTAATTGTCGTTTCAAGACAATGTGTGTAGTATTATTTATGCACTTATATGCCATCTCAAACAATTTCTGATCTATTCCAACACTATCAAACAAACTTTGTACAGAATCCATCTTCTCTTCTAAAACAGCTGTCTTAACTGCTGTCATTATGCCACGAGCATATTCTACATTGACGTTATCATTTACAGTTCCACTTTTAGTTCTATCTTGACAACTATTTGTACAATCACCATTATTGGGCACGTCTACCTCAGACACATCTACCTTTCTTCGACATATGAACGTCTGCATTGATGGTGGCTTAGGAAAGTTAAAACGACAGACTGTGTTTTTCTTTTTGCATGTTTTAGAATGATGTTTGCTGTGACATTGCACAGATGTGACAATACTGTGTAAGTTCTCATCTTCAATGGGCACTTCACAAGTAACGTATTTATCTATAAAATCAATTACCTCTTCATCAGAATTTGTATCTATTTGTGGAGCATTTTTGATCCAAAACAAACAATGAACATGGGGAGAACCACGTTGTTGAAATTCAACCCTATAAAAATAATCTACAATTTCTCCTATTGGGTGAACAGGTGACATAAGCACCTCTTTTAAAAAACAATGCCACCTAAAATCAAATATGCGAGCTGCAGTAACAGGATTACGACGCAAAAGCTCACATTTGTCAGCCCATTCTAGCTGATCTAAAGTTTCCTGTCTTCCTTCATTTTTTAAAATACTTGACATCAAATTTGTCCATCTCATGTCAGCAGATGAAAATGAGCAAAACCAAGTGGGAATGCCCAACTGTCTGACCATAGCAAACAAATCTTTTTGCACACCTTGCCAGAATGATGGAGTTCCCCGGATGGGCTTCAAAAACCTGTACCCTTCATCAAAATTAAGTACTTGCCTCAATGACTCTGTGTCTTTAAACATGTCACTTGGTATGGATTTACTACAGCCATGTCCTTTCCTTAGAGCTATAGATACACTAGCCACTACCTTTTCAACTTCAGACAAATACTGTGCATAAAAAATGTAATCAACATTTTGTGCAAATCTTCCATCTGCATGCAAAATTCTATTATTAAAATAGCGTGACAATGTTAATCTCTGTGCCCTTTTGTCGCTATAAATTGAACTACCATCTGGAAATAAAACAGGAAAACATTTTGCCTCGTTTGTTTCATCTGCAAGCATTTTCACTGGATTATTCCCTTCAGCAGGAGCAACACTCAAGATCCCATCAAAGTACTGATCAAGAACTTCTTGCCCTATATCTACAGGCTGCAAACACGTGTCCATAAACACACAGTGCTGTTGCCTATCATGTAACTCCTCATCAACTTCTACATTTGCTGCTTCATTTTCTTCAATGTCATTTTTATCATCTTCATTTTCTTGCCTAGTAAACTCATTAAACCAATCATCATTAAAAACTATATCTGAATAAAATTTGTTGCATTGTTTTAAGTAACATAAAGCCTGTCTAATCTTATTTGTATCTACATACTGATATTTATAATGACCTTTATAAGTTAATTTGCGCTTTAACTTCACACATACGAAAGACCCTTCAGCTTCTGTTCTAGGCAAGACATTTGTTGTGTTTTTAACATTAGCTGGCACACAAGTGACAGGACCATGAACTCCATTTTGACCACCTTTTGGTAAAGCCAACATTTTCATAAATGGAATATGCAATGATATCAAATGTTGCTCTAAGTTATTAAGGCAACGGAGTTCTTCTGGTATTTGTTGCAAGTCCAGTTTGTTAACAGAACTCTCTGCTGGCATTTCACCTTTTTTCAATTTAAAATGACAGGTAAAGCAAATCCAAAGCTGACCTTTACTTGACTTTAATTCACAAGGCAGAACACATTCATTGTTGCACTTGTGCAAAAAATCATCTGTAATACATTTGTTAGCTACTGACACCATGTGTGAATTTTTAGTGTAATGATCTTTTTCACAACATAACACTTGCTGCCTAAATAACAATCTGTGACAAACACAACAAACAAAATCTAGGCCTG
Organism: Rutilus rutilus; assembly: GCF_951802725.1. NCBI lineage: Eukaryota > Metazoa > Chordata > Actinopteri > Cypriniformes > Leuciscidae > Rutilus > Rutilus rutilus. The sequence continues at coordinate 8,251,730 of NC_140222.1, read as the reverse complement.
AATTAACCTTTTGTATAAAGTTATTTTTGACAAAATCAAACGAATGTTGTTTTTGTTTTAGCTGCTCTTTCTTCACCTTATTTAATCTTTTAATATTTTCTTTATGCAGTGGATCATTTGAATACTTTAACTTGCTTAGTTCCTTTACTGTATTTCTGTGTTTTTCATCATTACAGTATTTCATCCTGCTATACTTTTTCACTTTAATTTTATGTTGCTCATCATTATGATATTTTTCTCTGCTGTACTTCTTGACTTTAAGGTTATGTTGTGCATCGACACGATATTTCACCCTGCTGTACTTCTTGACTTTAAGGTTATGTTGTGCATCGACACGATATTTCACCCTGCTGTACTCTTTGACTTTAAGGTTATGTTGTGCATCGACACGATATTTCACCCTGCTGTACTCTTTGACTTTAAGGTTATGTTGTGCATCGACACGATATTTCACCCTGCTGTACTCTTTGACTTTAAGGTTATGTTGTGCATCGACACGATATTTCACCCTGCTGTACTCTTTGACTTTAAGGTTGTGTTGTGCATTGGCATGATATTTGAGTTTACTTGTTTGTTTTAGTGACTCATTATATAAAACATTACTATGATACTTAATCCTTTTCATAGTTTTGACCCGTTGCTGAATCTCTTTGTTGTTATGATACTTAAATTGGTTGTTAAGCTTCATTTTGCTTTTGGCTCTTTTTAATGAATAATATTTTTGAAAATAACTGTTATTATTAGAAGATGGATCTTTATTTGTATCTTCACAAATAGAATCTGAATCAGAATCTGGTGTCTCATGCTTATAAACTTCACTCTGTAACTTTACACTTTGTCTTGTGCATAATCGTTTAACATTATCATCTTTTTTGTTTTGACATAACTCATAACAGAAATGACTCTCAGATCGCCTTGCACAGACAACAACTTCATAATGATTTTCATTGCAGTGTTGTAAATATATGCCTTGGTTGTACATCTTTTCATGCATACAACTATACTTTAACCATTTTCCATTATGAAATGTATAAATGTCTACCCCTAAACAGTTTGCTGTGGCTTGAATTTCCACCTCAGTGGCCCATGAGCCTACATACTTCATTTTTGAACATGATAAATAGTCCCCCATAGATGAGTACTGAGATCTTAACTGATTCTTGTATTCAACACTGTGCAATTCCATATGTTTTACAATTGCAAGTCTAACTACTCTATGAACTTTTTGTGTACCACACACCACATGTGCTACTGCCCTGAAGAAACAATTCCCATCACCTACAATACTTTCTGTTTTACAAGGGCTACCTATCGGTCCAGTGTCTGATGGCAAAGCAAGATTTTCAACCTGAAACTCTACATGCAGTTTACTACTTAATTTTTGTTTATTTTCATGAGAGAGTGGACTGAAATTAAACATTGTAGTACTTCTGTTTCCCAAGAAAATTACATCTGCATTTGCATTACTTTTGGAAATTGTTTCAATTGTCTCATTGCCCTCTTTGCAAATGTTTTTCTGTTTTTTCATTTTACATTCTCTCTCTTTTTCTAGACATGACTGTGAACTCTGAATTCTTCTCTTTTTACCAACACAATTGCTTTGTTCAGTTTTAGTAACTACGATTTCTGCCTGACTGGCACATTTGTTACTGGTTATAACTTGGTGTACACAAACACCACTTATTTCAAAAATCTTTCGGTTTCTGCCAAAACATGCAGCCAAATTTTCTATGTGCCTCAAGACACAGCTCAATGTTTTGTGATATACTACCACACTGAAGCCATCACCATTAACCATCCCAGAACCACTACGGGCATGAGAATCAACCACAGCAAATTTTCCATTTTGCTTAATAATCGCACAGGTATTGCCATTCAAGGTAAAAAAGCATGTGGAATAATTTTCAAACATTGTTTGCAAACCATCAGCTAATGTCACACATGCACCAGACATAATGAATTCTTCATCAACCATGTCTACATATCCAGAAACAAAGTCACCGTATTCAAATGTAAACTCATTTGAATTAAAAGCATAGTGCTGAGGAAGATCTGGAATGGACAACAACTTTTCCTTTGTCGGATCAGTAATTGAACCACTTTGATGCAAATTGCCATACAAGCAATCACCATCAGTTACCACGTTATCTAAATCATTGGTTTCCCACAAGAACACACTGTGTACACTGTGCATTGCCATAGCAGCCAAACTAACAGCAATACACTGTTTCCCTGGCCACCTTAACTTGCTGTCTCCCTGATGAAAAGATCCATGAATACTTTCTCTTTCGTTTAATGTATACACTGGACTTTCTTTTATGTCGTTTGCAGTGTATGTATTAGTTTCTCCATCAACATCACTGTTAACACATGATGACATATCTGATGTCATAACCTGTACGTTAATTCCAGAGATAATGAACGTATGTGCATTCAAACTCACCATAAGGGCATCAATGTGCAAAAACAGGTCGTGCCAGTTTGTGTTAAACACCACAACTGATGTACCAATATCTGATCCCAGACCATGTGCATTACGAACATTACAGTCTACAACCACATAAAAATCATTATGTCTCATGATAGCGCAAGTGTCTCCATTTATGTGCACCAGGCAAGATTCATGACTGAACAAAATCTCCTGCAGTCTCTCATACAACTCGCTCTTTTCTGCATTCAGTGTTTGTTCTACTGCTATTTCGCACATTTTATTGAAAACAGTGTATTGGCCACTAATCCAATGGGGGAAATTCAAATCTCTATATCCCTCAGTAACTTTTTTACACAAGGGCCTATCCTTTAACAATTTTGCTCCCTCACCAAGAATGTCTTTAAGGACAGTTTTGTTCCAGGTACACACATGTTGTATCTTATGCCTGACAATTGAAGCTACACTGGAGGTTACGTCTAGAAACTTCACATTTTGCTCAGCAGACTGCAGTCTTACCTCATTGGCTGCAACAATGCCGGGCACCTCCGGACACACACAAGCAAATGTATTAGAAACATCAGCCTTACTTTTGTTGATCAATGGCTTACGCCGCATTCGAAATCTCTTTAGCTTAGGCATCTACGGGGTAAAAAAACAAAAAAGGGATCATTTTAAAATTACACATCTGTTACTCCTGTTAAGGCTTGTATATATTTTTTTTATTTGAGTAGTAGTTGTTCATTTAAGCCATTAGTAAACTTGTCGCACGTTTTTGATATAATTTATAGCCTACTGGGGAAGGGACTCAGAAAAGGTTTGGGTTTCAATGTTCAGAAAGAATAAGTAAGATTATTATCATTCATGTAGATTACAAAGTTATACGGGTCATTCCTGGTATGGTATGTGGTGACTTTCCTGTCCCAATGATTTATTTACTCATATTTTCTCTAAAATGAGTCACATATTTATAATAAATGGCTTAAATTGTAGATTTAAATATTCTTTACCATTTAAACAGAGATAATAGACATTAAAAATACTATTTTGTATTTTACACAATTTTAATTGATGTATGCATTCAATTTTATCATGTCCTCAGTGCACAGTAATCAACTTCTGCAAGAAATATAAACCAAGAAATGGAAAAAAACTCCAAATATTTTTAAATTATGTTATTGACTAGGCTAAACTGCCTCTAATCATACATATAATGGTGAAAATTTAAGTCTTTTTCTTTACATTTTCTTCAATTACTGCGTCCCTGAAGTCATCTTCCACCCTGTTAGTATGTACTTTTCTGCCTTCCAAATCTGACTGCAATTTCATTGAGACCATTTTCAAGAAGTGACAATTTATTTTTCCCGCTGGAATTCAACTGTACAAACTAAGGAAAGCTTCAACTCTCACTCCTAACTTTAGTTTTAGTTTTTGAAATGTTATCCTGCTTGTCCCACCCTTAAAGTTCCACCCTGTTAGGCTATGTTATTGAGAATGTTTGTCCTATCAAAAAAAAATTAAAACAAAAAATGATAAGATGGCATAAGGGACATATACTACCCAAGAAAAGTTCATTATTGTTTAACATTTACATTATTAACATGTTGTGATAACTATTTTCATGGACAGTGTCTGAACAATCTACCCATAATTATTATTTTTTGAGTCCCTGAGCTTGACCAATATGTATTCCTTATAGTTAAACATGCCACTATTTTGGTAGAATGCTAAAAACATAAAAACCATGTACTTTTTCCCCCCAACATTTATTAAGCCAAAATGTCACCGCATACCAGGAATGACCCATACAATAACATTTATTGAAGCATTTATATTTTTATTAAAAAATGTAATTAAACATTTAATAAAGTAAGCAGTCAAGCGCCGGAATGAAGCATGCAACAGGGATTGCGGCAAAAGTGATATGAATATTTCGGGAAAAAACAACAAGGACATTGTCAGAATATTTTAATAATATGCTTGGAAACACAGTGGAGCAGCGCTCACGCTGAATGGCACGAACTGATCTACTGACTATTACATAAACAGTAGTTAAATTTTTTTATACGTTACGTTGACTATTTTATTTTGATAATGAACTTGCTACGATGTCACAGTTGTTTGCAATTGCCCTACTTCCGGTCTCGGTCGCCATTTTGTGAAAAAGGCCTATGGTGGAATATGGCGTTGTGCGCGAAGGCGCCAGCGCGATCAAACAGAAACATAAATATAGCCTAGGCCTACTCCGTTAGTGTGTGAATAAAACAGAACATTGTGCTTTTGTCAAATAAATAAAACAAACACAGTGCCGTCATTGGTTTCTTTTCGGTCAACTTCGTGGAGTGCCGCGCCTCACAAAGACAAAACTCAGCAGCATAGCTAGGCTACTGTCGCACAGTGTTTTCTTTCGAATTTTATTTTTAACGTAGCTGAATTTTCTTTAAATTACCTGGCGACCTATTTTCTAAGGGGTCGCGATCTAAGGTTGAAAATGTGTTTTACAAAATGCAAATAAACAACAGAATTGTATTAACCACTCGGTGAGTTTCAGTTTTGAAAACGAACGTTAGCTGGGGTTGTTTTAAGGACACGTAGACAGCCACTCTGAAGCGGACAAAGGCGATTCTAAACGAGTCAAAAAGTCGAGACGGGACCCATCGTCAAAATTTCACCACTCTAGTTGATCCAAAACAAACTAGAAAATAGACTCAAAGTAATAAATACCGGAATTATCATTTAACTGTCAGTGTAAACAAACTAGTGTAAGTTAGCGCGCTTGAAACCCACCTAACATGCGGTAAATCTGAACATGTGAAATATTTTACACAACATTGAAAAAGTTTAATGGAAAGAAATATTATGCCATACCGTGATGAAAATTATTAGCAGAAATTTCTCAAAGGAAGATCTGGTAACAGCAACAATCCAACACTTCTTTCCTTGTTATTTTACGGCGATACGTAAAACTGTGCCACAGCCCACAGGCTGGTTTTGGAGTTTAAAAAAAAATACGTCATCGCGGTGTGGGCGGACGTGCCCTCATGTCACGTGACGATTTGCATTACTTATTTTGCAACTTTGTCATTTAATAGTGAATTTTAACTATAGCTTTCCTTCCTTTGTTTATTGCCATTATTATTATTATCATATAGCTAGCTAATACTGTCCCCTACTGTGTTTGTTTTGCCGCATGCACGAACCCGAAGTGCACACGCAGAGAGAAAGAAGACGTCTGCTTGAACACCGAACTTTTTTTCATTTAAATAAGATTTTTTGAAACTAATTGCTTAGTCATTATTTTCATACAGGACATCATTCAAACCGCAAACTGTTCACTTATATTTGTGCATTGTTATATATATATATATATATATATATATATATATATATATATATATATATATATATATACCGTTCAAAAGTTTGGGGTAAGGAAGATTTTTAATGTTTTTAGGAGAAGTCTCTTCTGCTCACCAAGGCTGCATTTATTTGATTAAAAATACAAGCAAAAACAGTAATATTGTGAAATATTATTCCAATTTAAAACAGCTGTTTTCTATTTTAAAATAGTTTACACTGTAATTAATTTATGTGATCAAAGCTGAGTTTTCAGCATCATTACTCCCGTCTTCAGTGTCACATGATCCTTCAGAAACCATTCTAATATGATGATTGATGGTCAATAAATATTAATTATTATTTTCAATGTTGAAAACAGTTGTGTACAGATTTTTTTTCAAAATGCGTTGATGAATGTAAAGTTCAAAAGAACAGCATTTACTTCAAATATATATATTTTTAACATTATAAATGTCTGTACTGTAACTTTTTATCAGTTTAACTCATTCTCGATGAATAAAAGTATTGATTTATTTATTTCTTTCCCCCAAAAATAAAATTAAAATTATTACTGACCCCAAACTTCTGAACGGTAGTGTTTAATGTTACAAAAGCTTTAGATTTCAGATAAATGCTGTTCTTTTGAACTTTCTATTCATCAAAGACTGTACACAACTGTTTTCGACATTTAAAATAATAATGAATGTTTCCTGAGTATCAATCATCATATTAGAATAATTTCTGAAGGATCATGTGACAGTGACGACTGGAGTAATGATGCTGAAAACTCAGCTTTGATCACAGGAATAAATAACAGTTTAAAATATATTAAAATAGAAAGCAGCTGTTTTAAATTGGAATACTATTTTACAATATTACTGTTTTTGTTTGTATTTTTAATCAAATAAATGCAGCCTTGGTGAGCAGAAGAAACTTCTCTGTTATGTGCGCGCCACAGACTGCACGCACGTCCGCTTAGAGTTCCGCCTTTTGCCTTCCGTCAATATTACGTTATTAGAAAAAAAATTTTTTAGAGAATCGATTTTTTGACATTTGTGAATCGATTCAGAATCGTCCACGTCCGCATCGCGATGCATCTAAGAATCATTTTTTTCTCCCACCCCTAGATTTCATACAACAGGTTAATAAACAGTTACAATTAAGTCACTTACATTTTAGATGCAATGTTGACTGTTTTTGTTCTGTTTCAGCAGCGAAAATAGTTAAACAAAGATCACGGCAGAACCATCACGCATCACGTGTTTTCTCATAACTGCACGATTCAGCATTTTTAACGAATCGGTTGACTCAAAGATTGAATGATCAATCCATAAACATCTGTCTTAATCATGATCGACTCATTTGAACGAATCGTTTGAACGAATGAATCAATGACTTGCTTATTAAGATGGATGCCTGGCGACACCTAATGGCGGTTTAGTGTTGTTTAAAAGCATCATTCTTTCCCACATGTGTGTGATTTGTGTGTGCAACATTATCATTATTTTTCTTTCACTATTATATTAGCGATTTAAAAGCACCCACTCGTGTCACACGTCGATTAACCGGTGGGAAAATATCCTCAGACACATACCTAATAAATGTATATTTAAATACAATATTGGCCTACCTGGTAAAAAGTTTTATATACTATTTTGATGTCCTTTTGGACACAAGAGGGCAGTATAGCCCTATGTTTGCTTTTTGTTGAACCAAATAGCACTAAATAGCCTGTTTTTAACTTTTTCATTCTTCTTGAATTGCAAAAACAGAATAAAATGGTTTAGTTGTGATATTTGTATACTTTTATATAGAAATAAATGGTATATAATTACATTTTTAGAAGATTTTTACTTTAATCCCTCGCCATAGCAAAACCGTTTGAGATATTTATTATCCATTCACAATTTAGCATATTTAATGTAGTTTCATCATGTTGAAAAAGTTTGGTACGAATAAAATAAATAGTTTAAGAGGAGTGGCTAAAAATTCAGAGGCTGATTTTGCAAAAAAATTCACATTCAGACCAAAATATCTGACTTCCTGATGGCCAGAGCTATTGAATGTAAATTAGAAAGTTGTCCGGCTTGATGAGAACAATATACAAACTATTTTTTCTTTACTGTAGTTAAAAGTAACCCCCCCACTTTTGTCAAAAGCATGTTGAAAGTGACACACTTCCTGCTGCCAGTTGGTGGCGCTATAACTTTGACTAACAATAGCTACATCCATCTGATCGGCCTCTTACAACGAACACACTGCTGAAGTTTCATCAAGATCAGTTAATGTATGCAGAAGTTATTCCACTTCCGTGTTTCTCTTTTCTCGCCATAAATTCGATTCCTCGCCACAGCCAAACCGTTCGAGATATCAAAAATCCGTCCGCAATTTAGCATCCTCAAAGTCTTGACTACATGCACACCGAGTTTGAAGGGGACACGGTGAATTTTCTAGGAGGAGTATTTCACATTCCACAGCAAGCGTTTTCCAAACAACCCATAATAGCCGACTTCCTGTTGGGCTGGCGTAAAACTTGACCGGGGTAAAGTTGTTCGGCCCGATGAGATCTATATGTGTACCGAGTTTCATATTAATTCATGCGAGCGTGTTTGATATATGGATCAAGTTTTAGAACCCCGTTCAAGGGGGCGCTGTTGAGCCCCCCAGCCACGCCCGGGTACCAGCTTCAGCCCGGCCCTGATGGCCGTGGGTTCTGACCTGTGTGCAAAGTTTCAAGAGTTTTTGAGCACGTTAAGGACCCCAAAAGCCCCTGAAACCTTGATTAACAATATAAAAGCAATAGTCAAATCCCCCCCTCCCCTCACACACACACAGACACAGAGAGAGGGAGAGAAAATTCTTCAGAAAATCCACATTCAAACCAAAATATCTCTCTTCCTGTTGGTCGGAGATGGTTCATGTAAATTAGAAAGTTGTCCGTCTTGATGAGAACAATACACATACCAAGTTTTGTTGCTGTTGATAAAACTAACCCCCCCACTAATGACTAAAGGTGGCGCTACTGAGCCCCTCACCACGCCCGTTTCTGAAACTTTGCACATGTCTACGGGCTAATAAATGTGATGTGTCTGTCGAGTTTCATGCAATTTCAAGTATGTTAAGAGTCTCAAAAGCATCAAAAAAGAATATTAAAGTTTGAAGCGTTGCCATGGCAACATTATTAAAGATATCAAAAATCCTTTCACAGGTCTACATCTGCCGTGTGTTTACATTATACACATAAAGTTTGAAGCAAATTGGGTAAAAATAAGAGGGTGATTTTAAAGCATTTTGAAAGGGACACACTTCCTGCTGCCAGTTGGTGGCGCTATAACTTTGACTCACAGTAGGCACATCCATGTGATCGGCCTCTTACAACGAACACACTGCTGAAGTTTAATCAAGATCAGTTAATGTATGCAGAAGTTATAACACACTTCCTGTTTCCATTATTCGCCATAAATTCGTGTCCTCACCACGGCCAAACCGTTCGAGATATCAAAAATCCGTCCGCAATTTAGCATCCTCAATGTCTTGACTTCATGCTGACCGAGTTTGGAGGCGATTGGATGAATTCCCTAGGAGGAGTACATTAAATTCCACAGCATGCGTTTCCAAACAACCCATAATAGCCGACTTCCTGTTGGGCTGGCGTAAAACTTAGAGCACGAAAGTTGTTCGGCCCGATGAGATCTATATGTGTTCCGAGTTTCATATTATTACATGCAAGTGTGTTTGATTTATGGACAAGTGTTCGGATTCCGTACCAGGGGGCGCTGTTGAGCCCCCCTGCCACGCCCGGGTACCAGCTTCAGCCCGGCCCTAATGGCCGGGGGTTCTGACCTGCGTGCAAAGTTTCATGAGTTTTTGAGCACGTTAAAGGCCCCAAAAGCCCCCGAACCCTTGAAGAACAATAATAATAATAATAAATATAGCTGCGAGCAGCGATTACGGGCCCAAGCCGGTGGCACCGCAACCCCGGTGCCTTTAGTTACCTAAAGGCACCGGGGTGGCGGTACCGCCGGCTTTGGCCCTCCATCGCTGCTCGCAGCTATATTTATACATATATATATATATATATATATATATATATATATACATACATACATACATACATACACACACATACATATATATGTATATATATATATATATATATATATATATATATATATATATATATTATTGTTCAAAAGTTTGGGGTCAGTAAGATTTTTAATGTTTTTAGGAGAAGTCTCTTCTGCTCACCAAGGCTGCATTTATTGATTAAAAATACAAACAAAAACAGTAATATTGTGAAATATTATTCCAATTTAAAACAGCTGTTTTCAATTTTAAAATATTTTACATAGTAATTCATTTCTGTGATCAAAGTTGAGTTTTCAGCATCATTACTCCAGTCTTCAGTGTCACATGATCCTTCAGAAATCATACTAATATGATGATTGATGCTCAATAAATATTCATTTTTATTTTCAATGTTGAAAACAGTTGTGTACAGATTTTTTTTTTTTCAAAATGCTTTGATGAATGTAAAGTTCAAAAGAACAGCATATATTTCAAATATATATATTTTTAACATTATAAATGTCTTTACTGTAACTGTTGATCAGTTTAACTCATCCTTCATAAATAAAAGTACTGATTTATTTTATTTCTTTCCCCCAAAAATAAAATTTTAATTATTACTAACCACAAACTTTTGAGCGGTAGTGTTTAACGTTACAAAAGCTTTAGATTTCAGATAAATGCTGTTCTTTTGAACTTTCTATTCATCAAAGACTGTACACAACTGTTTTCGACATTTAAAATAATAATGAATGTTTCTTGAGTATCAATCATCATATTAGAATAATTTCTAAAGGATCATGTGACAGTGACGACTGGAGTAATGATGCTGAAAACTCAGCTTTGATCACAGGAATAAATAACAGTTTAAAATATATTAAAATAGAAAGCAGCTGTTTTAAATTGGAATACTATTTTACAATATTACTGTTTTTGTTTGTATTTTTAATCAAATAAATGCAGCCTTGGTGAGCAGAAGAAACTTCTCTGTTATGTGCGCGCCACAGACTGCACGCACGTCCGCTTAGAGTTCCGCCTTTTGCCTTCCGTCAATATTACGTTGTTAGAAAAATATTTTTTTAGAGAATCGATTTTTTGACATTTGTGAATCGATTCAGAATCGTCCACGTCCGCATCGCGATGCATCTAAGAATCAATTTTTTCTCCCACCCTTAGATTTCATACAATAGGTTAATAAACAGTTACAATTAAGTCACTTACATTTTAGATGCAATGTTGACTGTTTTTGTTCTGTTTCAGCAGCGAAAATAGTTAAACAAAGATCACGGCAGAACCGTCACGCATCACGTGTTTTCTCATAACTGAACGATTCAGCATTTTTAACGAATCGGTTGACTCAAAGATTGAATGATCAATCCATAAACATCTGTCTTAATCATGATCGACTCATTCGAACGAATCGTTTGAACGAATAAATCAATGACTCGCTTATTAAGATGGATGCCTGGTGACACCTAATGGCGGTTTAGTGTTGTTTAAAAGCATCATTCTTTCCCACATGTGTGTGATTTGTGTGTGCAACATTATCATTATTTTTCTTTCACTATTATATTAGCGATTTAAAAGCACCCACTCGTGTCACACGTCGATTAACCGGTGGGAAAATATCCTCAGACACATACCTAATAAATGTATATTTAAATACAATATTGGCCTACCTGGTAAAAAGTTTTATATACTATTTTGATGTCCTTTTGGACACAAGAGGGCAGTATAGCCCTATGTTTGCTTTTTTGTTGAACCAAATAGCACCAAATAGCCTGTTTTTAACTTTTTCATTCTTCTTGAATTGCAAAAACAGAATAAAATGGGTTTAGTTGTGATATTTGTATACTTTTATATAGAAATAAATGGTATATAATTACATTTTTAGAAGATTTTTACTTTAATCCCTCGCCATAGCAAAACCGTTTGAGATATTTATTATCCATTCACAATTTAGCATATTTAATGTAGTTTCATCATGTTGAAAAAGTTTGGTACGAATAAAATAAATAGTTTAAGAGGAGTGGCTAAAAATTCAGAGGCTGATTTTGCAAAAAAATTCACATTCAGACCAAAATATCTGACTTCCTGATGGCCAGAGCTATTGAATGTAAATTAGAAAGTTGTCCGGCTTGATGAGATCAATATAGAAACTATTTTTTCTTTACTGTAGTTAAAAGTAACCCCCCCACTTTTGTCAAAAGCATGTTGAAAGTGACACACTTCCTGCAGCCAGTTGGTGGCGCTATAACTTTGACTCACAATAGCTACATCCATCTGATCGGCCTCTTACCACGAACACACTGCTGAAGTTTCATCAAGATCAGTTAATGTATGCAGAAGTTATTCCACTTCCGTGTTTCTCTTTTCTCGCCATAAATTCGATTCCTCGCCACAGCCAAACCGTTCGAGATATCAAAAATCCGTCCGCAATTTAGCATCCTCAAAGTCTTGACTACATGCACACCGAGTTTGAAGGGGACACGGTGAATTTTCTAGGAGGAGTATTTCACATTCCACAGCAAGCGTTTTCCAAACAACCCATAATAGCCGACTTCCTGTTGGGCTGGCGTAAAACTTGACCGGGGTAAAGTTGTTCGGCCCGATAAGATCTATATGTGTACCGAGTTTCATATTAATTCATGCGAGCGTGTTTGATATATGGATCAAGTTTTAGAACCCCGTTCAAGGGGGCGCTGTTGAGCCCCCCAGCCACGCCCGGGTACCAGCTTCAGCCCGGCCCTGATGGCCGTGGGTTCTGACCTGTGTGCAAAGTTTCAAGAGTTTTTGAGCACGTTAAGGACCCCAAAAGCCCCTGAAACCTTGATTAACAATATAAAAGCAATAGTCAAATCCCCCCCTCCCCTCACACACACACAGACACAGAGAGAGGGAGAGAAAATTCTTCAGAAAATCCACATTCAAACCAAAATATCTCTCTTCCTGTTGGTCGGAGATGGTTCATGTAAATTAGAAAGTTGTCCGTCTTGATGAGAACAATACACATACCAAGTTTTGTGATTCTAGGAAAAACTAAGCCCCCATTTTTGACTAAAGGTGGCGCTACTGAGCCATTCCACCACGCCCGTTTCTGAAACTTTGCACATGTCTACTGGCTAATAAATGTGATGTGTCTGTTGAGTTTCATGCAATTTCAAGTATGTTAAGAGTCTCAAAAGCATCAAAAAAGAATATTAAAGTTTGATGCGTTGCCACGGCAACAGTATCTAAGATATCAATAATCCTTTCACAGGTTTACATCTGCCGTGTGTCTACATTGTACACATAAAGTTTGAAGCAAATCGGGTAAAAATAAGACACTGATTTCAAAGCATTTTGAAAGTGATGTACTTCCTGCTGCCTGTTGGTGGCGCTATAACTTTGACTCACAATAGTCACATCTGTGCGATCGGCCTCTTACAACAAACACACTGCTGAAGTTTCATCAAGATCAGTTAATGTATGCAGAAGTTATAACACACTTCCTGTTTCATTTTTTCGCCATAAATTTGTTTCCTCGCCACGGCCAAACCGTTTGAGATATCAAAAATCCGTCCGCAATTTAGCATCCTCAATGTCTTGACTTCATGCACACCGAGTTTGGAGGCGAATCGATGAATTCCCTAGGAGGAGTACATTAAATTCCACAGCATGCGTTTCCAAACAACGCTAAATAGCCAACTTCCTGTTTGGCTGGCGTAAAACTTAGAGCACGAAAGTTGTTCGGCCCGATGAGATCTACATGTGTACCGAGTTTCATATTATTACATGCAAGCGTGTTTGATTTATGGACAAGTGTTCGGATCCCGTTCCAGGGGGCGCTGTCGAGCCCCCCTGCCACGCCCGGGTACCAGCTTCAGTCCGGCCCTGATGGCCGCGGGTTCTGACGTGTGTGCAAAATTTCAAGAGTTTTCGAGCATGTTAAGAGCCCCAAAAGTGCCCGAAAGGTTGACAAAATAATAATAATAATAATAATAATAATAATAAATAATCCTACCGGAAACAATAGGGCCTTCGCCCTTTCAGGGCTTGGGCCCTAAATATAGCTGCGAGCAGCGATTGCGGGCCCAAGCCGGTGGCACCGCCACCCCGGTGCCTTTAGTTACCTAAAGGCACCGGGGATGGCGGTGCCACCGGCTTTGGCCCTCCATCGCTGCTCGCAGCTATATTTATATATATATATATATATATATATATATATATATATATATATATATATATATATATATATATATATATATATACACACACACACACACATATATATATTTTATTTTGCGATGTATATTTATATATTTTTTTTGCGATGTATTTGGATGCTAAACTATTCTTTATTATAGGCTTTGTACTTCACTCGTGTTCCAATATCGATGGAAAAAATCATCCTCTTCACGCGCGCAAAAATGTGCTTGGAAACATCACAGTGGAGCTCTGCTTACTGTGAATGGTACAGATTGTACTACTGACTATTTAAACAGAGCAGTGTAATTCGTTTATGTTAGGTTGACTATTTTTATTATTATATTGTATTAGGGCTATAATGAATGTCAAGATTGCAATTCTGGAATGTGTGTGTGACGCGGTTGCGGTTGAACAGTGGACATAAAAACATAAATAAAATGTTTTAGTTAATTCCTACATCCATAGGAATACATTGAAAATGCTCGCTCTACTCCGCACCATTATCAATGTCTGTGCGGACGTCTGTATTTTACTAGTATATAGTATACTATAGTTAGCGATTTAAAAGCCCTCAGCGGTGTCACATGTCGATTAACCGGTGGGAAAATTTTATCACAGTCACATCCCTAATATATTTATATATAAATACAATAGGCCTACCTGAAAGAGAATTTTACTTGCCCGACCAAAGTATAGCCTGATTAGAACGTCAATAACAAAAAAATAACTTATCAATTTATTAATAACTTATTAATAACTTAATCACTAAAACGAGAGATTATTCTAATTTCATTACATTCATTTTAAGTTGCAATCAGCAGTTAATAATAAATGTATTACTGATCAATGGTAACAAGGTTGCACTGCTGAGGCTCATGCTGCTTCTCCAGGAGAATTGTAAACAAATGAGCGCAGCACACAAAAAAGCAACCCAGTTAACAACATACTGACTATAAAAATTACAAATATGGAGTTTTTATATATTTTATAACATATGATAGAGTTAAGCAACCTCACTTGACGAGTAGGCAACTATTTCCTGAATACAATCACAATTGAAACTGTGACATTGATTTCATACAACAGGTTAATAAACAGTTACAATTAAGTCACTTACATTTTAGATGCAATATTGACTGTTTTTGTTCTGTTTCAGCAGCAAAAATAGTTAAACAAAGATCACAGCAACTTGTTTTCTCATTACTGAATGATTCAGCATTTTGAAACGAATCGCTTGACTCAAAGATTCAATGGTCAATCCATAAACATCTGTCTCAATCATGAATGACTCAGTCATTGGAATGAATCGTTTGAACGAATGAATCAATGACTCGCTCATTAAGATGGTCGCCTGGCGACACCTAATGGCGGTTTAGTGTTATGTTTAAAAGTATCGTTCTTTCCAACGTGCACCATTATCAATGTCCGTGCGGACGTCCGTTTTTTTACTTTCACTTTTATATTAGCGATTTAAAAGCACCCGCTCGTGTCACACGTCGCTTAACCGATGGGAAAATATCCTCACAGTCATATACCTAATAAATTTATATTTAAATACAATAGGCCTACCTAGTAAAACGTTTTATATACTATTTTGATATCCTTTTGGACACAAGAGGGCAGTATAGCCCTATGTTTGCTTTTTTGTTGAAACAAATAGCACTAAATAGCCTGTTTTTAACTTTTTCATACTTCTTGAATTGCAAAAACAGAATAAAATAGGTTTAGTTCTAATATTTGTATAATTTTATATAAAAATAAATGGTGTATAATTAAATTTTAAGAATATATGAGATGTTTTCTGATTCCTTTTTTGACATTATTTTAATCCCTCGCCATGTCAAAACCGTTTGAGATATTCAATATCCGTTCTCAATTTAGCATCTTTAATGTATTTTCATCATGTTGAAAAAGTTTGGTGTGAATAAAAAAAAAAACACTTAGCAGGAGTGGGTAAAAAGCAGAGGCTGAATTTGCAAATAAATCCACATTCAAACCAAAATATCTGACTTCCTGTTGGTCCAAGCTAATGACTGCAAATTAGAAAGTTGTCCAGCTCGATGAGACCAATATACTTACTGATTTTTGTAATTGTGGGTAAACCTAACCCCCCCACTTTTGTCAAAAACATTTTGAAAGTGACACACTTCCTGCTGCCAGTTGGTGGCGCTATAACTTTGACTCACAATAGTTACATCCATCTGATCGGCCTCTTACCACGAACACACTGCTGAAGTTTCATCAAGATCAGTTAATGTATGCTGAAGTTATACCACTTCGTGTTTCTCTTTTCTCGCAATAAATGCATTTCCTCACCACGACCAAAGCGTTCGAGATATCAAAAATCCGTCCGCAATTTAGCATCCTCAATGTCTTGACTTCATGCACACCGAGTTTGGTGGCGATTTAATTAATTCTCTAGGAGAAGTGTTTCAAATTCCACAGCAAGCGTTCTCCAAACAACCCATAATTGCCGACTTCCTGTTGGGCTGGTGTAAAACTTAGAGCACGAAAGTTGTTCGGCCCGATGTGATCTATATGTGTACCGAGTTTCATATCATTACATGCAAGTGTGTTTGATTTATGGACAAGTGTTCGGATCCCGTTCCAGGGGGCGCTGTTGAGCCCCCCTGCCACGCCCGGGTACCAGCTTCAGCCCGGCCCTGATGGCCGCAGGTTCTGACCTGTGTGCAAAGTTTCAAGAGTTTTCGAGCACGTTAAGGGCCCCAAAAGCCCCTGAAACCTTGAAACACACTGAAATCAATTGGAAATTCCCCCCCTCCCCTCACACACACAGAGACAGAGAGAGAGAGAGAGAGAGAATTCTCCAAAAAATCACATTCAAACCAAAATATCTGACTTCCTGTTGCTCTCAGCTAATAAGTGTGAATTAGAAAGTTGTCCGGTTTAATGAGAACAATATACATAGCGAGTTTAGTGACTCTATGTAAAACTAAGCCCCCATTTTTGACTAAAGGTGGCGCTACTGAGCCCCTCACCACGCCCGTTTCTGAAACTTTGCACATGTCTACTGGCTAATAAATGTGATGTGTCTGTCGAGTTTCATGCAATTTCAAGTATGTTAAGAGTCTCAAAAGCATCAAAAAAGAATATTAAAGTTTGATGCGTTGCCACGGCAACAGTATCTAAGATATCAATAAACCTTTCACAGGTCTACATCTGCCGTGTGTCCACATTATTCACATAAAGTTTGAAGCAAATCGGGTTAAAATAAGAGGGTGATTTCAAAGCATTTTGAAAGTGACACACTTCCTGCTGCCAGTTGGTGGCGCTATAACTTTGACTCACAATAGTCACATCAATGTGATCAGCCTCTGAGCAAGAACACTCTGCTGAAGTTTTATCAAGATCAGTCAATGTATGCAGAAGTTATAATACACTTCCTGTGTCCCATTATTCGCCATAAATTCGTTTCCTCGCCACAGCCAAACCGTTCGAGATATCAAAAATCCCCTGGCAATTTTTCATCCTCAATGTCTTGACTTCATGCACACCGAGTTTGGTGCTGACCGGGTGAATTCCCTAAGAGAAGTGTTTCAAATTCCTAAGCATGCGTTTCCAAACAACCCTAAATAGTCGACTTCCTGTTGGGCTGGCGTAAAACTTAGAGCATGAAAGTTGTGCGGCCCGATGAGATCTATATGTGTTCCGAGTTTCATATTATTACATGCAAGTGTGTTTGATTTATGGACCAAGTTTTCGGACCCCGTTCCAGGGGGCGCTGTCGAGACCCCCTGCCACGCCCGGGTACCAGCTTCAGCCCGGCCCTGATGGCCGCGGGTTCTGACTCGTGTGCAAAGTTTCAAGAGTTTTTGAGCATGTTAAGAGCCCCAAAAATGCCTGAATAGTCGTAAGAAAAATAATAATAATAATAATAATAATAATAATCCTACCGAAAACAATAGGGCCTTCGCCCTTTCAGGGCTTGGGCCCTAAATATAGCTGCGAGCAGCGATTGCGGGCCCAAGCCGGTGGCACCGCAACCCCGGTGCCTTTAGTTACCTAAAGGCACCGGGGATGGCGGTGCCGCCGGCTTTGGCCCTCCATCGCTGCTCGCAGCTATATATATATATATATATATATATATATATATATATATATATATATATATATATATATATATATATATGTATGTATATATATATATATATATATATATATATGTATATAAATATCTATCTATCTATCTATCTATATCTATATCTAACTATCTATCTATATATATATATAAGACAGAAAATATTACTTGTCTTACCTTATTCTGATTTCATGATACACTCAAAATATTCCACAACAAATCCTTTAAATTTAATGTAAAAATAAAAACGAAAGTAAGCAGTGTTGGTCTCACGTAACCCTCTCATTAGAATCAAAATGTTTCAATATTTGCGATGTATTTGGATGCTAAACTATTCTTTATTATAGGCTTTGTACTTCACTCGTGTTCCAATATCGATGGAAAAAATCATCCTCTTCACACGCGCAAAAATGTGCTTGGAAACATTACAGTGGAGCTCTGCTTTCTGTGAATGGTACAAATTGTACTACTGACTATTTAAACAAAGCAGTGTAATTCGTTTATGTTAGTTTGACTATTTTTATTATTATATTGTATTAGGGCTATAATGAACAGGCTGCGATGTCAAGATTGCAATTCTGGAATGTGTGTGTGTGTGTGACGTGGTTGCGGTTGAACAGTGGACACAAAAACATAAATAAAATGTTTTAGTTAATTCCTACATTCATAGGAATACATTGAAAATGCTCGCTCTACTCCGCACCATTATCAATGTCTGTGCGGACGTCTGTATTTTACTAGTATATAGTATACTATAGTTAGCGATTTAAAAGCCCTCAGCGGTGTCACACGTCGATTAACCGGTGGGAAAATTTTATCACAGTCACATCCCTAATATATTTATATATAAATACAATAGGCCTACCTGAAAGAGAATTTTACTTGCCCGACCAGAGTATAGCCTGATTAGAACGTCAATAACAAAAAAAATAACTTGGGAGTCACTAAAACGAGAGATTATTCTAATTTCATTACATTCATTTTAAGTTGCAATCAGCAGTTAATAATGAATGTATTACTGATCAATGGTAACAAGGTTGCACTGCTGAGGCTCATGCTGCTTCTCCAGGAGAATTGTAAATAAATGAGCGCAGCACACAAAAAAGCAACCCAGTTAACAACATACTAACTATAAAAATTACAAATATGGAGTTTTTATATATTTTATAACATATGATAGAGTTAAGCAACCTCACTTGACGAGTAGGCAACTATTTCCTGAATACAATCACGATTGAAACTGTGACATTGATTTCATACAACAGGTTAATAAACAGTTACAATTAAGTCACTTACATTTTAGATGCAATATTGACTGTTTTTGTTCTGTTTCAGCAGCAAAAATAGTTAAACAAAGATCACAGCAACTTGTTTTCTCATTACTGAATGATTCAGCATTTTGAAACGAATCGCTTGACTCAAAGATTCAATGGTCAATCCATAAACATCTGTCTCAATCATGAATGACTCAGTCATTGGAATGAATCGTTTGAACGAATGAATCAATGACTCGCTCATTAAGATGGTCGCCTGGCGACACCTAATGGCGGTTTAGTGTTATGTTTAAAAGTATCAATCTTTCCAACGTGCACCATTATCAATGTCCGTGCGGACGTCCGTTTTTTTACTTTCACTTTTATATTAGCGATTTAAAAGCACCCACTCGTGTCACACGTCGATTAACCGGTGGGAAAATATCCTCAGACACATACCTAATAAATGTATATTTAAATACAATATTGGCCTACCTGGTAAAAAGTTTTATATACTATTTTGATGTCCTTTTGGACACAAGAGGGCAGTATAGCCCTATGTTTGCTTTTTTGTTGAACCAAATAGCACTAAATAGCCTGTTTTTAACTTTTTCATTCTGCTTGAATTGCAAAAACAGAATAAAATGGGTTTAGTTGTGATATTTGTATACTTTTATATAGAAATAAATGGTATATAATTACATTTTTAGAAGATTTTTACTTTAATCCCTCGCCATAGCAAAACCGTTTGAGATATTTATTATCCATTCACAATTTAGCATATTTAATGTAGTTTCATCATGTTGAAAAAGTTTGGTACGAATAAAATAAATAGTTTAAGAGGAGTGGCTAAAAATTCAGAGGCTGATTTTGCAAAAAAATTCACATTCAGACCAAAATATCTGACTTCCTGATGGCCAGAGCTATTGAATGTAAATTAGAAAGTTGTCCGGCTTGATGAGAACAATATACAAACTATTTTTTCTTTACTGTAGTTAAAAGTAACCCCCCCACTTTTGTCAAAAGCATGTTGAAAGTGACACACTTCCTGCTGCCAGTTGGTGGCGCTATAACTTTGACTCACAATAGCTACATCCATCTGATCGGCCTCTTACCACGAACACACTGCTGAAGTTTCATCAAGATCAGTTAATGTATGCAGAAGTTATTCCACTTCCGTGTTTCTCTTTTCTCGCCATAAATTCGATTCCTCGCCACAGCCAAACCGTTCGAGATATCAAAAATCCGTCCGCAATTTAGCATCCTCAAAGTCTTGACTACATGCCCACCGAGTTTGAAGGGGACACGGTGAATTTTCTAGGAGGAGTATTTCACATTCCACAGCAAGCGTTTTCCAAACAACCCATAATAGCCGACTTCCTGTTGGGCTGGCGTAAAACTTGACAGGGGTAAAGTTGTTCGGCCCGATGAGATCTATATGTGTACCGAGTTTCATATTAATTCATGCGAGCGTGTTTGATATATGGATCAAGTTTTAGAACCCCGTTCAAGGGGGCGCTGTTGAGCCCCCCAGCCACGCCCGGGTACCAGCTTCAGCCCGGCCCTGATGGCCGTGGGTTCTGACCTGTGTGCAAAGTTTCAAGAGGTTTTGAGCACGTTAAGGACCCCAAAAGCCCCTGAAACCTTGATTAACAATATAAAAGCAATAGTCAAATCCCCCCCTCCCCTCACACACACACAGACACAGAGAGAGGGAGAGAAAATTCTTCAGAAAATCCACATTCAAACCAAAATATCTCTCTTCCTGTTGGTCAGAGATGGTTCATGTAAATTAGAAAGTTGTCCGTCTTGATGAGAACAATACACATACCAAGTTTTGTGATTCTAGGAAAAACTAAGCCCCCATTTTTGACTAAAGGTGGCGCTACTGAGCCATTCCACCACGCCCGTTTCTGAAACTTTGCACATGTCTACTGGCTAATAAATGTGATGTGTCTGTTGAGTTTCATGCAATTTCAAGTATGTTAAGAGTCTCAAAAGCATCAAAAAAGAATATTAAAGTTTGATGCGTTGCCACGGCAACAGTATCTAAGATATCAATAATCCTTTCACAGGTTTACATCTGCCGTGTGTCTACATTGTACACATAAAGTTTGAAGCAAATCGGGTAAAAATAAGACACTGATTTCAAAGCATTTTGAAAGTGATGTACTTCCTGCTGCCTGTTGGTGGCGCTATAACTTTGACTCACAATAGTCACATCTGTGCGATCGGCCTCTTACAACAAACACACTGCTGAAGTTTCATCAAGATCAGTTAATGTATGCAGAAGTTATAACACACTTCCTGTTTCATTTTTTCGCCATAAATTTGTTTCCTCGCCACGGCCAAACCGTTTGAGATATCAAAAATCCGTCCGCAATTTAGCATCCTCAATGTCTTGACTTCATGCACACCGAGTTTGGAGGCGAATCGATGAATTCCCTAGGAGGAGTACATTAAATTCCACAGCATGCGTTTCCAAACAACGCTAAATAGCCAACTTCCTGTTTGGCTGGCGTAAAACTTAGAGCACGAAAGTTGTTCGGCCCGATGAGATCTACATGTGTACCGAGTTTCATATTATTACATGCAAGCGTGTTTGATTTATGGACAAGTGTTCGGATCCCGTTCCAGGGGGCGCTGTCGAGCCCCCCTGCCACGCCCGGGTACCAGCTTCAGTCCGGCCCTGATGGCCGCGGGTTCTGACGTGTGTGCAAAATTTCAAGAGTTTTCGAGCATGTTAAGAGCCCCAAAAGTGCCCGAAAGGTTGACAAAATAATAATAATAATAATAATAATAATAATAAATAATCCTACCGGAAACAATAGGGCCTTCGCCCTTTCAGGGCTTGGGCCCTAAATATAGCTGCGAGCAGCGATTGCGGGCCCAAGCCGGTGGCACCGCCACCCCGGTGCCTTTAGTTACCTAAAGGCACCGGGGATGGCGGTGCCACCGGCTTTGGCCCTCCATCGCTGCTCGCAGCTATATTTATATATATATATATATATATATATATATATATATATATATATATATATATATATATATATATATATATACACACACACACACACATATATATATTTTATTTTGCGATGTATATTTATATATTTTTTTTGCGATGTATTTGGATGCTAAACTATTCTTTATTATAGGCTTTGTACTTCACTCGTGTTCCAATATCGATGGAAAAAATCATCCTCTTCACGCGCGCAAAAATGTGCTTGGAAACATCACAGTGGAGCTCTGCTTACTGTGAATGGTACAGATTGTACTACTGACTATTTAAACAGAGCAGTGTAATTCGTTTATGTTAGGTTGACTATTTTTATTATTATATTGTATTAGGGCTATAATGAATGTCAAGATTGCAATTCTGGAATGTGTGTGTGACGCGGTTGCGGTTGAACAGTGGACATAAAAACATAAATAAAATGTTTTAGTTAATTCCTACATCCATAGGAATACATTGAAAATGCTCGCTCTACTCCGCACCATTATCAATGTCTGTGCGGACGTCTGTATTTTACTAGTATATAGTATACTATAGTTAGCGATTTAAAAGCCCTCAGCGGTGTCACATGTCGATTAACCGGTGGGAAAATTTTATCACAGTCACATCCCTAATATATTTATATATAAATACAATAGGCCTACCTGAAAGAGAATTTTACTTGCCCGACCAAAGTATAGCCTGATTAGAACGTCAATAACAAAAAAATAACTTATCAATTTATTAATAACTTATTAATAACTTAATCACTAAAACGAGAGATTATTCTAATTTCATTACATTCATTTTAAGTTGCAATCAGCAGTTAATAATAAATGTATTACTGATCAATGGTAACAAGGTTGCACTGCTGAGGCTCATGCTGCTTCTCCAGGAGAATTGTAAACAAATGAGCGCAGCACACAAAAAAGCAACCCAGTTAACAACATACTGACTATAAAAATTACAAATATGGAGTTTTTATATATTTTATAACATATGATAGAGTTAAGCAACCTCACTTGACGAGTAGGCAACTATTTCCTGAATACAATCACAATTGAAACTGTGACATTGATTTCATACAACAGGTTAATAAACAGTTACAATTAAGTCACTTACATTTTAGATGCAATATTGACTGTTTTTGTTCTGTTTCAGCAGCAAAAATAGTTAAACAAAGATCACAGCAACTTGTTTTCTCATTACTGAATGATTCAGCATTTTGAAACGAATCGCTTGACTCAAAGATTCAATGGTCAATCCATAAACATCTGTCTCAATCATGAATGACTCAGTCATTGGAATGAATCGTTTGAACGAATGAATCAATGACTCGCTCATTAAGATGGTCGCCTGGCGACACCTAATGGCGGTTTAGTGTTATGTTTAAAAGTATCGTTCTTTCCAACGTGCACCATTATCAATGTCCGTGCGGACGTCCGTTTTTTTACTTTCACTTTTATATTAGCGATTTAAAAGCACCCGCTCGTGTCACACGTCGCTTAACCGATGGGAAAATATCCTCACAGTCATATACCTAATAAATTTATATTTAAATACAATAGGCCTACCTAGTAAAACGTTTTATATACTATTTTGATATCCTTTTGGACACAAGAGGGCAGTATAGCCCTATGTTTGCTTTTTTGTTGAAACAAATAGCACTAAATAGCCTGTTTTTAACTTTTTCATACTTCTTGAATTGCAAAAACAGAATAAAATAGGTTTAGTTCTAATATTTGTATAATTTTATATAAAAATAAATGGTGTATAATTAAATTTTAAGAATATATGAGATGTTTTCTGATTCCTTTTTTGACATTATTTTAATCCCTCGCCATGTCAAAACCGTTTGAGATATTCAATATCCGTTCTCAATTTAGCATCTTTAATGTATTTTCATCATGTTGAAAAAGTTTGGTGTGAATAAAAAAAAAAACACTTAGCAGGAGTGGGTAAAAAGCAGAGGCTGAATTTGCAAATAAATCCACATTCAAACCAAAATATCTGACTTCCTGTTGGTCCAAGCTAATGACTGCAAATTAGAAAGTTGTCCAGCTCGATGAGACCAATATACTTACTGATTTTTGTAATTGTGGGTAAACCTAACCCCCCCACTTTTGTCAAAAACATTTTGAAAGTGACACACTTCCTGCTGCCAGTTGGTGGCGCTATAACTTTGACTCACAATAGTTACATCCATCTGATCGGCCTCTTACCACGAACACACTGCTGAAGTTTCATCAAGATCAGTTAATGTATGCTGAAGTTATACCACTTCGTGTTTCTCTTTTCTCGCAATAAATGCATTTCCTCACCACGACCAAAGCGTTCGAGATATCAAAAATCCGTCCGCAATTTAGCATCCTCAATGTCTTGACTTCATGCACACCGAGTTTGGTGGCGATTTAATTAATTCTCTAGGAGAAGTGTTTCAAATTCCACAGCAAGCGTTCTCCAAACAACCCATAATTGCCGACTTCCTGTTGGGCTGGTGTAAAACTTAGAGCACGAAAGTTGTTCGGCCCGATGTGATCTATATGTGTACCGAGTTTCATATCATTACATGCAAGTGTGTTTGATTTATGGACAAGTGTTCGGATCCCGTTCCAGGGGGCGCTGTTGAGCCCCCCTGCCACGCCCGGGTACCAGCTTCAGCCCGGCCCTGATGGCCGCAGGTTCTGACCTGTGTGCAAAGTTTCAAGAGTTTTCGAGCACGTTAAGGGCCCCAAAAGCCCCTGAAACCTTGAAACACACTGAAATCAATTGGAAATTCCCCCCCTCCCCTCACACACACAGAGACAGAGAGAGAGAGAGAGAGAGAATTCTCCAAAAAATCACATTCAAACCAAAATATCTGACTTCCTGTTGCTCTCAGCTAATAAGTGTGAATTAGAAAGTTGTCCGGTTTAATGAGAACAATATACATAGCGAGTTTAGTGACTCTATGTAAAACTAAGCCCCCATTTTTGACTAAAGGTGGCGCTACTGAGCCCCTCACCACGCCCGTTTCTGAAACTTTGCACATGTCTACTGGCTAATAAATGTGATGTGTCTGTCGAGTTTCATGCAATTTCAAGTATGTTAAGAGTCTCAAAAGCATCAAAAAAGAATATTAAAGTTTGATGCGTTGCCACGGCAACAGTATCTAAGATATCAATAAACCTTTCACAGGTCTACATCTGCCGTGTGTCCACATTATTCACATAAAGTTTGAAGCAAATCGGGTTAAAATAAGAGGGTGATTTCAAAGCATTTTGAAAGTGACACACTTCCTGCTGCCAGTTGGTGGCGCTATAACTTTGACTCACAATAGTCACATCAATGTGATCAGCCTCTGAGCAAGAACACTCTGCTGAAGTTTTATCAAGATCAGTCAATGTATGCAGAAGTTATAATACACTTCCTGTGTCCCATTATTCGCCATAAATTCGTTTCCTCGCCACAGCCAAACCGTTCGAGATATCAAAAATCCCCTGGCAATTTTTCATCCTCAATGTCTTGACTTCATGCACACCGAGTTTGGTGCTGACCGGGTGAATTCCCTAAGAGAAGTGTTTCAAATTCCTAAGCATGCGTTTCCAAACAACCCTAAATAGTCGACTTCCTGTTGGGCTGGCGTAAAACTTAGAGCATGAAAGTTGTGCGGCCCGATGAGATCTATATGTGTTCCGAGTTTCATATTATTACATGCAAGTGTGTTTGATTTATGGACCAAGTTTTCGGACCCCGTTCCAGGGGGCGCTGTCGAGACCCCCTGCCACGCCCGGGTACCAGCTTCAGCCCGGCCCTGATGGCCGCGGGTTCTGACTCGTGTGCAAAGTTTCAAGAGTTTTTGAGCATGTTAAGAGCCCCAAAAATGCCTGAATAGTCGTAAGAAAAATAATAATAATAATAATAATAATAATAATCCTACCGAAAACAATAGGGCCTTCGCCCTTTCAGGGCTTGGGCCCTAAATATAGCTGCGAGCAGCGATTGCGGGCCCAAGCCGGTGGCACCGCAACCCCGGTGCCTTTAGTTACCTAAAGGCACCGGGGATGGCGGTGCCGCCGGCTTTGGCCCTCCATCGCTGCTCGCAGCTATATATATATATATATATATATATATATATATATATATATATATATATATATATATATATATATATATATATATATATGTATGTATATATATATATATATATATATATATATGTATATAAATATCTATCTATCTATCTATCTATATCTATATCTAACTATCTATCTATATATATATATAAGACAGAAAATATTACTTGTCTTACCTTATTCTGATTTCATGATACACTCAAAATATTCCACAACAAATCCTTTAAATTTAATGTAAAAATAAAAACGAAAGTAAGCAGTGTTGGTCTCACGTAACCCTCTCATTAGAATCAAAATGTTTCAATATTTGCGATGTATTTGGATGCTAAACTATTCTTTATTATAGGCTTTGTACTTCACTCGTGTTCCAATATCGATGGAAAAAATCATCCTCTTCACACGCGCAAAAATGTGCTTGGAAACATTACAGTGGAGCTCTGCTTTCTGTGAATGGTACAAATTGTACTACTGACTATTTAAACAAAGCAGTGTAATTCGTTTATGTTAGTTTGACTATTTTTATTATTATATTGTATTAGGGCTATAATGAACAGGCTGCGATGTCAAGATTGCAATTCTGGAATGTGTGTGTGTGTGTGACGTGGTTGCGGTTGAACAGTGGACACAAAAACATAAATAAAATGTTTTAGTTAATTCCTACATTCATAGGAATACATTGAAAATGCTCGCTCTACTCCGCACCATTATCAATGTCTGTGCGGACGTCTGTATTTTACTAGTATATAGTATACTATAGTTAGCGATTTAAAAGCCCTCAGCGGTGTCACACGTCGATTAACCGGTGGGAAAATTTTATCACAGTCACATCCCTAATATATTTATATATAAATACAATAGGCCTACCTGAAAGAGAATTTTACTTGCCCGACCAGAGTATAGCCTGATTAGAACGTCAATAACAAAAAAAATAACTTGGGAGTCACTAAAACGAGAGATTATTCTAATTTCATTACATTCATTTTAAGTTGCAATCAGCAGTTAATAATGAATGTATTACTGATCAATGGTAACAAGGTTGCACTGCTGAGGCTCATGCTGCTTCTCCAGGAGAATTGTAAATAAATGAGCGCAGCACACAAAAAAGCAACCCAGTTAACAACATACTAACTATAAAAATTACAAATATGGAGTTTTTATATATTTTATAACATATGATAGAGTTAAGCAACCTCACTTGACGAGTAGGCAACTATTTCCTGAATACAATCACGATTGAAACTGTGACATTGATTTCATACAACAGGTTAATAAACAGTTACAATTAAGTCACTTACATTTTAGATGCAATATTGACTGTTTTTGTTCTGTTTCAGCAGCAAAAATAGTTAAACAAAGATCACAGCAACTTGTTTTCTCATTACTGAATGATTCAGCATTTTGAAACGAATCGCTTGACTCAAAGATTCAATGGTCAATCCATAAACATCTGTCTCAATCATGAATGACTCAGTCATTGGAATGAATCGTTTGAACGAATGAATCAATGACTCGCTCATTAAGATGGTCGCCTGGCGACACCTAATGGCGGTTTAGTGTTATGTTTAAAAGTATCAATCTTTCCAACGTGCACCATTATCAATGTCCGTGCGGACGTCCGTTTTTTTACTTTCACTTTTATATTAGCGATTTAAAAGCACCCACTCGTGTCACACGTCGATTAACCGGTGGGAAAATATCCTCAGACACATACCTAATAAATGTATATTTAAATACAATATTGGCCTACCTGGTAAAAAGTTTTATATACTATTTTGATGTCCTTTTGGACACAAGAGGGCAGTATAGCCCTATGTTTGCTTTTTTGTTGAACCAAATAGCACTAAATAGCCTGTTTTTAACTTTTTCATTCTGCTTGAATTGCAAAAACAGAATAAAATGGGTTTAGTTGTGATATTTGTATACTTTTATATAGAAATAAATGGTATATAATTACATTTTTAGAAGATTTTTACTTTAATCCCTCGCCATAGCAAAACCGTTTGAGATATTTATTATCCATTCACAATTTAGCATATTTAATGTAGTTTCATCATGTTGAAAAAGTTTGGTACGAATAAAATAAATAGTTTAAGAGGAGTGGCTAAAAATTCAGAGGCTGATTTTGCAAAAAAATTCACATTCAGACCAAAATATCTGACTTCCTGATGGCCAGAGCTATTGAATGTAAATTAGAAAGTTGTCCGGCTTGATGAGAACAATATACAAACTATTTTTTCTTTACTGTAGTTAAAAGTAACCCCCCCACTTTTGTCAAAAGCATGTTGAAAGTGACACACTTCCTGCTGCCAGTTGGTGGCGCTATAACTTTGACTCACAATAGCTACATCCATCTGATCGGCCTCTTACCACGAACACACTGCTGAAGTTTCATCAAGATCAGTTAATGTATGCAGAAGTTATTCCACTTCCGTGTTTCTCTTTTCTCGCCATAAATTCGATTCCTCGCCACAGCCAAACCGTTCGAGATATCAAAAATCCGTCCGCAATTTAGCATCCTCAAAGTCTTGACTACATGCCCACCGAGTTTGAAGGGGACACGGTGAATTTTCTAGGAGGAGTATTTCACATTCCACAGCAAGCGTTTTCCAAACAACCCATAATAGCCGACTTCCTGTTGGGCTGGCGTAAAACTTGACAGGGGTAAAGTTGTTCGGCCCGATGAGATCTATATGTGTACCGAGTTTCATATTAATTCATGCGAGCGTGTTTGATATATGGATCAAGTTTTAGAACCCCGTTCAAGGGGGCGCTGTTGAGCCCCCCAGCCACGCCCGGGTACCAGCTTCAGCCCGGCCCTGATGGCCGTGGGTTCTGACCTGTGTGCAAAGTTTCAAGAGGTTTTGAGCACGTTAAGGACCCCAAAAGCCCCTGAAACCTTGATTAACAATATAAAAGCAATAGTCAAATCCCCCCCTCCCCTCACACACACACAGACACAGAGAGAGGGAGAGAAAATTCTTCAGAAAATCCACATTCAAACCAAAATATCTCTCTTCCTGTTGGTCAGAGATGGTTCATGTAAATTAGAAAGTTGTCCGTCTTGATGAGAACAATACACATACCAAGTTTTGTGATTCTAGGAAAAACTAAACCCCCATTTTTGACTAAAGGTGGCGCTACTGAGCCATTCCACCACCCCCGTTTCTGAAACTTTGCACATGTCTACTGGCTAATAAATGTGATGTGTCTGTTGAGTTTCATGCAATTTCAAGTATGTTAAGAGTCTCAAAAGCATCAAAAAAGAATATTAAAGTTTGATGCGTTGCCACGGCAACAGTATCTAAGATATCAATAATCCTTTCACAGGTTTACATCTGCCGTGTGTCTACATTGTACACATAAAGTTTGAAGCAAATCGGGTAAAAATAAGACACTGATTTCAAAGCATTTTGAAAGTGATGTACTTCCTGCTGCCTGTTGGTGGCGCTATAACTTTGACTCACAATAGTCACATCTGTGCGATCGGCCTCTTACAACGAACACACTGCTGAAGTTTCATCAAGATCAGTTAATGTATGCAGAAGTTATAACACACTTCCTGTTTCATTTTTTCGCCATAAATTTGTTTCCTCGCCACGGCCAAACCGTTCGAGATATCAAAAATCCGTCCGCAATTTAGCATCCTCAATGTCTTGACTTCATGCACACCGAGTTTGGAGGCAAATCGATGAATTCCCTAGGAGGAGTACATTAAATTCCACAGCATGCGTTTCCAAACAACGCTAAATAGCCAACTTCCTGTTTGGCTGGCGTAAAACTTAGAGCACGAAAGTTGTTCGGCCGGATGAGATCTATATGTGTACCGAGTTTCATATTATTAAATGCAAGCGTGTTTGATTTATGGACACGTGTTCGGATCCCGTTCCAGGGGGCGCTGTTGAGCCCCCCTGCCACGCCCGGGTACCAGCTTCAGTCCGGCCCTGATGGCCGCGGGTTCTGACGTGTGTGCAAAATTTCAAGAGTTTTCGAGCATGTTAAGAGCCCCAAAAGTGCCCGAAAGGTTGACAAAATAATAATAATAATAATAAATATAGCTGCGAGCAGCGATGGCGGGCCCAAGCCGGTGGCACCGCCACCCTGGTGCCTTTAGTTACACTAAAGCCACCGGGGTGGCGGTGTCACCGGCTTGGGCCCTCCATCGCTGCTCGCAGCTATATTTATATATATATATATATATATATATATATGTATATGTAACAAAAAAAATATTATATATACATTATATATGTAACAAAAAATAAATAAATAAATAAATATATAAATATATATATATATATATATATATATATATATATATATATTTTTTTTTTTTTTTTTTTTTTTGGACATTCGTTTTTGGACATTCATCATATTGCATTGGTTTTCATTTCTTGTCTTCAAACCAAGCACTAATCTGTTTATTTTTAAGTCACACATTCTCCATTGATTAAAAAAGACAATCAAATGTATTTTTTAATGGTAGTATTATTTTATACAGAAATAAATTATTTATAATTCAGATGAGAATAAAGTTAGTGTTAATTAAAATTGTAAGGAAAACAAATATATTGATCTAAAATCTACTATCATTTGCTGCAAATAGGTTGACTATTTATATTTATTATTATATTTTATTACGGCTGTAATGAACCGGCTGCGATGTCAAGATTGCAATGCTGGAATGCACAGTGTGTGTGTGTGTGTGTGTGTGTGTGTGTGAGGCGTGGGCGCGATCGAACAGTGGAAACATAAAAACATAGGCTACTCCGTCGGTTTGTTCATACAGGACATCATTTAAACTGCACTGTGTTTACTTATATTTATGTACACTCGCAATAAAACACAACATTGTGCTTTTGTAAAAAAACATTCAAGCAATCCCACCCCCGAAATGGCGCTATTTTTTAAATGAAACTAAAATGCTCACGGCTGCATGGGCAATAACACGTCTACAGCGAGGAATGAGCAGAACAGAGTGAATGTTTTTTAGTTCATTCCTACTGGACGTCCGTATTTCACTTTCGCTCATCATATACTCACCCTCATGTTGTTTTAATCCTTTATGAATTTCTTTCTTCTGCTGAACAGAAAGGAAGATATTTAGGAGAATGTCAGTAACCAGACAGTTTCTGATCCCATTGACTTCCATAGTAGGAAAAAAATGTATACTATGGAAGTCAATGAGACCAGAAACTGTCTGGTTACTGACATTCTTCTAAATATCTTCCTTTCTGTTCAGCAGAAGAAAGAAATTAATAAAGGATTGAAACAACATGAGGGTGAGTATATGATGACAGAATTTTCAATTTAAAGTGGAGTATCCCTTTAAGTTAGCGATTTAAAAGCCCCCGCCGCGGTGTCACACATCGATTAACCAGTGGGAAAAAATTCTCAGTCACATCGCTATTATATTTATATATAAATACAATATACAATGGGCCTACCTGATTTTGAAC
This sequence comes from Rutilus rutilus, assembly GCF_951802725.1. NCBI lineage: Eukaryota > Metazoa > Chordata > Actinopteri > Cypriniformes > Leuciscidae > Rutilus > Rutilus rutilus. The sequence goes on along the minus strand of NC_140222.1, from coordinate 8,219,789 downwards.
ACAAGAGGGCAGTATAGCCCTATGTATGACTTTTTTTTTTTACTAAATAGTGCATTCTGGCTGATTTTAAACTTGTACATAATTCTTGAATTGAAAAAAACTGAATAAACCCAAAACTAGTTCTGTTTCAGTTTAGTTCTGATATTTGTATAATTTTATATAAAAATAAATGGTGTATAATTAAATTTTAAGAAGATATGAGATGTTTTCTGATTCCTTTTTTGACATTATTTTAATCCCTCGCCATGTCAAAACCGTTTGAAATATTTAATATCCGTTCACAATTTAGCATCTTTAATGTATTTTCATCGTGTTAAAAAAGTTTGGTGTGAATAAAAAAAAAAAAACACTTAGCAGGAGTGGGTAAAAAGCAGAGGCTGAATTTGCAAATTAATCCACATTCAAACCAAAATATCTGACTTCCTATTGGTCGAAGCTAATAACTGTATATTAGAAAGTTGTCCGGCTCGATGAGACCAATGTACGTACTGATTTTTGTAACTGTGGGTAAAACTAACCCCCCCACTTTTGTCAAAAGTATTTTGAAAGTGACACACTTCCTGCTGCCAGTTGGTGGCGCTATAACTTTGACTTACAATAGTTACATCCATCTGATCGGCCTCTTACCACGAACACACTGGTGAAGTTTCATCAAGATCAGTTAATGTATGCAGAAGTTATACCACTTCGTGTTTCTCTTTTCTCGCCATAAATTCGTTTCCTCGCCACGGCCAAACCGTTCGAGATATCAAAAATCCGTCCGCAATTTAGAATCCTCAATGTCTTGACTTCATGCACACCGAGTTTGGTGGGGATTGGATGAATTCTCTAGGAGGAGTACTTCGCATTCCACAGCAAGCGTTTTCCAAACAACCCATAATAGCCGACTTCCTGTTGGGCTGGCGTAAAACTTGACCGGGGGAAAGTTGTTCGGCCCGATGAGATCTATATGTGTACCGAGTTTCATATTAATTAATGCAAGCGTGTTTGATCTATGGACCAAGTTTTGGGACCCCGTTCAAGGGGGCGCTGTTGAGCCCCCCTGCCACGCCCGGGTACCAGCTTCAGCCCGTCCCTGATGGCAGGGGGTTCTGACTTGTGTGCAAAGTTTCAAGAGTTTTTGAGCACGTTAAGGACCCCAAAAGCCCCTGAAACCTTGATTAACAATATAAAAGCAATAGTCAAATTCCCCCCTCCCCTCTCACACACAGAGACACAGAGAGAGGGAGAGAAAATTCTTCAGAAAATCCACATTCAAACCAAAATATCTCTCTTCCTGTTGGTCGGAGGTAGTTAATGTCAATTAGAAAGTTGTCCGTCTTGATGAGAACAATACACATACCAAGTTTTGTTGCTGTTGATAAAACTAACCCCCCCACTTATGACTAAAGGTGGCGCTACTGAGCCCCTCACCACGCCCGTTTCTGAAACTTTGCACATGTCTACGGGCTAATAAATGTGATGTGTCTGTCGAGTTTCATCCAATTTCAAGTATGTTAAGAGTCTCAAAAGCATCAAAAAAGAATATTAAAGTTTGAAGCGTTGCCACGGCAACAGTATTAAAGATATCAAAAATCCTTTCACAAGTCTACATCTGCCGTGTGTTTACATTATACACATAAAGTTTGAAGCAAATCGGGTAAAAATAAGAGGGTGATTTCAAAGCATTTTGAAAGTGACACACTTCCTGCTGCCAGTTGGTGGTGCTATAACTTTGACTCACAATAGTCACATCCATGTGATCGGCCTCTTACAACGAACACACTGCGGAAGTTTCATCAAGATCAGTTAATGTATGCAGAAGTTAAAACACACTTCCTGTTTATCTTTTCTCGCTATAAATTCGTTTCATCGCCTTGGCCAAACCGTTCGAGATATCAAAAATCCGTCCGCAATTTAGCATCCTCAATGTCTTGACTTCATGCTGACCGAGTTTGGTGTGGATCGGATCAATTCCCTAGGAGGAGTACATTAAATTCCACAGCATGCGTTTTTCAAACAACCCATAATAGCTGACTTCCTGTTGGGCAGAGCTAATAACTTAGAGTGCGAAAGTTGTTCGGCCCGATGAGATCTATATGTGTACCGAGTTTCATACTAATACGTTCTTGTATGTGTCCAAGATTTAAGATTGTGTTCTAGGGGGCGCTGTTGAGCCCCCCTGCCACGCCCGGGTACCAGCTTCAGCCCGGCCCTAATGGCCGCGGGTTCTGACCTGCGTGCAAAGTTTCATGAGTTTTTGAGCACGTTAAAGGCCCCAAAAGCCCCCGAACCCTTGAAGAACAATAATAATAATAAATATAGCTGCGAGCAGCGATTACGGGCCCAAGCCGGTGGCACCGCAACCCCGGTGCCTTTAGTTACCTAAAGGCACCGGGGTGGCGGTACCGCCGACTTTGGCCCTCCATCGCTGCTCGCAGCTAGATTTATATATATATATATATATATATATTATACAAACATATATATATATATATATATATATATATATACACACCGTTCAGAAGTTTGGGGTCAGGAAGATTTTTTATGTTTTTAGGAGAAGTCTCTTCTGCTCACTAAGGCTGCATTTATTTGATTAAAAATACAAACAAAAACAGTAATATTGTGAAATATTATTCCAATTTAAAACAGCTGTTTTCCATTTTAAAATATTTTACACTGTAATTAATTTATGTGATCAAAGCTGAGTTTTCAGCATCATTACTCCCGTCTTCAGTGTCACATGATCCTTCAGAAATCATTCTAATATGATGATTGATGGTCAATAAATATTAATTATTATTTTCAATGTTGAAAACAGTTGTGTACAGATTTTTTTTCAAAATGCGTTGATGAATGTAAAGTTCAAAAGAACAGCATTTATTTCAAATATAATTTTTTTTTAACATTATAAATGTCTGTACTGTAACTTTTGATCAGTTTAACTCATTCTCGATGAATAAAAGTATTGATTTATTTTATTTCTTTCCCCCAAAATTTAAATTTAAATTATTACTGACCCCAAACTTCTGAACGGTAGTGTTTAATGTTACAAAAGCTTTAGATTTCAGATAAATGCTGTTCTTTTGAACTTTCTATTCATCAAAGACTGTACACAACTGTTTTCGACATTTAAAATAATAATGAATGTTTCTTGAGCATCAATCATCATATTAGAATAATTTCTGAAGGATCATGTGACAGTGACGACTGGAGTAATGATGCTGAAAACTCAGCTTTGATCACAGGAATAAATAACAGTTTAAAATATATTAAAATAGAAAGCAGCTGTTTTAAATTGGAATACTATTTTACAATATTACTGTTTTTGTTCGTATTTTTAATCAAATAAATGCAGCCTTGGTGAGCAGAAGAAACTTCGCTTAAAAATCTTACTGACGCCAAACAGTAATGTATATATATTATATTAAAATGTAAGGGATAAGACACAGGTAATTTTACTTGCCTGACCTGATTAGAACAATGAAAAAACTTAAATGAAAAAATGGAATCACTAAAACGAGGGCGCGATTGAACAGTGGACACATAAAAACATACTGTCATTTTGTTCAGAACATCATTCAAACTGCAAAGTGTTAACTTATATTTTTGTACAGTAGCAAAAAACACAACATTGTGCTTTTTTAAAATACATTTAAGCAATCCGCCTAGAAAATGAAACTAAAATGCTCACGGCTGCACAGGCATTCATAATGGTGCGCGTCCTCAGCGAGGAACGAGCAGAACAGAGTCAACGTTTTTTAGGTCATTCCTCCTTCCATAGAAATTTATTGAAAACGCTCGCTCTGCTCCGCACCATTATCAATGTCCGTGCGGACGAACATATTTTACTTTCGTTTTTAAGTTAGCGATTAAAAAGCCCCCAGCGGTGTCACACGTCAGTTAACCGGTGGTAAAATATTCCCACCGTCACATACCTAGTATATTTTTATATATATAATAGGCCTACCTGATTTTGAACACAAGAGGGCAGTATAGCACTATGTTTGACTTTATTTATTTATTGTTTAGACTAAACAACCATTCTGGCAGTTTTTAAACTTAAACTTCATTCTTAAATTGAAAAAAAAGAATAAAATGAGTTAAGTTCTGATATTTGTATACTTTTATATAGTAATAAATGGTGTATAATTACATTTTTAGAATATATGACCCTTTGAGTGTTAGCTTTTTAGACAATACTTTAATCCCTCGCCATAGCAAAACCGTTTGAGATATTTATTATCCGTTCACAATTTAGCATCATTAATATATTTTTATCATGTTGAAAAAGTTTGGTGGGAATAAAAAAAAACCACTTAGATAAAGGTGGCTAAAAATTCAGAGGCTGATTTTGCAAAAAAATCCACATTCAGACCAAAATATCTGACTTCCTGATGGTCAGAGCTAATGACTTTAAATTAGAAAGTTGTCCGGGTCGATGAGATCAATATATGAACTTTTTTTTACTGTAGTTAAAACTAACCCCCCCACTTTTGTCAAAAGCATGTTGAAAGTGACACACTTCCTGCTGCCAGTTGGTGGCGCTATAACTTTGAATCACAATAGCTACATCCATCTGATCGGCCTCTTACCACGAACACACTGCTGAAGTTTCATCAAGATCAGTTAATGTATGCAGAAGTTATTCCACTTCGTGTTTCTCTTTTCTCGCCATAAATTCGATTCCTCGCCACGGCCAAACCGTTCGAGATATCAAAAATCCGTCCGCAATTTAGCATCCTCAAAGTCTTGACTACATGCACACCGAGTTTGGAGGGGACACGGTGAATTTTCTAGGAGGAGTATTTCACATTCCACAGCAAGCGTTTTCCAAACAACCCATAATAGCCGACTTCCTGTTGGGCTGGCGTAAAACTTGACCAGGGGAAAGTTGTTCGGCACGATGAGATCTATATGTGTACCGAGTTTCATATTAATTCATGCAAGCGTGTTTGATATATGGACCAAGTTTTAAAACCCCGTTCAAGGGGGCGCTGTTGAGCCCCCCAGCCACGCCCGGGTACCAGCTTCAGCCCGGCCCTGATGGCCGTGGGTTCTGACCTGTGTGCAAAGTTTCAAGAGTTTTTGAGCACGTTAAGGACCCCAAAAGCCCCTGAAACCTTGATTAACAATGTAAAAGCAATAGTCAAATCCCCCCCCCCCCTCCCCTCACACACACACAGACACAGAGAGAGGGAGAGAAAATTCTTCAGAAAATCCACATTCAAACCAAAATATCTCTATTCCTGATGGTCGGAGATGGTTAATGTAAATTAGAAAGTTGTCCGTCTTGATGAGAACAATACACATACCAAGTTTTGTTGCTGTTGATAAAACTAACCCCCCCACTTATGACTAAAGGTGGCGCTACTGAGCCCCTCACCACGCCCGTTTCTGAAACTTTGCACATGTCTACTAGGTAATAAATGTAATGTGTCTGTCGAGTTTCATGCAATTTCAAGCATGCTAAGAGTCTCAAAAGCATCAAAAAAGAATATTGATGTTTGATGCGTTGCCATGGCAACAGTATTAAAGATATCAAAAATCCTTTCACAGGTCTACATCTGCCGTGTGTTTACATTATACACATAAAGTTTGAAGCAAATCGGGTAAAAATAAGAGGGTGATTTCAAAGCATTTTGAAAGTGACACACTTCCTGCTGCCAGTTGGTGGCGCTATAACTTTGACTCACAATAGTCACATCAATGTGATCGGCCTCTGACCACGAACACACTGCTGAAGTTTAATCAAGATCAGTTAATGTATGCAGAAGTTATAACACACTTCCTGTGTCCCATTATTCGCCATAAATTCGTTTCCTCGCCTCGGCCAAACCGTTCGAGATATCAAAAATCCGTCCGCAATTTATCATCCTCAATGTCTTGACTTCATGCACACCGAGTTTTGAGGCGAATGGATGAATTTCCTAGGAGGAGTACATCAAATTCCACAGCATGCGTTTTCCAAACAACCCATAATAGCCGACTTCCTGTTTGGCTGGCGTAAAAAGTAAAAGTACGAAAGTTGTTTGGCCCGATGAGATCTATATGTGTACCGAGTTTCATATTATTATATGCAAGCGTGTTTGATTTATGGACCAAGTTTTCGGACCCTGTTCAAGGGGGCGCTGTTGAGCCCCCCTGCCACGCCCGGGTACCAGCTTCAGCCCGGCCCTGATGGCCGCGGGTCCTGACCTGTGTGCAAAGTTTTAAGAGTTTTCGAGCATGATAAGAGCCCCAAAAGTGCCCGAAAGGTTGACAGAAAAATAATAAATAATAATAATAAATAATCCTACCGAAAACAATAGGGCCTTCGCCCTTTCAGGGCTTGGGCCCTAATAATCCTAACGAAAACAATAGGGCCTTCGCCCCTTCAGGGCTTGGGCCCTAATAATAATAATAATAATAAATAATCCTACCGGAAACAATAGGGCCTTCGCCCTTTCAGGGCTTGGGCCCTAATAATCCTACCGGAAACAATAGGGCCTTCGCCCTTTCAGGGCTTGGGCCCTAATAATAAATATAGCTGCGAGCAGCGATTGCGGGCCCAAGCCGGTGGCACCGCCACCCCGGTGCCTTTAGTTACCTAAAGGCACCGGGGATGGCGGTGCCACCGGCTTTGGCCCTCCATCGCTGCTCGCAGCTATATTTATATATATATATATATATATATATATATATATATACATATATACACACACACACACACACACACACATATATATATATATATATATATATATATATATATATATATATATTTATAAGACAGAAAATATTACTTGTATTACCTTATTCTGATTTTATGATACACTCAAAATATTCCACAACAAATCCTTTAAATTTAATGTAAAAATAAAAACGAAAGTAAGCAGTGTTGGTCTCACGTAACCCTCTCATTAGAATCAAAATGTTTCAATTTTTGCGATGTATTTGGATGCTAAACTATTCTTTATTATAGGCTTTGTACTTCACTCGTGTTCCAATATCGATGGAAAAAATCATCCTCTTCACACGCGCAAAAATGTGCTTGGAAACATCACAGTGGAGCTCTGCTTACTGTGAATGGTACAGATTGTACTACTGACTATTTAAACAGAGCAGTGTAATTCGTTTATGTTAGGTTGACTATTTTTTATTATTATATTGTATTAGGGCTATAATGAATGTCAAGATTGCAATTCTGGAATGTGTGTGTGACGCGGTTGCGGTTGAACAGTGGACACAAAAACATAAATAAAATGTTTTAGTTAATTCCTACATCCATAGGAATACACTGAAAATGCTCGCTCTACTCCGCACCATTATCAATGTCTGTGCGGACGTCTGTATTTTACTAGTATATAGTATACTATAGTTAGCGATTTAAAAGCCCTCAGCGGTGTCACATGTCGATTAACCAGTGGGAAAATTTTATCACAGTCACATCCCTAATATATTTATATATAAATACAATAGGCCTACCTGAAAGAGAATTTTACTTGCCCGACCAAAGTATAGCCTGATTAGAACGTCAATAACAAAAAAATAACTTGGGAATCACTAAAACGAGAGATTATTCTAATTTCATTACATTCATTTTAAGTTGCAATCAGCAGTTAATAATAAATGTATTACTGATCAATGGTAACAAGGTTGCACTGCTGAGGCTCATGCTGCTTCTCCAGGAGAATTGTAAACAAATGAGCGCAGCACACAAAAAAGCAACCCAGTTAACAACATACTGACTATAAAAATTACAAATATGGAGTTTTTATATATTTTATAACATATGATAGAGTTAAGCAACCTCACTTGACGAGTAGGCAACTATTTCCTGAATACAATCACTATTGAAACTGTGACATTGATTTCATACAACAGGTTAATAAACAGTTACAATTAAGTCACTTACATTTTAGATGCAATATTGACTGTTTTTGTTCTGTTTCAGCAGCAAAAATAGTTAAACAAAGATCACAGCAACTTGTTTTCTCATTACTGAATGATTCAGCATTTTGAAACGAATCGCTTGACTCAAAGATTCAATGGTCAATCCATAAACATCTGTCTCAATCATGAATGACTCAGTCATTGGAATGAATCGTTTGAACGAATGAATCAATGACTCGCTCATTAAGATGGTCGCCTGGCGACACCTAATGGCGGTTTAGTGTTATGTTTAAAAGTATCATTCTTTCCAACGTGCACCATTATCAATGTCCGTGCGGACGTCCGTTTTTTTACTTTCACTTTTATATTAGCGATTTAAAAGCACCCGCTCGTGTCACACGTCGCTTAACCGATGGGAAAATATCTTCACAGTCATATACCTAATAAATTTATATTTAAATACAATAGGCCTACCTAGTAAAACGTTTTATATACTATTTTGATATCCTTTTGGACACAAGAGGGCAGTATAGCCCTATGTTTGCTTTTTTGTTGAACCAAATAGCACTAAATAGCCTGCTTTTAACTTTTTCATACTTCTTGAATTGCAAAAACAGAATAAAATAGGTTTAGTTCTAATATTTGTATAATTTTATATAAAAATAAATGGTGTATAATTACATTTTTAGAAGATTTTTACTTTAATCCCTCGCCATAGCAAAACCGTTTGAGATATTTATTATCCATTCACAATTTAGCATATTCAATGTAGTTTCATCATGTTGAAAAAGTTTGGTACGAATAAAATAAATAGTTTAAGAGGAGTGGCTAAAAATTCAGAGGCTGATTTTGCAAAAAAATTCACATTCAGACCAAAATATCTGACTTCCTGATGGCCAGAGCTATTGAATGTAAATTAGAAAGTTGTCCGGCTTGATGAGAACAATATAGAAACTATTTTTTCTTTACTGTAGTTAAAAGTAACCCCCCCCCACTTTTGTCAAAAGCATGTTGAAAGTGACACACTTCCTGCTGCCAGTTGGTGGCGCTATAACTTTGACTCACAATAGCTACATCCATCTGATCGGCCTCTTACCACGAACACACTGCTGAAGTTTCATCAAGATCAGTTAATGTATGCAGAAGTTATTCCACTTCCGTGTTTCTCTTTTCTCGCCATAAATTCGATTCCTCGCCACAGCCAAACCGTTCGAGATATCAAAAATCCGTCCGCAATTTAGCATCCTCAAAGTCTTGACTACATGCACACCGAGTTTGAAGGGGACACGGTGAATTTTCTAGGAGGAGTATTTCACATTCCACAGCAAGCGTTTTCCAAACAACCCATAATAGCCGACTTCCTGTTGGGCTGGCGTAAAACTTGACCGGGGTAAAGTTGTTCGGCCCGATGAGATCTATATGTGTACCGAGTTTCATATTAATTCATGCGAGCGTGTTTGATATATGGATCAAGTTTTAGAACCCCCTTCAAGGGGGCGCTGTTGAGCCCCCCAGCCACGCCCGGGTACCAGCTTCAGCCCGGCCCTGATGGCCGTGGGTTCTGACCTGTGTGCAAAGTTTCAAGAGTTTTTGAGCACGTTAAGGACCCCAAAAGCCCCTGAAACCTTGATTAACAATATAAAAGCAATAGTCAAATCCCCCCCTCCCCTCACACACACACAAACACAGAGAGAGGGAGAGAAAATTCTTCAGAAAATCCACATTCAAACCAAAATATCTCTCTTCCTGTTGGTCGGAGATGGTTCATGTAAATTAGAAAGTTGTCCGTCTTGATGAGAACAATACACATACCAAGTTTTGTGATTCTAGGAAAAACTAAACCCCCATTTTTGACTAAAGGTGGCGCTACTGAGCCATTCCACCACGCCCGTTTCTGAAACTTTGCACATGTCTACTGGCTAATAAATGTGATGTGTCTGTTGAGTTTCATGCAATTTCAAGTATGTTAAGAGTCTCAAAAGCATCAAAAAAGAATATTAAAGTTTGATGCGTTGCCACGGCAACAGTATCTAAGATATCAATAATCCTTTCACAGGTTTACATCTGCCGTGTGTCTACATTGTACACATAAAGTTTGAAGCAAATCGGGTAAAAATAAGACACTGATTTCAAAGCATTTTGAAAGTGATGTACTTCCTGCTGCCTGTTGGTGGCGCTATAACTTTGACTCACAATAGTCACATCTGTGCGATCGGCCTCTTACAACGAACACACTGCTGAAGTTTCATCAAGATCAGTTAATGTATGCAGAAGTTATAACACACTTCCTGTTTCATTTTTTCGCCATAAATTTGTTTCCTCGCCACGGCCAAACCGTTCGAGATATCAAAAATCCGTCCGCAATTTAGCATCCTCAATGTCTTGACTTCATGCACACCGAGTTTGGAGGCGAATCGATGAATTCCCTAGGAGGAGTACATTAAATTCCACAGCATGCGTTTCAAAACAACGCTAAATAGCCAACTTCCTGTTTGGCTGGCGTAAAACTTAGAGCACGAAAGTTGTTCGGCCGGATGAGATCTATATGTGTACCGAGTTTCATATTATTACATGCAAGCGTGTTTGATTTATGGACACGTGTTCGGATCCCGTTCCAGGGGGCGCTGTCGAGCCCCCCTGCCACGCCCGGGTACCAGCTTCAGTCCGGCCCTGATGGCCGCAGGTTCTGACGTGTGTGCAAAATTTCAAGAGTTTTCGAGCATGTTAAGAGCCCCAAAAGTGCCCGAAAGGTTGACAAAATAATAATAATAATAATAAATATAGCTGCGAGCAGCGATTTGCGGGCCCAAGCTGGTGGCACCGCCACCCCGGTGCCTTTAGGTAACTAAAGGCACCGGGATGGCGGTGCCACCGGCTTTGGCCCTCCATCGCTGCTCGCAGCTATATTTATATATATACATATATATATATACACACACACACACACATATATATATATATATATATATATTAGGGGTGTGACGAGATTAAAACGCGACGAGATTTCTCGTCGAGGTAAAACTTTGTCTCGTGAGTTGTTGTGATGTCAGTGTGATGGAGCGTGAGGGTGAAATTAGTAGCCTATTGAAGATGCCCCTGCCACTTTTAAATCATTTGTGTGCCGGGCCAATCACACACACACTCCGCGCACACACACACACTCACTGTCCCTCGCTCACTCACTCGCGCGCGAACACACACACACACACACGCTCACTGGCGGGCGCACACACGCACACTCACTGTTGCTCGCACTCTCACTCACTCACGCACACTCACTCTCGCTCACACTCAACCCGTCGTGGAGGACCGTTAAAGTTAAACATGCTAGTCTTTCTGTCATGATGTCCTGATCATCGCAGACGCGTAGGTTGTCGCCCACTATGACACACTATTCGAAATGAAACGATCGAATCTTGCGTCCCGACGCCCGTTGTCCTTTACGAATCTCCACGAAACGGATCGTGCCAAAATCGCGCTAAAATAGTGTAATCTGAACCAGGCAAGTAATAAACATTTGACCTATCGCGCAAAGAACCTATTAAAGGGGACATTCTAAAACGCTTAACGTGAAAAACGCTTAACGTGGCTTACTGTACTAAGACAGTGATATTACATGACCAAAATCAGCACACGTCATATTTATAAACCATACTATGTATAAAAAATCAGATGAGCCCAGAATATGAACGCAACGCGTTTAATTACACGTTAAGCGTTTTCCTCCCATAGAAAACCGTTATAAGAAAAGGCTTAACGTGGCTTACTGTACTAAGACTGATATTACATGACCAAACTCAGTACACATCATATTTATAAACCATAGTATGTCTTAGTACAGTAAGCCACGTTAAGCGTTTTTCACGTTAAGCGTTTTAGAATGTCCCTATTAAAGCACTAAGACATGGGAACAGTATAGCTAACATTCACATATCACAAGTCATATCGACATCGCAATATTAAACAATGTTATCGCACATCGCAGCTTTTCCTCATATCGTGCAGCCCTAGCTACTGCCCAAAGGTCTCAAATGCTGCCAGAAATCGTCGACATGCTTATATTTGTAACCCTTCTCACAATTCCATTTTTTTTTTAGGATTTATCATGTGCATGGGGAAACGAATTGGTGAGAGGTTACTAGAATTTAAAATCAGGATTTACATATAACAACTGAAACTTCGGGCATGAAACGCTTACTAAAGTGTAGAGAGGCCTGGTTAGCTGAAATAAAGCTATACTGTGTTCGTTTGTTTTCACTGTGAGCATAAACTCCCATACACATATATATTTAACTTAGCCACTATAACCCTTATTTAAAAAAAAACATAAATAACTGAAATCACACAAATCACATTTCACTCACACACACTTAAATATCAGACCACAAAGATTTAAAGTTAAACTCAAAATGTATTTATATATTTTCTTCAGAACTTGGTGAGTGAACCTTTCAAAATGTTCTCATGTTCAAATGAAATGACAGTTAACAATACCCCGGGGTTTTTCTACTAACTGTCTCAGTTTAGTGACACCACAACGTTGGCGCGCTTGTTGGAGCTCAGTTGAGAAAAAAAATATATTGTCTGTACTCACAGTTCCTCGGTGACAGAAAAATTTACATGACCATTCTGGTTCAAACCGTTTGATCCAGTGGTGAGATACACGATGAAGAAAACCCGTCCTGAAACTCTGTCCGTCTGTGTGAAAAACACAGACATCTCTGGCCTGCAGCACGAATCCCGAGCACATTCAGAACTCGGTGGCAAATTGGATTTCAGGCAGTTCACACGTGGCTATGCGCATCGCAGTTCACACGTGGCTATCAGTTCACATGCTAAGTAAGCAGTAGTTTCACTTCATCCGAATCTCCGTTGTAGATTCAAACAGCTCCAAGCTAACACTCACTTTCCCGTTTTAACAGTGTAGCACCTTCACAAAACTCAAGCAGAATACCCCACTGGTTCTCAACATCGATGAACAGCAATCTATAAATCACACAGAACTTACAGCTAGCTCGCAGCGATCTCTCTGGCTTTTTTCTCGAACTTTTTTTCGCTCGGTCTTTAGTCCCGCCCCCTCAACAATCCAGTAGGCTGTTACACTGCTCTATGGATGGAACTGATTGGATAACTAATGAAACTGACACCTAGCCATCCAATACGAAATAAAGTGACAGAGGGTTCAAATGTTACTCTCAAAGAAAAATAATATTTTAACATCTCTATTTATAACTGAATCAACACGCGTAATAATACAAAAAAAATGTATTACACACCAGGGCAATTGAACTGGCCCATATTTCAAGATACTGTATTTGTTAACAGAACACAAAATAAACATTAGATAAATTTAGCAGGGTGCTACATTCTCCCCCCACAAGAAAAATGGTCATGCCCTCATGACATGTCTAAAACCGTAAATCACTTTAAGGAAAATAAACACATTTTCTTAAAAGATTGTGGTAGGAAGATTATTAAACATTCCCCTTAACCTATCCACTTGTAAAAATAACTTTTGTATTTCTTAATAGGAGATAGGGCTAAAGAATCTTTCTGGTCATTAATCTCAACTACAGTAGCACTATGTGTACCAACTGCCACTGACGTTGGGGTCCCTAAAAAGTCATAAGTTAGTCTGGTTGGAGCTTTCTTTAGTCTCTGAGGCCGAGTTGTCTTGTCATGGCTTTCTGTTACACTGTTAAGTCTCTCAGCTACATCTGACGTCTGTATTTCAGTGTCTCTTTCTCGTGGCACACTTTCTGCTGTCACATTTTGTACCACATGGTCATTCTCCTCCACTACGACAGATTTTTCAACTGCATCATCCATTTCTGAGTTACTTGTCAAAACAGCCAGATCCAAATCCAGATCAAAAGGCTCACAGTAATCAATGTTTTGAGGTTCTGGTCCTGACAGCGTTTGTGGTACATAATAGTCATGCCATACACCCATCTCATCATCTTCAGAATCAGATGTTGCCTCCATCTTATCCTGTTCGGGTGCTGGTAAACATGAAGTATCAGAGTTCCCTTTTCTCTTTGCTTTGAGCCGTCTGCTGGCTCTGCTTTGTTTTAAGGGCTCCTTGTTCATCTCAGGCCGCAACTGCACTTCCTGTCCGATTGGCAGAATGTGATTTCGGTGTAGTATCTTTTCAGATCCATGTCCACTCTCTGGCTTCAGTTTGAACACGGGCAAACCAGGCAGTTGACTCTCCACAATGTAAGGAGTATCTTTCCACCGATCAGCAAGCTTGTGTTTCCCTTGTAACCCAAGGTTTCGGATCAAGACCCTGTCCCCGGAATCTAATGGACAGAAACGAACTCTTTGATCATAGCGTTGCTTGTTCGCTTCATTCTTCTTCTCTGCTATACTCCCAGCCAACTGATAGGCGGCTTGAAGCTCACGTTTCATGTTTTTGACATACCTCAAGTAGGATTTTGTGGAGGTGCCGTCACTTGAAACTCCGAATGTCACGTCTATGGGCAGCCTGGCTTGTCGTCCAAACATTAGAAAATATGGAGAATAGCCTGTGGACTCATTCACTGTGCAATTGTACGCATGTACAAGATGACTGAGGTGCTTACTCCATTTACTTTTGTCTTGCGTTTCCAGCGTTCCGAGCATGTCAAGAAGAGTCCTGTTGAAACGCTCAGGCTGTGGGTCACCTTGAGGGTGATAGGGAGTGGTTCGGGATTTCTTTATGCCAAGCATGCTTAACAGTTCATGGATAAGGCGACTTTCGAAATCCCTGCCCTGATCTGAGTGCACCCTTTTTGGCAAACCATAGTGGACAAAGTATTGTTCCCACAGAACCTTAGCGACAGTTGATGCTTTCTGATCTTTAGTTGCAAAAGCTTGAGCATATCTCGTGTAATGATCTGTAACTACGAGCACATTGCAGATATTTCTGGAGTCAGGCTCAATCGTCAGAAAATCCATGCAGACGAGATCCATCGGTCCATCACTGTTAAGATGCGACAACTCAGCAACTCTTTTAGGCAGCGTTTTCCTCTGAATACACCTTGGACAGCTCTTACAGTACTGTTCAATCTGGACTTTCATGCGAGGCCAGTAAAACCTTTCCCGTATCAGTCCGTATGTCTTGTCAACCCCCAAATGGCCCGACTGGTCATGCAATGACTGGAGCACAGTTGTTCTGAACTCTTGTGGGAGCAACAGCTGCTGCCAAGCTGGTTTGTTTGGTGGATGGCTTGTTCTGTACAACACAGAGTCTTTGACTATTAGCTTCTCCCACTCTTTTAACAACAATGACACATCAGGATGTTTCTCTTTGTTAGCTTGGTTGGCACTTTTCTGAACTATAGCACGCCACACTTCTCCAATGCATGGGTCTTTCTGCTGAGAATTTGAGATTTCTGCTGCACTCAATTTGGGCAACTGCTTAGTGTTCAGAAATGACAAGTTACAATAGGCTCTGGGCACAGCACCTTTAGATGAGCCCATGAGATCTACAGCTCTGCACTGGCGACAGTGAGGTACTCTGGCTTTAGACATGTGACAGACAGCTTGGACTGTGGTGGCAAGCAGAGTTTCCTTCTCATGTGAAGCATTTTGATTTGCATGAGGGCGGCGTGACAATGCATCCGCATCCACGTTCTGTTTTCCAGGTCGATACTTTAGACTAAAATCATATGTTGACAATTCCGCCAACCATCGATGCCCTGTTGCGTCCAATTTAGCTGTAGTTAAGATATACGTCAATGGATTGTTATCAGTGTGAACCTCAAACTTCATTCCATAGAGATAATCATGCAACTTGTTGACAACAGCCCATTTTAATGCCAGAAACTCGAGCTTATGTGTGGGATAATTCTTTTCTGTTGGAGAGAGGCTTCTGCTGACAAACGCAACTGGGCGCAAACCTTCTCCCTGATCCTGATAGAGGACACCTCCCAATCCTTCCCTGCTCGCATCGACATGCAGCACATATGACAGTTTTGGGTTGGCGATTGCCAGCACAGGCGCCTCTGTAAGACTTCTCTTTAAAGCCTCAAAAGCTTTCTCACAGTCTTTATCCCACCTAGTTCCAAAACTCTCAGAAGGATGGTACCAATCTTTTGTTGCTGTGGCTGCTTGTGCTTTACTCTGCTCTTTGATATCTTTATTTTTCTTTGCCCCTTTCCCTGTCTTTCTAGATACAATGCAGCCCTGAAGCAGATGATTGAGTGGATAACAGACTCGGGAGAAATCCTTTACAAAACGTCTGTAATATCCACAGAAGCCAAGGAAGGAACGAAGAGCAGTAATGTTTTCTGGACGGGGCCATGATTTCACTGCTTCAATCTTTGCCGGGTCCGTAGCAATGCCATCTCTAGACACAATGTGTCCAAGGTAGGTAACAGAGGGGCAGCAGAACTGACATTTATCCAACGATATCTTTAATCCTTCCTCCTTCAATCGGTCAAGGACTTTAAGAAGGCGCTGCTCGTGTTCCTCTAGCGTTCTTCCGAAGATGATCACGTCATCCAGATACACAAGCACTTCCAGTAGGTTCATATCACCAACAGTCCTTTCCATAATTCGCTGAAATGTGGCCGGAGCCCCACAAATCCCCTGCGGCATCCGCTCAAACTGATAGAACCCTGCTGGGCAAGTGAAAGCTGTTTTTTCTTTATCAGCAGGAGCTAAAGGGATCTGATAATAGCCGCTTCTGAGGTCAAGCACACTGAACCACTGGCTACCACCCAGGCAGGACAAAGCATCTTCCACACGAGGGACTGTATACTGGTCCGTAATCGTTCTCCTGTTTAACGTTCTATAGTCCACACACATTCGTATAGTGCCATTTTTCTTGCGAACCACAACTATTGGGGAAGCATATGGGCTTCTGGATTCTGAAATGATTCCGGCCTCTTTGAGATCATTCAGATGCTTCCTCACGTCCTCCAAATCACCCGGTGGTAAACGTCTAGAACGTTCTCTAAAAGGTCGATCATCTGTCACTCGAATGGTGTGTTGTGTGCTCTTTGCACAACCCACATCAAACTCACTGCAGGAGAAAACCTCTTTTCTCTCCATCATCTTTTGACAAAGTCGCTCCTTCCACTCAGGAGGCACAGGAGAGTCACCAAAGTTGAAAGAAGACGGGGACAATTGAGGTGTGAGCAGCTTAGGGCCCTCCTTTTCACTGACTGTATTTATTACATCTACAGGGAATAGATGAGCAATTGGAATTCCACGTTTTAATGTCACATTATGACTGGACACATTTCTTACAGTGACTGTGATGCGACGACAGTGAACAGCAGTGGACTTTTCAACCACCGGCATGACCAGTAGCTCTTCAGGAAAACAATCTACCTCTGGATGGTCTATAAGGACAGCTTGGCAAGAGAGACCACCAGGAAACTTTGGAATACCAACAACCGTAGCAACGCCGCCAGGTGGCAGAGTGAAAGGCTTGTCTCGTGTAAACCAGACTGTTCCTCTTTTTGTTTCAGCTGTGTCGTCAGAAGTTTCCTGAAACTTTTCATAAGCAACTTTTATTACTGGATGAACAGACAGGGTGTTGAGAAAATTGTCTCCTCCATGTGTTTTGCATGAATGGAACAGTCTTCGAACTATTGAGGTGTTTGTGCCGACCACAAGGGAAACATCCCCTGTCATGACCGGATCTGGACACACAAGCACAAGTGTTTCTACAGTCTCAGCTACTCCAACTACATCTCCAGTAAACTCAAGCTTCAAGCACATATAACCATTATATGGATACTCCTTTGCGCTGAGGCCCCAGATCTCAAGGCACTCAATAGGGGTCAAAGGCAGGTGCTTCAGATATTTGTCATAAAAGGAGCGATACAGTAAGGTAACCTGAGACCCGCTATCAAGTAAAGCTTTGGCGTAAATGCCCTCAATTTGTACTGAGACAATAGAGCTAGGTCCAACTAAACCCTCTGGCAAATTAGCCTTCTTTTCTGGTAGCGTGTCACACTGTGTGGAACGTATCTTCTCCGGAGCGTCAGGCCGTTCCTCTACTGAGCCCCTGGAAAGTTTCCCGTCGGCTGTTTTATTTTCAAGAGACGTTTGTTCACTTTTCTGAGATTTTCTGGGTTTTGACACTCCCGCTGGAAATGACCATCTTCACCACATCTGTAGCAAAAGACATCAGCACGATACTGAGGTTTGGGAGCCCTCTCCTTCACACGTGCATATGAGTTTCCAGTAGCTTTCTGGCTGGGGTTCTGGTCTACCTGCTGTGCCACACTGGCTGATGCAGTCACAGAGGCAGAAAGGAGACGTGCAACATCAGTCTTGAGACCTTGAAATTCTTTCCTTAGATTCTCTATTGCAAGATCTTTCTCTGCTACGTCAGGGACTGGCGCAGGCTCTGGCAGTGCATGTACAACTGAGGCTGTAGCACACTCGGCTCGTCTACCAGTAGCTAAAGACGTGACCTTCTTTGCATTCGGTCTTTCTAGGATCATCTCCTCTTCTTCTCTTACATCCCGAAGCAACTCAGTAAAGCTGGGAGGAGGCTTGAGTTTGTAAGTCAGTCTTATGCGAAGGGCGACGAGGTCATGAGGCAGAGAGCCTCTAGCAACTTGATCAATGCGTGTTCGGTTCATGTCAATCACTTCAATTCCACCTTTACGATGGACTGCATGCAATAGCTTGTCTAATCTGAGTAAGTAAGCTGATAATTTCTCACTTTCTTGCTGGAATGTATTACGAAACCTCACCATGAGATCAGCTGCACTGTCTGTGGTTCCAAAAGCTGCTTCGAGGACTTTAAGGTAGTCATTGGCAGTGGCCTGGGGATTAGTGACTCTCAAACCTCTGACAATATCTGCTGCTGGCCCTTTAAGACACTCAGCTACTCTCTGTCTTTTGACAACATCAGAACACTGCCATTCGTCCAACATGTGAGTGGTCTGTTCCGCCCAAGCGTCATACTCCTCTTCTCCATGTGGAGTGGGTTTCATACCTGAGAACATGCGTAGCTTGCGATAGGCTGGTCCATCGCCAGACGTGGCTTGACACTTTTCAACTAGTGAGGAGATGGCATTCACCAGAGTTGCGTTCAGGTCTGGATTGGTGGGTGGAGCAGTGGGTAAAGAGCTGGGTGAGGCAGAAGCAGAGGTAAGTAAGCCAGTGACATCAGCTAGTGTCTTCCCTTCATTTGCTAAGAATAACAGCAACTTGGACTGGAAGTCTCCTTTATCAGTTACAGGAACAGTCTGGGTGTCAGTAACATTCACTATCCAAGGTCCAAACTCATCTCCAGCTAGTAACTGTTCAGGTATGTCAGTCTTAGTCATGTCATTAACAGTTTCAACTAAAACTGACTGGCTTTTATTGGAGTGTTCTACACATCGTCCTCTTATTTTACAGGGACCGAAAACTTCAGCCTCATCCAGTACCCTATACATAGTCTCATCAGTAACATCAAGAGAAACTTTACTAAGCACAAATGCTTTCCTTGCATCAACACATTTGTCTTTACACCATTTGAAAATCTGTTCTGGATCCATGTTAATAGCTTCGGATAAACAGAATAAAATAAAAATAATAAAAAAAAGAATCTCTGAAACACAAGTGGCTATAGGGCTTTTAAGCTACCTCATTTAGCACTGACTTCCTATTTTAATTTTATTTTTTTTATAACATGCTCACAAAACAAAACAACAGTAAACAAAATCCCGGACGAGCCCCCACGTGTAACCCTTCTCACAATTCCATTTTTTTTTTAGGATTTATCATGTGCATGGGGAAACGAATTGGTGAGAGGTTACTAGAATTTAAAATCAGGATTTACATATAACAACTGAAACTTCGGGCATGAAACGCTTACTAAAGTGTAGAGAGGCCTGGTTAGCTGAAATAAAGCTATACTGTGTTCGTTTGTTTTCACTGTGAGCATAAACTCCCATACACATATATATTTAACTTAGCCACTATAACCCTTATTTAAAAAAAAACATAAATAACTGAAATCACACAAATCACATTTCACTCACACACACTTAAATATCAGACCACAAAGATTTAAAGTTAAACTCAAAATGTATTTATATATTTTCTTCAGAACTTGGTGAGTGAACCTTTCAAAATGTTCTCATGTTCAAATGAAATGACAGTTAACAATACCCCGGGGTTTTTCTACTAACTGTCTCAGTTTAGTGACACCACAACGTTGGCGCGCTTGTTGGAGCTCAGTTGAGAAAAAAAATATATTGTCTGTACTCACAGTTCCTCGGTGACAGAAAAATTTACATGACCATTCTGGTTCAAACCGTTTGATCCAGTGGTGAGATACACGATGAAGAAAACCCGTCCTGAAACTCTGTCCGTCTGTGTGAAAAACACAGACATCTCTGGCCTGCAGCACGAATCCCGAGCACATTCAGAACTCGGTGGCAAATTGGATTTCAGGCAGTTCACACGTGGCTATGCGCATCGCAGTTCACACGTGGCTATCAGTTCACATGCTAAGTAAGCAGTAGTTTCACTTCATCCGAATCTCCGTTGTAGATTCAAACAGCTCCAAGCTAACACTCACTTTCCCGTTTTAACAGTGTAGCACCTTCACAAAACTCAAGCAGAATACCCCACTGGTTCTCAACATCGATGAACAGCAATCTATAAATCACACAGAACTTACAGCTAGCTCGCAGCGATCTCTCTGGCTTTTTTCTCGAACTTTTTTTCGCTCGGTCTTTAGTCCCGCCCCCTCAACAATCCAGTAGGCTGTTACACTGCTCTATGGATGGAACTGATTGGATAACTAATGAAACTGACACCTAGCCATCCAATACGAAATAAAGTGACAGAGGGTTCAAATGTTACTCTCAAAGAAAAATAATATTTTAACATCTCTATTTATAACTGAATCAACACGCGTAATAATACAAAAAAAATGTATTACACACCAGGGCAATTGAACTGGCCCATATTTCAAGATACTGTATTTGTTAACAGAACACAAAATAAACATTAGATAAATTTAGCAGGGTGCTACATATTCTTGAAAAAGAACATGACCAAAATCTTAGTCTGTTCTGTGTAGTTAATTTTATCTCTTTTTCATGCTTGAAAAAAAAAATGTTTCTGTTTGAAACTTTTCTGTTTGTAGTTTTGAGAGAGCAGTACTTTGATTATGGATACACACTTACTGTTTGCATTTAAAGTGTTATTTCAGTTATTTATATTTATTTTATTTATACTGTTTTATTTTTCTTCATGTTCGATTTGTGGAAAGGAGTTAGATTTCTCATGTGAAATCGTACAGGGGAGAAGCCAGACAGTAGAGTTTATAGCAAAACATTTTGCAGTGTTTGCATGTCCTTTACTGCATAGAATTCATTAAAATAGAAGTAAAATAACATTCATTACAAGTTGATTTCAAAATGAACCTAAATTGTTTTGCATTTTGTGATTTTCAGTTGAATAAAAGACTATTTTCCATTCATATATTTCATCATTGAGGATTTCTTAAAAATTGTGTAAAAATCTCGTCTTGTCTCGTTCTCGTGAACCCAATCTCGTGTCTCGTCTCGTCTCGTGGAGTAAGCGTCTCGTCACACCCCTAATATATATATATGTATATAAATATCTATCTATCTATCTATCTATCTATATATATATATATATATACATATACACACACACACACACACACACACACATATATATATATATATATATATATTTATATATATATAAATATAAGACAGAAAATTTTACTTGTCTTACCTTATTCTGATTTTATGATACACTCAAAATATTCCACAACAAATCCTTTAAATTTAATGTAAAAATAAAAACGAAAGTAAGCAGTGTTGGTCTCACGTAACCCTCTCATTAGAATCAAAATGTTTCAATATTTGCGATGTATTTGGATGCTAAACTATTCTTTATTATAGGCTTTGT
The DNA here is from genome assembly GCF_951802725.1 of Rutilus rutilus. NCBI lineage: Eukaryota > Metazoa > Chordata > Actinopteri > Cypriniformes > Leuciscidae > Rutilus > Rutilus rutilus. Next base: position 8,198,042 of record NC_140222.1, on the reverse strand, counting down.
ACTTCACTCGTGTTCCAATATCGATGGAAAAAATCATCCTCTTCACACGCGCAAAAATGTTCTTGGAAACATCACAGTGGAGCTCTGCTTACTGTGAATGGTACAGATTGTACTACTGACTATTTAAACAGAGCAGTGTAATTCGTTTATGTTAGGTTGACTATTTTTATTATTATATTGTATTAGGGCTATAATGAACAGGCTGCGATGTCAAGATTGCAATTCTGGAATGTGTGTGTGTGTGTGACGCGGTTGCGGTTGAACAGTGGACACAAAAACATAAATAAAATGTTTTAGTTAATTCCTACATCCATAGGAAAACATTGAAAATGCTCGCTCCACTCCGCACCATTATCAATGTCTGTGCGGACGTCTGTATTTTACTAGTATATAGTATACTATAGTTAGCGATTTAAAAGCGCTCAGCGGTGTCACACGTCGATTAACCGGTGGGAAAATTTTATCACAGTCACATCCCTAATATATTTATATATAAATACAATAGGCCTACCTGAAAGAGAATTTTACTTGCCCGACCAGAGTATAGCCTGATTAGAACGTCAATAACAAAAAAATAACTTGGGAATCACTAAAACGAGAGATTATTCTAATTTCATTACATTCATTTTAAGTTGCAATCATCAGTTAATAATAAATGTATTACTGATCAATGGTAACAAGGTTGCACTGCTGAGGCTCATGCTGCTTCTCCAGGAGAATTGTAAACAAATGAGCGCAGCACACAAAAAAGCAACCCAGTTAACAACATACTGACTATAAAAATTACAAATATGGAGTTTTTATATATTTTATAACATATGATAGAGTTAAGCAACCTCACTTGACAAGTAGGCAACTATTTCCTGAATACAATCACGATTGAAACTGTGACATTGATTTCATACAACAGGTTAATAAACAGTTACAATTAAGTCACTTACATTTTAGATGCAATATTGACTGTTTTTGTTCTGTTTCAGCAGCAAAAATAGTTAAACAAAGATCACAGCAGAACCATTGTGCATCTCACAGCAACTTGTTTTCTCATTACTGAATGATTCAGCATTTTGAAACGAATCGCTTGACTCAAAGATTCAATGGTCAATCCATAAACATCTGTCTCAATCATGAATGACTTAGTCACTGGAACGAATCATTCGAACGAATGAATCAATGACTCGCTCATTAAGATGGTCGCCTGGCGACACCTAATGGCGGTTTAGTGTTATGTTTAAAAGTATCATTCTTTCCAACGTGCACCATTATCAATGTCCGTGCGGACGTCCGTTTTTTTACTTTCACTTTTATATTAGCGATTTAAAAGCACCCGCTCGTGTCACACGTCGATTAACCGATGGGAAAATATCCTCACAGTCATGTACCTAATAAATATATATTTAAATACAATAGGCCTACCTAGTAAAAAGTTTTATATACTATTTTGATGTCCTTTTGGACACAAGAGGGCAGTATAGCCCTATGTTTGCTTTTTTGTTGAACCAAATAGCACTAAATAGCCTGTTTTTAACTTTTTCATTCTTCTTGAATTGCAAAAACAGAATTAAATGGGTTTAGTTGTGATATTTGTATACTTTTATATAGAAATAAATGGTATATAATTACATTTTTAGAAGATTTTTAGTGTTTCCTTTTTGGACATTACTTTAATCCCTCACCATAGCAAAACCGTTTGAGATATTTATTATCCATTCACAATTTAGCATATTTAATGTAGTTTCATCATGTCGAAAAAGTTTGGTGGGAATAAAATAAATAGTTTAAGAGGAGTGGCTAAAAATTCAGAGGCTGATTTTGCAAAAAAAAATCCACATTCAGACCAAAATATCTGACTTCCTGATGGCCGGAGCTAATGAATGTAAATTAGAAAGTTGTCCGGCTTGATGAGTACAATATACAAACTATTTTTTTTTTACTGTAGTTAAAACTAACCCGCCCACTTTTGTCAAAAGCATGTTGAAAGTGACACACTTTCTGCTGCCAGTTGGTGGCGCTATAACTTTGACTCACAATAGTTACATCCATCTGATCGGCCTCTTACCACGAACACACTGCTGAAGTTTCATCAAGATCAGTTAATGTATGCAGAAGTTATTCCACTTCGTGTTTCTCTTTTCTCGCCATAAATTCGTTTCCTCGCCACGGCCAAACCGTTCGAGATATCAAAAATCCGTCCGCAATTTAGCATCCTCAATGTCTTGACTTCATGCACCCCGAGTTTGGTGGGGACACGATGAATTCTCTAGGAGGAGTACTTCACATTCCACAGGAAGCGTTTTCCAAACAACCCATAATAGCCGACTTCCTGTTGGGCTGGCGTAAAACTTGACCGGGGTAAAGTTGTTCGGCCCGATGAGATCTATATGTGTACCGAGTTTCATATTAATTCATGCGAGCGTGTTTGATATATGGATCAAGTTTTAGAACCCCGTTCAAGGGGGCGCTGTTGAGCCCCCCTGCCACACCCGGGTATCAGCTTCAGCCCGGCCCTGATGGCCGCGGGTTCTGACCTGTGTGCAAAGTTTCAAGAGTTTCCGAGCACGTTAAGGGCCCCAAAAGCCCCTGAAACCTTGAAACACACTGAAATCAATTGGGAATTCCCTCCCACCCCTCACACACACAGAGACAGAGAGAGAGAGAGAGAAAATTCTCCAAAAAATCACATTCAAACCAAAATATCTGACTTCCTGTTGCTCTGAGCTAATAAGTGTGAATTAGAAAGTTGTCCGGTTTGATGAGAACAATATACATAGCGAGTTTAGTGACTCTATGTAAAACTAAGCCCCCATTTTTGACTAAAGGTGGCGCTACTGAGCCCCTCACCACGCCCGTTTCTGAAACTTTGCACATGTCTACTGGCTAATAAATGTGATGTGTCTGTCGAGTTTCATGCAATTTCAAGTATGTTAAGAGTCTCAAAAGCATCAAAAAAGAATATTAAAGTTTGATGCGTTGCCACGGCAACAGTATCTAAGATATCAATAATCCTTTCACATGTCTACATCTGCCGTGTTTCTACATTATACACATAAAGTTTGAAGCAAATCGGGTAAAAATAAGAGAGTGATTTCAAAGCATTTTGAAAGGGACACACTTCCTGCTGCCAGTTGGTGGCGCTATAACTTTGACTCACAATAGTCACATCCTTGTGTTCGGCCTCTTACAACGAATACACTGCTGAAGTTTCATCAAGATCAGTTAATGTATGCAGAAGTTATAATACACTTCCTGTGTCCCTTATTCGCCATAAATTCGTTTCCTCGCCACGGCCAAACCGTTTGAGATATCAAAAATCTGTCCGCAATTTAGCATCCTCAATGTCTTGACTTCATGCTGACCGAGTTTGGTTGCGATTGGACGAATTTTCTAGGAGGAGTATTTCAAATTCCACAGCATGCGTTTCCAAACAACCCATAATAGCCGACTTCCTGTTGGGCTAGCGTAAAGCTAGCGTAAAACTTAGAGGACGAAAGTTGTTCGGCCCGATGAGATCTATATGTGTACTGAGTTTCATATTATTATATGCAAGCATGTTTGATTTATGGACCAAGTTTTCGGACACCATTCCAGGGGGCGCTGTCGAGCCCCCCTGCCACGCCCGGGTACCAGCTTCAGTCCGGCCCTGATGGCCGCGGATTCTGACCCGTGTGCAAAGTTTCAAGAGTTTTTGAGCATGTTAAGGGCCCCAAAAGTGCCCGAAAGGTTGACAAAATAATAATAATAAATATAGCTGCGAGCAGCGATTGCGGGCCCAAGCCGGTGGCACCGCCACCCCGGTGCCTTTAATTACCTAAAGGCACCGGGGATGGCGGTGCCACCGGCTTTGGCCCTCCATCGCTGCTCGCAGCTATATTTATATATATATATATATATATATATATATATATATACACACACACACACACACACACACACATATATATATATATATATATATATATATATATATATATATATATATATATATATATATATATATATATCTATATATATATATATATATATATATATATACACACGCACAAACACATATATATATATATATATATATATATATATACTTATATATATACGTATATATATATATATATAAATATAAGACAGAAAATTTTACTTGTCTTACCTTATTCTGATTTTATGATACACCCAAAATATTCCACAACAAATCCTTTAAATTTAATGTAAAAATAAAAACGAAAGTAAGCAGTGTTGGTCTCACGTAACCCTCTCATTAGAATCAAAATGTTTCAATATTTGCGATGTATTTGGATGCTAAACTATTCTTTATTATAGGCTTTGTACTTCACTCGTGTTCCAATATCGATGGAAAAAATCATCCTCTTCACACGCGCAAAAATGTTCTTGGAAACATCACAGTGGAGCTCTGCTTACTGTGAATGGTACAGATTGTACTACTGACTATTTAAACAGAGCAGTGTAATTCGTTTATGTTAGGTTGACTATTTTTATTATTATATTGTATTAGGGCTATAATGAACAGGCTGCGATGTCAAGATTGCAATTCTGGAATGTGTGTGTGTGTGTGACACGGTTGCGGTTGAACAGTGGACACAAAAACATAAATAAAATGTTTTAGTTAATTCCTACATCCATAGGAATAAATTGAAAATGCTCGCTCTACTCCGCACCATTATCAATGTCTGTGCGGACGTCTGTATTTTACTAGTATATAGTATACTATAGTTAGCGATTTAAAAGCGCTCAGTGGTGTCACACGTCGATTAACCGGTGGGAAAATGTTATCACAGTCACATCCCTAATATATTTATATATAAATACAATAGGCCTACCTGAAAGAGAATTTGACTTGCCCTACCAGAGTATAGCCTGATTAGAACGTCAATAACAAAAAAATAACTTGGGAATCACTAAAACAAGAGATTATTCTAATTTCATTACATTCATTTTAAGTTGCAATCATCAGTTAATAATAAATGTATTACTGATCAATGGTAACAAGGTTGCACTGCTGAGGCTCATGCTGCTTCTCCAGGAGAATTGTAAACAAATGAGCGCAGCATACAAAAAAGCAACCCAGTTAACAACATACTGACTATAAAAATTACAAATATGGAGTTTTTATATATTTTATAACATATGATAGAGTTAAGCAACCTCACTTGACGAGTAGGCAACTATTTCCTGAATACAATCACGATTGAAACTGTGACATTGATTTCATACAACAGGTTAATAAACAGTTACAATTAAGTCACTTACATTTTAGATGCAATATTGACTGTTTTTGTTCTGTTTCAGCAGCAAAAATAGTTAAACAAAGATCACAGCAACTTGTTTTCTCATTACTGAATGATTCAGCATTTTGAAACGAATCGCTTGACTCAAAGATTCAATGGTCAATCCATAAACATCTGTCTCAATCATGAATGACTCAGTCATTGGAACGAATCATTTGAACGAATGAATCAATGACTCGCTCATTAAGATGGTCGCCTGGCGACACCTAATGGCGGTTTAGTGTTATGTTTAAAAGTATCATTCTTTCCAACGTGCACCATTATCAATGTCCGTGCGGACGTCCGTTTTTTTACTTTCACTTTTATATTAGCGATTTAAAAGCACCCACTCGTGTCACACGTCGATTAACCGGTGGAAAAATATCCTCAGACACATACCTAATAAATGTATATTTAAATACAATATTGGCCTACCTGGTAAAAAGTTTTATATACTATTTTGATGTCCTTTTGGACACAAGAGGGCAGTATAGCCCTATGTTTGCTTTTTTGTTGAACCAAATAGCACTAAATAGCCTGTTTTTAACTTTTTCATTCTTCTTGAATTGCAAAAACAGAATAAAATGGGTTTAGTTGTGATATTTGTATACTTTTATATAGAAATAAATGGTATATAATTACATTTTTAGAAGATTTTTAGTGTTTCCTTTTTGGACATTACTTTAATCCCTCGCCATAACCATTTGAGATATTTATTATCCATTCACAACTTAGCATATTTAATGTAGTTTCATCATGTTGAAAAAGTTTGGTACGAATAAAATAAATAGTTTAAGAGGAGTGGCTAAAAATTCAGAGGCTGATTTTGGACAAAAAATTCACATTCAGACCAAAATATCTGACTTCCTGATGGCCAGAGCTATTGAATGTAAATTAGAAAGTTGTCCGGCTTGATGAGAACAATATACAAACTATTTTTTCTTTACTGTAGTTAAAACTAACCCCCCCACTTTTGTCTAAAGCATGTTGAAAGTGACACACTTCCTGCTGCCAGTTGGTGGCGCTATAACTTTGACTCACAATAGCTACATCCATCTGATCGGCCTCTTACCACGAACACACTGCTGAAGTTTCATCAAGATCAGTTAATGTATGCAGAAGTTATTCCACTTCCGTGTTTCTCTTTTCTCGCCATAAATTCGATTCCTCGCCACAGCCAAACCGTTCGAGATATCAAAAATCCGTCCGCAATTTAGCATCCTCAAAGTCTTGACTACATGCACACCGAGTTTGAAGGGGACACGGTGAATTTTCTAGGAGGAGTATTTCACATTCCACAGCAAGCGTTTTCCAAACAACCCATAATAGCCGACTTCCTGTTGGGCTGGCGTAAAACTTGACCGGGGTAAAGTTGTTCGGCCCGATGAGATCTATATGTGTACCGAGTTTCATATTAATTCATGCGAGCGTGTTTGATATATGGATCAAGTTTTAGAACCCCGTTCAAGGGGGCGCTGTTGAGCCCCCCAGCCACGCCCGGGTACCAGCTTCAGCCCGGCCCTGATGGCCGTGGGTTCTGACCTGTGTGCAAAGTTTCAAGAGTTTTTGAGCACGTTAAGGACCCCAAAAGCCCCTGAAACCTTGATTAACAATATAAAAGCAATAGTCAAATCCCCCCCTCCCCTCACACACACACAGACACAGAGAGAGGGAGAGAAAATTCTTCAGAAAATCCACATTCAAACCAAAATATCTCTCTTCCTGTTGGTCGGAGATGGTTCATGTAAATTAGAAAGTTGTCCGTCTTGATGAGAACAATACACATACCAAGTTTTGTGATTCTAGGAAAAACTAAGCCCCCATTTTTGACTAAAGGTGGCGCTACTGAGCCATTCCACCACGCCCGTTTCTGAAACTTTGCACATGTCTACTGGCTAATAAATGTGATGTGTCTGTTGAGTTTCATGCAATTTCAAGTATGTTAAGAGTCTCAAAAGCATCAAAAAAGAATATTAAAGTTTGAAGCGTTGCCATGGCAACAGTATCTAAGATATCAATAATCCTTTCACAGGTTTACATCTGCCGTGTGTCTACATTGTACACATAAAGTTTGAAGCAAATCGGGTAAAAATAAGACACTGATTTCAAAGCATTTTGAAAGTGACATATTCCTGCTGCCAGTTGGTGGCGCTATAACTTTGACTCACAATAGTCACATCCATGTGATCGGCCTCTTACCACGAACACACTGCTGAAGTTTCATCAAGATCAGTTAATGTATGCAGAAGTTATAACACACTTCCTGTTTCATTTTTTCGCCATAAATTTGTTTCCTCGCCACGGCCAAACCGTTCGAGATATCAAAAATCCGTCCGCAATTTAGCATCCTCAATGTCTTGACTTCATGCACACCGAGTTTGGAGGAAAATCGATGAATTCCCTAGGAGGAGTACATTAAATTCCACAGCATGCGTTTCCAAACAACGCTAAATAGCCAACTTCCTGTTTGGCTGGCGTAAAACTTAGAGCACGAAAGTTGTTCGGCCCGATGAGATCTATATGTGTACCGAGTTTCATATTATTACATGCAAGCGTGTTTGATTTATGGACACGTGTTCGGATCCCGTTCCAGGGGGCGCTGTCAAGCCCCCCTGCCACGCCCGGGTACCAGCTTCAGTCCGGACCTGATGGCCGCGGGTTCTGACGTGTGTGCAAAATTTCAAGAGTTTTCGAGCATGTTAAGAGCCCCAAAAGTGCCCAAAAGGTTGACAAAATAATAATAATAATAATAATAAATAATCCTACCGGAAACAATAGGGCCTTCGCCCTTTCAGGGCTTGGGCCCTAAATATAGCTGCGAGCAGCGATTACGGGCCCAAGCCGGTGGCACCGCAACCCCGGTGCCTTTAGTTACCTAAAGGCACCGGGGTGGCGGTAACGCCGGCTTTGGCCCTCCATCGCTGCTCGCAGCTATATTTATATATATATATATATATATTTATTTTATATATATATATATATTATACAAACATATATATATATATATATATATATATACCGTTCAAAAGCTTGGGGTAAGGAAGATTTTCAATGTTTTTAGGAGAAGTCTCTTCTGCTCACCAAGGCTGCATTTATTTGATTAAAAATACAAACAAAAACAGTAATATTGTGAAATATTATTCCAATTTAAAACAGCTGTTTTCTATTATAAAATATTTTACACTGTAATTAATTTATGTGATCAAAGCTGAGTTTTCAGCATCATTACTCCCGTCTTCAGTGTCACATGATCCTTCAGAAACCATTCTAATATGATGATTGATGGTCAATAAATATTAATTATTATTTTCAATGTTGAAAACAGTTGTGTACAGATTTTTTTTCAAAATGCGTTGATGAATGTAAAGTTCAAAAGAACAGCATTTATTTCAAATATAATTTTTTTTAACATTATAAATGTCTGTACTGTAACTTTTTATCAGTTTAACTCATTCTCGATGAATAAAAGTATTGATTTATTTATTTATTTCCCCCAAAAATAAAATAAAAATTATTACTGACCCCAAACTTCTGAACGGTAGTGTTTAATGTTACAAAAGCTTTAGATTTCAGATAAATGCTGTTCTTTTGAACTTTCTATTCATCAAAGACTGTACATAACTGTTTTCGACATTTAAAATAATAATGAATGTTTCTTGAGCATCAATCATCATATTAGAATAATTTCTGAAGGATCATGTGACAGTGACGACTGGAATAATGATGCTGAAAACTCAGCTTTGATCACAGGAATAAATAACAGTTTAAAATATATTAAAATAGAAAGCAGCTGTTTTAAATTGGAATACTATTTTACAATATTACTGTTTTTGTTTGTATTTTTAATCAAACAAATGCAGCCTTGGTGAGCAGAAGAAACTTAGCTTAAAAATCTTACTGACGCCAATTTTTTGAACAGTAGTGTATTATATATTTATATAATTATATAAAAATGTAAGGGATAAGACAGATCATTTTACTTGCCTGACCTGATTAGAACAATGAAAAAACTTAAATGAAAAAATAACTTGGGAATCACTAAAACGAGGGCGCGATTGAACAGTGGACACATAAAAACATACTCTGTCATTTTGTTCAGAACATCATTCAAACTGCAAAGTGGTAACTTATATTTTTGTACAGTCGCAATAAAACACAACATTGTGCTTTTTTTAAATACATTCAAGCAATCCGCCCCGAAAATGAAACTAAAATGCTCACGGCTGCACAGGCATTCATAATGGTGCGCGTCCTCAGCGAGGAACGAGCAGAACAGAGTCAACGTTTCTTAGGTCATTCCTCCTTCCATAGGAATTTATTGAAAACGCTCGCTCTGCTCCGCACCATTATCAATGTCCGTGCGGACGAACATATTTTACTTTCGTTTTTAAGTTAGCAATTAAAAAGCCCCCAGCAGTGTCACACGTCAGTTAACCGGTGGTAAAATATTCTCACCGTCACATACCTAGTATATTTTTATATAGATATAATAGGCCTACCTGATTTTGAACACAAGAGGGCAGTATAGCACTATGTTTGACTTTATTTATTTATTGTTTAGACTAAACAACCATTCTGGCAGTTTTTAAACTTAAACTTCATTCTTAAATTGAAAAAAAAAGAATAAAATGAGTTAAGTTCTGATATTTGTATACTTTTATGTAGTAATAAATGGTGTATAATTACATTTTTAGAATATATGAGCCTTTTAGTGTTTACTTTTTTGACATTACTTTAATCCCTCGCCATAGCAAAACCGTTTGCGATATTTATTATCCGTTCACAATTTAGCATCATTAATATATTTTTATCATGTTGAAAAAGTTTGGTGGGAATAAAATAACCACTTAGATAAAGGTGGCTAAAAATTCAGAGGCTGATTTTGCAAAAAAATCCACATTCAGACCAAAATATCTGACTTCCTGATGGTCAGAGCTAATGACTTTAAATTAGAAAGTTGTCCGGGTCGATGAGATCAATATATGAACTGAGTTTTTTTTACTGGAGTTAAAACTAACCCCCCCACTTTTGTCAAAAGCATGTTGAAAGTGACAAACTTCCTGCTGCCAGTTGGTGGCGCTATAACTTTGAATCACAATAGTTACATCCATCTGATCGGCCTCTTACCACGAACACACTGCTGAAGTTTCATCAAGATCAGTTAATGTATGCAGAAGTTATTCCACTTCGTGTTTCTCTTTTCTCGCCATAAATTCGATTCCTCGCCACGGCCAAACCGTTCGAGATATCAAAAATCCGTCCGCAATTTAGCATCCTCAAAGTCTTGACTACATGCACACCGAGTTTGGAGGGGACACGGTGAATTTTCTAGGAGGAGTACTTCGCATTCCACAGGAAGCGTTTTCCAAACAACCAATAATAGCCGACTTCCTGTTGGGCTGGCGTAAAACTTGACCGGGGGAAAGTTGTTCGGCCCGATGAGATCTATATGTGTACCGAGTTTCATATTAATTCATGCAAGCGTGTTTGATCTATGGACCAAGTTTTGGGACCCCGTTCAAGGGGGCGCTGTTGAGCCCCCCTGCCACGCCCGGGTACCAGCTTCAGCCTGTCCCTGATGGCAGGGGGTTCTGACTTGTGTGCAAAGTTTCAAGAGTTTTTGAGCACGTTAAGGACCCCAAAAGCCCCTGAAACCTTGATTAACAATATAAAAGCAATAGTCAAATTCCCCCCTCCCCTCTCACACACAGAGACACAGAGAGAGGGAGAGAAAATTCTTCAGAAAATCCACATTCAAACCAAAATATCTCTCTTCCTGTTGGTTGGAGGTAGTTAATGTCAATTAGAAAGTTGTCCGTCTTGATGAGAACAATACACATACCAAGTTTTGTTGCTGTTGATAAAACTAACCCCCCCCACTTATGACTAAAGGTGGCGCTACTGAGCCCCTCACCACGCCCGTTTCTGAAACTTTGCACATGTCTACTGGCTAATAAATGTGATGTGTCTGTCGAGTTTCATGCAATTTCAAGTATGTTAAGAGTCTCAAAAGCATCAAAAAAGAATATTAAAGTTTGAAGCGTTGCCATGGCAACATTATTAAAGATATCAAAAATCCTTTCACAGGTCTACATCTGCCGTGTGTTTACATTATACACATAAAGTTTGAAGCAAATTGGGTAAAAATAAGAGGGTGATTTTAAAGCATTTTGAAAGGGACACACTTCCTGCTGCCAGTTGGTGGCGCTTTAACTTAGACTCACAGTAGTCACATCCATGTGATCGGCCTCTTACAACGAACACACTGCTGAAGTTTTATCAAGATCAGTTAATGTATGCAGAAGTTATAACACACTTCCTGTTTCCATTATTCGCCATAAATTCGTGTCCTCGCCACGGCCAAACCGTTCGAGATATCAAAAATCCGTCCGCAATTTAGCATCCTCAATGTCTTGACTTCATGCTGACTGAGTTTGGAGGCGATTGGATGAATTCCCTAGGAGGAGTACATTAAATTCCACAGCATGCGTTTCCAAACATCCCATAATAGCCAACTTCCTGTTGGGCTGGCGTAAAACTTAGAGCACGAAAGTTGTTCGGCCCGATGAGATCTATATGTGTTCCGAGTTTCATATTATTACATGCAAGTGTGTTTGATTTATGGACAAGTGTTCGGATTCCGTACCAGGGGGCGCTGTTGAGCCCCCCTGCCACGCCCGGGTACCAGCTTCAGCCCGGCCCTAATGGCCGCGGGTTCTGACATGCGTGCAAAGTTTCATGAGTTTTTGAGCACGTTAAAGGCCCCAAAAGCCCCCGAACCCTTGAAGAACAATAATAATAATAATAAATATAGCTGCGAGCAGCGATTACGGGCCCAAGCCGGTGGCACCGCAACCCCGGTGCCTTTAGTTACCTAAAGGCACCGGGGTGGCGGTACCGCCGGCTTTGGCCCTCCATCGCTGCTCGCAGCTATATTTATATATATATATATATATATATATGTATATATACATATATATACATACATACATACATACATACACACACATACATATATATATATATATATATTATTGTTCAAAAGTTTGGGGTCAGTAAGATTTTTAATGTTTTTAGGAGAAGTCTCTTCTGCTCACCAAGGCTGCATTTATTGATTAAAAATACAAACAAAAACAGTAATATTGTGAAATATTATTCCAATTTAAAACAGCTGTTTTCAATTTTAAAATATTTTACATAGTAATTCATTTCTGTGATCAAAGTTGAGTTTTCAGCATCATTACTCCAGTCTTCAGTGTCACATGATCCTTCAGAAATCATACTAATATGATGATTGATGCTCAATAAATATTCATTATTATTTTCAATGTTGAAAACAGTTGTGTACAGATTTTTTTTTTTTCAAAATGCTTTGATGAATGTAAAGTTCAAAAGAACAGCATATATTTCAAATATATATATTTTTAACATTATAAATGTCTTTACTGTAACTGTTGATCAGTTTAACTCATCCTTCATAAATAAAAGTACTGATTTATTTTATTTCTTTCCCCCAAAAATAAAATTTTAATTATTACTAACCACAAACTTTTGAGCGGTACGTGTTTAACGTTACAAAAGCTTTATATTTCAGATAAATGCTGTTCTTTTGAACTTTCTATTCATCAAAGACTGTACACAACTGTTTTCGACATTTAAAATAATAATGAATGTTTCTTGAGTATCAATCATCATATTAGAATAATTTCTGAAGGATCATGTGACAGTGACGACTGGAGTAATGATGCTGAAAACTCAGCTTTGATCACAGGAATAAATAACAGTTTAAAATATATTAAAATAGAAAGCAGCTGTTTTAAATTGGAATACTATTTTACAATATTACTGTTTTTGTTTGTATTTTTTATCAAATAAATGCAGCCTTGGTGAGCAGAAGAAACTTCTCTGTTATGTGCGCGCCACAGACTGCACGCACGTCCGCTTAGAGTTCCGCCTTTTGCCTTCCGTCAATATTACGTTATTAGAAAAATATTTTTTTAGAGAATCGATTTTTTGACATTTGTGAATCGATTCAGAATCGTCCACATCCGCATCGCGATGCATCTAAGAATCAATTTTTTCTCCCACCCCTAGATTTCATACAACAGGTTAATAAACAGTTACAATTAAGTCACTTACATTATAGATGCAATGTTGACTGTTTTTGTTCTGTTTCAGCAGCGAAAATAGTTAAACAAAGATCCCGGCAGAACCATCACGTATCACGTGTTTTCTCATAACTGAACGATTCAGCATTTTTAACGAATCGGTTGACTCAAAGATTGAATGATCAATCCATAAACATCTGTCTTAATCATGATCGACTCATTCGAACGAATCGTTTGAACGAATGAATCAATGACTCGCTTATTAAGATGGATGCCTGGCGACACCTAATGGCGGTTTAGTGTTGTTTAAAAGCATCATTCTTTCCCACATGTGTGTGATTTGTGTGTGCAACATTATCATTATTTTTCTTTCACTATTATATTAGCGATTTAAAAGCACCCACTCGTGTCACACGTCGATTAACCGGTGGGAAAATATCCTCAGACACATACCTAATAAATGTATTTTTAAATACAATATTGGCCTACCTGGTAAAAAGTTTTATATACTATTTTGATGTCCTTTTGGACACAAGAGGGCAGTATAGCCCTATGTTTGCTTTTTTGTTGAACCAAATAGCACTAAATAGCCTGTTTTTAACTTTTTCATTCTTCTTGAATTGCAAAAACAGAATAAAATGGGTTTAGTTGTGATATTTGTATACTTTTATATAGAAATAAATGGTATATAATTACATTTTTAGAAGATTTTTACTTTAATCCCTCGCCATAGCAAAACCGTTTGAGATATTTATTATCCATTCACAATTTAGCATATTTAATGTAGTTTCATCATGTTGAAAAAGTTTGGTACGAATAAAATAAATAGTTTAAGAGGAGTGGCTAAAAATTCAGAGGCTGATTTTGCAAAAAAATCCACATTCAGACCAAAATATCTGACTTCCTGATGGCCAGAGCTATTGAATGTAAATTAGAAAGTTGTCCGGCTTGATGAGAACAATATAGAAACTATTTTTTCTTTACTGTAGTTAAAAGTAACCCCCCCACTTTTGTCAAAAGCATGTTGAAAGTGACACACTTCCTGCTGCCAGTTGGTGGCGCTATAACTTTGACTCACAATAGCTACATCCATCTGATCGGCCTCTTACCACGAACACACTGCTGAAGTTTCATCAAGATCAGTTAATGTATGCAGAAGTTATTCCACTTCCGTGTTTCTCTTTTCTCGCCATAAATTCGATTCCTCGCCATAGCCAAACCGTTCGAGATATCAAAAATCCGTCCGCAATTTAGCATCCTCAAAGTCTTGACTACATGCACACCGAGTTTGGAGGGGACACGGTGAATTTTGTAGGAGGAGTATTTCACATTCCACAGCAAGCGTTTTCCAAACAACCCATAATAGCCGACTTCCTGTTGGGCTGGCGTAAAACTTGACCAGGGGAAAGTTGTTCGGCACGATGAGATCTATATGTGTACCGAGTTTCATATTAATTCATGCAAGCGTGTTTGATATATGGACCAAGTTTTAGAACCCCGTTCAAGGGGGCGCTGTTGAGCCCCCCAGCCACGCCCGGGTACCAGCTTCAGCCCGTCCCTGATGGCAGGGGGTTCTGACCTGTGTGCAAAGTTTCAAGAGTTTTTGAGCACGTTAAGGACCCCAAAAGCCCCTGAAACCTTGATTAACAATATAAAAGCAATAGTCAAATCCCCCCTCCCCTCTCACACACACAGACACAGAGAGAGGGACAGAAAATTCTTCAGAAAATCCACATTCAAACCAAAATATCTCTCTTCCTGTTGGTCGGAGATGGTTAATGTCAATTAGAAAGTTGTCCGTCTTGATGAGAACAATACACATACCAAGTTTTGTTGCTGTTGATAAAACTAACCGCCCCATTTATGACTAAAGGTGGCGCTACTGAGCCCCTCACCACGCCTGTTTCTGAAACTTTGCACATGTCTACGGGCTAATAAATGTGATGTGTCTGTCGAGTTTCATCCAATTTCAAGTATGTTAAGAGTCTCAAAAGCATCAAAAAAGAATATTAAAGTTTGAAGCGTTGCCATGGCAACAGTATTAAAGATATCAAAAATCCTTTCACAGGTCTACATCTGCCGTGTGTTTACATTATACACATAAAGTTTGAAGCAAATCGGGTAAAAATAAGAGGGTGATTTCAAAGCATTTTGAAAGTGACACACTTCCTGCTGCCAGTTGGTGGCGCTATAACTTTGACTCACAATAGTCACATCAATGTGATCGGCCTCTGACCACGAACACACTGCTGAAGTTTTATCAAGATCAGTCAATGTATGCAGAAGTTATAATACACTTCCTGTTTATCTTTTCTCGCTATAAATTCGTTTCATCGCCACGGCCAAACCGTTCAAGATATCAAAAATCCGTCCGCAATTTAGCATCCTCAATGTCTTGACTTCATGCTGACCGAGTTTGGTGTGGATCGGATCAATTCCCTAGGAGGAGTACATTAAATTCCACAGCATGCGTTTTTCAAACAACCCATAATAGCTGACTTCCTGTTGGGCAGAGCTAATAACTTAGAGTGCGAAAGTTGTTCGGCCCGATGAGATCTATATGTGTACCGAGTTTCATATTATTACATGCAAGCGTGTTTGATTTATGGACCAAGTTTTCGGACCCCGTTCCAGGGGGCGCTGTCGAGCCTCCCTGCCACGCCCGTGTCCCAGCTTCAGCCCGGCCCTAATGGCCACGGGTTCTGACCCGTGTGCAAAGTTTCAAGAGTTTTCGAGCACGTTAAGGGCCCCAAAAGTGCCCGAAAGGTTGAAAAAAAAATAATAATAAAATATAGCTGCGAGCAGCGATTGCGGGCCCAAGCCGGTGGCACCGCAACCCCGGTGCCTTTAGTTACCTAAAGGCACCGGGGATGGCGGTGCCGCCGGCTTTGGCCCTCCATCGCTGCTCGCAGCTATATTTATATATATATATATATATATATATATATATATATATATATATATATATATATATATATATGTATATATATATATATATATATGTATATAAATATCTATCTATCTATCTATCTATCTATCTATCTATCTATATCTATATCTAACTATCTATCTATATATATATATATAAGACAGAAAATATTACTTGTCTTACCTTATTCTGATTTCATGATACACTCAAAATATTCCACAACAAATCCTTTAAATTTAATGTAAAAATAAAAACGAAAGTAAGCAGTGTTGGTCTCACGTAACCCTCTCATTAGAATCAAAATGTTTCAATATTTGCGATGTATTTGGATGCTAAACTATTCTTTATTATAGGCTTTGTACTTCACTCGTGTTCCAATATCGATGGAAAAAATCATCCTCTTCACACGCGCAAAAATGTGCTTGGAAACATTACAGTGGAGCTCTGCTTTCTGTGAATGGTACAAATTGTACTACTGACTATTTAAACAAAGCAGTGTAATTCGTTTATGTTAGGTTGACTATTTTTATTATTATATTGTATTAGGGCTATAATGAACAGGCTGCGATGTCAAGATTGCAATTCTGGAATGTGTGTGTGTGTGTGACGTGGTTGCGGTTGAACAGTGGACACAAAAACATAAATAAAATGTTTTAGTTAATTCCTACATTCATAGGAATACATTGAAAATGCTCGCTCTACTCCGTACCATTATCAATGTCTGTGCGGACGTCTGTATTTTACTAGTATATAGTATACTATAGTTAGCGATTTAAAAGCCCTCAGCGGTGTCACACGTCGATTAACCGGTGGGAAAATTTAATCACAGTCACATCCCTAATATATTTATATATAAATACAATAGGCCTACCTGAAAGAGAATTTTACTTGCCCGACCAGAGTATAGCCTGATTAGGACGTCAATAACAAAAAAAATAACTTGGGAGTCACTAAAACGAGAGATTATTCTAATTTCATTACATTCATTTTAAGTTGCAATCAGCAGTTAATAATGAATGTATTACTGATCAATGGTAACAAGGTTGCACTGCTGAGGCTCATGCTGCTTCTCCAGGAGAATTGAAAAAAGCAACCCAGTTAACAACATACTAACTATAAAAATTACAAATATGGAGTTTTTATATATTTTATAACATATGATAGAGTTAAGCAACCTCACTTGACGAGTAGGCAACTATTTCCTGAATACAATCACGATTGAAACTGTGACATTGATTTCATACAACAGGTTAATAAACAGTTACAATTAAGTCACTTACATTTTAGATGCAATATTGACTGTTTTTGTTCTGTTTCAGCAGCAAAAATAGTTAAACAAAGATCACAGCAACTTGTTTTCTCATTACTGAATGATTCAGCATTTTGAAACGAATCGCTTGACTCAAAGATTCAATGGTCAATCCATAAACATCTGTCTCAATCATGAATGACTCAGTCATTGGAATGAATCGTTTGAACGAATGAATCAATGACTCGCTCATTAAGATGGTCGCCTGGCGACACCTAATGGCGGTTTAGTGTTATGTTTAAAAGTATCAATCTTTCCAACGTGCACCATTATCAATGTCCGTGCGGACGTCCGTTTTTTTACTTTCACTTTTATATTAGCGATTTAAAAGCACCCACTCGTGTCACACGTCGATTAACCGGTGGGAAAATATCCTCAGACACATCCCAGATAGCAAATTGGCTTTGGGCCGGATCTGGCTAAATTTCGGCTGAGATTTTGGCCCACATACCGCATGGAATTACGGTCCAAGGTTGGCCCAAGTGCTGTTTGCCGAAAGTCAACCAGATCAATGCCGGAAGCAGACCAAAACTCACCCATAGTTTTACAATGTACCCAGATATTATCCAGAACTGGCCCAAAACAACGCCATAATCCCCAGATGTCAGCCAGACAAGGGCCAAACTGCCACCAGCTTTACCCCAGAACTCAGCCACAACTTATCCAGAAGCTCCAGAAAACAGCCATAACGGGGCCAATATTATACCAGTCCCCAAAACTGAACCAGAAATGATCCCTGTGTAATACTTATATATTGTGCAATGAATAATAAAATAATGACACTACACAAATGCAAAGTACAGCATTTTATTGAGAGGGGAAGAAAATCTCAGCCAGATAAATGGAAAAATAAAAACTATTGGGGAAAAGACAAGATAAAACAATACTAGAGTAAGGCAAAACAAAAGCAACAAATAGTCACAATACAAGAATAAAAAGACAGAGCACTAAATTAAAATGTTACAAAAATAATGCAATAAAAAAAACGTTTATGTGGCATGCTTAAATAATGAAATACAGACACGAACCAAAATACGGTGGCTGAGAGATCTCAATGCATGGAAACAGAAGAAAACATGCAAACAGGTAATTCAGAAAAACACCAGCAAATTAAGAAACCAAATACAAAAACGCGCTGCAAACAGCAAGAGACTTCAACGTCCTGCAACAGAAGAAAACATGCAAATAGGAAAAACACCAGCAAGTTAAGAAAACATCAGTTTCACAACACATATTGTGTGAAATATACACACACACACTGCAAATACAATGCAACCAATAAATAATAAATAATAATAAAAACACTACTGTAGATATTTGCGTTGTTGGTCTGCCATTTGCAGCACGTTTCTGTATTTGGTTGTTTTTGCATATTTGCTGCACATGTGCTGTCAAACGGATGAAGATGTTTTCTTCATTTGCTTGTGTTTTTCTATTTCCTTGCGTTTTCTTCTGTTGCAGCGTGTTGAGCCCTCTCGGCCACCGTACTAAAAAGCAACAGAAACCAAGCAATAAATTAAACTGATACAAACAATAAAGCAAAAGTATAAATGTGTCATGCATAAATAATAAAAGTACAGAAACAAACTAAAAGCTGGTTATAAAAGACAAATGAAATACAATTTATATTTACAGATGTGCAAAAAAGGTAAAAATATAAGTTGCAACAATGCAAAACAAAGTCCCTGATAACTTAAAATGTGTGGCTTACATTAACATTTTGCAAAGGTGTCCTTTTTCTGCCACCCTCACGATCACCAGCTAGATGAAACCACCTTTTAATAACTTTTTCGACCTCCAGCTCCGATGTCCGTGCACACACAGGATTTCTTCTTACAGCCTCTAGAATAGGAGCATACAAATACAGTTAAAAAATACTTTTAATTAAAATTAACAATAGAGACATAAAGCATTTGTATTAAAAGACACCACCAGTCAAAGAATTAAAACTTGCAACATTCATTCATGACATGAGGGAATAGTCATGAAGTTCCAGATAGACTTTGACACAATAAAAATGCACTTACCAGTCACAATGTTTGTAAGCTGCAAGCTTTGGAAATGTGTTTTCCCATGTACAACTCAAACTCTCCAGTTTAGCACTTTGACAAAGTAATTTTTGATTGCTTGCCTCATAATCTGCCAGACGTGTCCTTTACGTCGACTCCACCCAACAATCCCAGTTCAAGTACCTGAAATATTTTTAAAACATGCCATCACTATTAAGTCAAAACACTAAAACATGCTTTTGTTTCTAATATGGATATTATATTTACCAAATTAGACAAATATAAAGAGTTTTTGTTATGGTTATAGATTTTTCATGTTTTAAATTGATCACACACACACCATTTAATTACAACCAGACTTGTGAGTGATAACAGCATGCATTACTGACGGTGTTACCTACCACTTTTTGTCTTGTTTCTGGACATGATCGAAGATCACTTTGCAGGGAAGTTAATGAGCTTAAGTCTTCAATTAGAAACAGGTTTGGACTTTGGTTCTGTGCCTCTGTGATCTCCTGAACGGTGTTTCCTTTGAGATCTTGCACCATCCTTATGTTCCTCTGCTGCTCCATAAGGATCTCTTGTTTAGATATTATGTCATGGAGAAGTGCTAAAAAATTAAACACAGGTATTGAAAGGTTTACACCACCTCTGCTATGACATGAGCCTTACGCTAACAGTGAATATATGATAGTAAAAAAACAAAAATAAATCTTACATCTTATTAATCGGTCATCGCTTGAGAGGCCTTTTCTCTGTGGTCTGGGTGTTTCATGATGCCACGGTGATTGTATTGCCTGTTCGGGAGACTGTAAAGTTGTAATCTGAATTGATTTCTTTTTCCAAAGATTCAAACATCTTGTTGACTCTTTTAATAGCCCCTCTTCTCATGTTACTTCGCTCACTGTAAGCCCACATATTTTCCTATAAGCACTGTAAATGGGGGATAATTCTAGAACCTCTAGCTAACATAATAACAAATACAATCCAACCACAGAAAACAACCCAAAAAAACCCTATCTAGTATTGCGCTATAGATTAAAATCTAACTTACGTGTTAGTTTAGAAGTATCAACTTACCTTGATCATGTATTAAAACTCCAAAAGATAAAACCAAGATAGCGTGATAGTCGAAGTTAGAACGACAATTTGAATTTCACCGCGAGCCTGCGTTGGAAAATATGAGTCGCTGAACAACTGCAACGTAACTTCCGGATCCTCTGGTAGGCGGGATGATGTCACGGGGTGCACTCTGGGAAAAGTAGTCCTTTTTTAAAGCGGATTTAACAACGTATATGTAAATCAACTACTATTTCCATGATGCATTGCAAACTGCGTCATCGTATCAGAAACCACAGACGCCGCATTGATCCGTCTGCCGAGCAAGACTGCTCTAAAAAACACTTTAACCATGGGTTTTTGTAGTAAAACTGTCGTTAGACTGTACAAATGGTAATTAATTCGCCAAAACTTTGTTAGTGGCATTTTGACTACCATTTGGATAATCACAAAGTACTCATTCAGTCCCATTCAATCTTTTGTCTTAGCCTATATGCTGCAGACTGAACCATTTGTCTTTGTCTTCAAACATTTTGCAAACATCTCATAGTTTTTTTTTGTTTTTTCACTTTGCACATTGTCACCTCCTTAATTAACCATTAAAATAATCTTGCCAACAGAATAATCAAGTCTTCTTTCCTTTAAAAAAAGGAAAGGTCTTCTTTTATGTGTAAAAGTGAATAAATATCTATAGGTATTTTTTAACTAGGCCTATAATAAAGAGATTTCATTTTATTCTGTTTTGACAAAATTAACCTTATAATGATGTATAAAATATGAACCAATTAGCACCACATTTTACACGGCTATTTTACAGTAGAGCACATTCATGCCAGAGATCTTTTATTTACTCTTCTACCAAAACCCAACCAGATCTCAGCCAAATATTTTCTTATTCTGGCAGACCGAGCTCAAGCCAGGGCTCAGCCAAAAAGATACAATTAGATTTTTGTTTCTTTTGGTTAGCCAGACTCCAGCCAGAGCTTAGCCTAATACTGTTTGACACAAAAACAGTGCCAGAATTAAGCCAGAAGTGCCTAATGTAAGCCAGACTCGGCCCAGACTTTGTTGCTATCTGGGATACCTAATAAATGTATATTTAAATACAATATTGGCCTACCTGGTAAAAAGTTTTATATACTATTTTGATGTCCTTTTGGACACAAGAGGGCAGTATAGCCCTATGTTTGCTTTTTTGTTGAACCAAATAGCACTAAATAGCCTGTTTTTAACTTTTTCATTCTGCTTGAATTGCAAAAACAGAATAAAATGGGTTTAGTTGTGATATTTGTATACTTTTATATAGAAATAAATGGTATATAATTACATTTTTAGAAGATTTTTACTTTAATCCCTCGCCATAGCAAAACCGTTTGAGATATTTATTATCCATTCACAATTTAGCATATTTAATGTAGTTTCATCATGTTGAAAAAGTTTGGTACGAATAAAATAAATAGTTTAAGAGGAGTGGCTAAAAATTCAGAGGCTGATTTTGCAAAAAAATTCACATTCAGACCAAAATATCTGACTTCCTGATGGCCAGAGCTATTGAATGTAAATTAGAAAGTTGTCCGGCTTGATGAGAACAATATACAAACTATTTTTTCTTTACTGTAGTTAAAAGTAACCCCCCCACTTTTGTCAAAAGCATGTTGAAAGTGACACACTTCCTGCTGCCAGTTGGTGGCGCTATAACTTTGACTCACAATAGCTACATCCATCTGATCGGCCTCTTACCACGAACACACTGCTGAAGTTTCATCAAGATCAGTTAATGTATGCAGAAGTTATTCCACTTCCGTGTTTCTCTTTTCTCGCCATAAATTCGATTCCTCGCCACAGCCAAACCGTTCGAGATATCAAAAATCCGTCCGCAATTTAGCATCCTCAAAGTCTTGACTACATGCCCACCGAGTTTGAAGGGGACACGGTGAATTTTCTAGGAGGAGTATTTCACATTCCACAGCAAGCGTTTTCCAAACAACCCATAATAGCCGACTTCCTGTTGGGCTGGCGTAAAACTTGACCGGGGTAAAGTTGTTCGGCCCGATGAGATCTATATGTGTACCGAGTTTCATATTAATTCATGCGAGCGTGTTTGATATATGGATCAAGTTTTAGAACCCCGTTCAAGGGGGCGCTGTTGAGCCCCCCAGCCACGCCCGGGTACCAGCTTCAGCCCGGCCCTGATGGCCGTGGATTCTGACCTGTGTGCAAAGTTTCAAGAGTTTTTGAGCACGTTAAGGACCCCAAAAGCCCCTGAAACCTTGATTAACAATATAAAAGCAATAGTCAAATCCCCCCCTCCCCTCACACACACACAGACACAGAGAGAGGGAGAGAAAATTCTTCAGAAAATCCACATTCAAACCAAAATATCTCTCTTCCTGTTGGTCAGAGATGGTTCATGTAAATTAGAAAGTTGTCCGTCTTGATGAGAACAATACACATACCAAGTTTTGTGATTCTAGGAAAAACTAAACCCCCATTTTTGACTAAAGGTGGCGCTACTGAGCCATTCCACCACCCCCGTTTCTGAAACTTTGCACATGTCTACTGGCTAATAAATGTGATGTGTCTGTCGAGTTTCATGCAATTTCAAGTATGTTAAGAGTCTCAAAAGCATCAAAAAAGAATATTAAAGTTTGAAGCGTTGCCATGGCAACATTATTAAAGATATCAAAAATCCTTTCACAGGTCTACATCTGCCGTGTGTTTACATTATACACATAAAGTTTGAAGCAAATTGGGTAAAAATAAGAGGGTGATTTTAAAGCATTTTGAAAGGGACACACTTCCTGCTGCCAGTTGGTGGCGCTTTAACTTAGACTCACAGTAGTCACATCCATGTGATCGGCCTCTTACAACGAACACACTGCTGAAGTTTCATCAAGATCAGTTAATGTATGCAGAAGTTATAACACACTTCCTGTTTCCATTATTCGCCATAAATTCGTGTCCTCGCCACGGCCAAACCGTTCGAGATATCAAAAATCCGTCCGCAATTTAGCATCCTCAATGTCTTGACTTCATGCTGACTGAGTTTGGAGGCGATTGGATGAATTCCCTAGGAGGAGTACATTAAATTCCACAGCATGCGTTTCCAAACATCCCATAATAGCCAACTTCCTGTTGGGCTGGCGTAAAACTTAGAGCACGAAAGTTGTTCGGCCCGATGAGATCTATATGTGTTCCGAGTTTCATATTATTACATGCAAGTGTGTTTGATTTATGGACAAGTGTTCGGATTCCGTACCAGGGGGCGCTGTTGAGCCCCCCTGCCACGCCCGGGTACCAGCTTCAGCCCGGCCCTAATGGCCGCGGGTTCTGACATGCGTGCAAAGTTTCATGAGTTTTTGAGCACGTTAAAGGCCCCAAAAGCCCCCGAACCCTTGAAGAACAATAATAATAAATATAGCTGCGAGCAGCGATTACGGGCCCAAGCCGGTGGCACCGCAACCCCGGTGCCTTTAGTTACCTAAAGGCACCGGGGTGGCGGTACCGCCGACTTTGGCCCTCCATCGCTGCTCGCAGCTAGATTTATATATATATATATATATATATATATATATATATATTATACAAACATATATATATATATATATATATATATATACACACCGTTCAGAAGTTTGGGGTCAGGAAGATTTTTTATGTTTTTAGGAGAAGTCTCTTCTGCTCACTAAGGCTGCATTTATTTGATTAAAAATACAAACAAAAACAGTAATATTGTGAAATATTATTCCAATTTAAAACAGCTGTTTTCCATTTTAAAATATTTTACACTGTAATTAATTTATGTGATCAAAGCTGAGTTTTCAGCATCATTACTCCCGTCTTCAGTGTCACATGATCCTTCAGAAATCATTCTAATATGATGATTGATGGTCAATAAATATTAATTATTATTTTCAATGTTGAAAACAGTTGTGTACAGATTTTTTTTCAAAATGCGTTGATGAATGTAAAGTTCAAAAGAACAGCATTTATTTCAAATATAATTTTTTTTTAACATTATAAATGTCTGTACTGTAACTTTTGATCAGTTTAACTCATTCTCGATGAATAAAAGTATTGATTTATTTTATTTCTTTCCCCCAAAATTTAAATTTAAATTATTACTGACCCCAAACTTCTGAACGGTAGTGTTTAATGTTACAAAAGCTTTAGATTTCAGATAAATGCTGTTCTTTTGAACTTTCTATTCATCAAAGACTGTACACAACTGTTTTCGACATTTAAAATAATAATGAATGTTTCTTGAGCATCAATCATCATATTAGAATAATTTCTGAAGGATCATGTGACAGTGACGACTGGAGTAATGATGCTGAAAACTCAGCTTTGATCACAGGAATAAATAACAGTTTAAAATATATTAAAATAGAAAGCAGCTGTTTTAAATTGGAATACTATTTTACAATATTACTGTTTTTGTTCGTATTTTTAATCAAATAAATGCAGCCTTGGTGAGCAGAAGAAACTTCGCTTAAAAATCTTACTGACGCCAAACAGTAATGTATATATATTATATTAAAATGTAAGGGATAAGACACAGGTAATTTTACTTGCCTGACCTGATTAGAACAATGAAAAAACTTAAATGAAAAAATGGAATCACTAAAACGAGGGCGCGATTGAACAGTGGACACATAAAAACATACTGTCATTTTGTTCAGAACATCATTCAAACTGCAAAGTGTTAACTTATATTTTTGTACAGTAGCAAAAAACACAACATTGTGCTTTTTTAAAATACATTTAAGCAATCCGCCTAGAAAATGAAACTAAAATGCTCACGGCTGCACAGGCATTCATAATGGTGCGCGTCCTCAGCGAGGAACGAGCAGAACAGAGTCAACGTTTTTTAGGTCATTCCTCCTTCCATAGAAATTTATTGAAAACGCTCGCTCTGCTCCGCACCATTATCAATGTCCGTGCGGACGAACATATTTTACTTTCGTTTTTAAGTTAGCGATTAAAAAGCCCCCAGCGGTGTCACACGTCAGTTAACCGGTGGTAAAATATTCCCACCGTCACATACCTAGTATATTTTTATATAGATATAATAGGCCTACCTGATTTTGAACACAAGAGGGCAGTATAGCACTATGTTTGACTTTATTTATTTATTGTTTAGACTAAACAACCATTCTGGCAGTTTTTAAACTTAAACTTCATTCTTAAATTGAAAAAAAAGAATAAAATGAGTTAAGTTCTGATATTTGTATACTTTTATATAGTAATAAATGGTGTATAATTACATTTTTAGAATATATGACCCTTTGAGTGTTAGCTTTTTAGACAATACTTTAATCCCTCGCCATAGCAAAACCGTTTGAGATATTTATTATCCGTTCACAATTTAGCATCATTAATATATTTTTATCATGTTGAAAAAGTTTGGTGGGAATAAAAAAAAACCACTTAGATAAAGGTGGCTAAAAATTCAGAGGCTGATTTTGCAAAAAAATCCACATTCAGACCAAAATATCTGACTTCCTGATGGTCAGAGCTAATGACTTTAAATTAGAAAGTTGTCCGGGTCGATGAGATCAATATATGAACTTTTTTTTACTGTAGTTAAAACTAACCCCCCCACTTTTGTCAAAAGCATGTTGAAAGTGACACACTTCCTGCTGCCAGTTGGTGGCGCTATAACTTTGAATCACAATAGCTACATCCATCTGATCGGCCTCTTACCACGAACACACTGCTGAAGTTTCATCAAGATCAGTTAATGTATGCAGAAGTTATTCCACTTCGTGTTTCTCTTTTCTCGCCATAAATTCGATTCCTCGCCACGGCCAAACCGTTCGAGATATCAAAAATCCGTCCGCAATTTAGCATCCTCAAAGTCTTGACTACATGCACACCGAGTTTGGAGGGGACACGGTGAATTTTCTAGGAGGAGTATTTCACATTCCACAGCAAGCGTTTTCCAAACAACCCATAATAGCCGACTTCCTGTTGGGCTGGCGTAAAACTTGACCAGGGGAAAGTTGTTCGGCACGATGAGATCTATATGTGTACCGAGTTTCATATTAATTCATGCAAGCGTGTTTGATATATGGACCAAGTTTTAAAACCCCGTTCAAGGGGGCGCTGTTGAGCCCCCCAGCCACGCCCGGGTACCAGCTTCAGCCCGGCCCTGATGGCCGTGGGTTCTGACCTGTGTGCAAAGTTTCAAGAGTTTTTGAGCACGTTAAGGACCCCAAAAGCCCCTGAAACCTTGATTAACAATGTAAAAGCAATAGTCAAATCCCCCCCCCCCCCCCTCCCCTCACACACACACAGACACAGAGAGAGGGAGAGAAAATTCTTCAGAAAATCCACATTCAAACCAAAATATCTCTATTCCTGATGGTCGGAGATGGTTAATGTAAATTAGAAAGTTGTCCGTCTTGATGAGAACAATACACATACCAAGTTTTGTTGCTGTTGATAAAACTAACCCCCCCACTTATGACTAAAGGTGGCGCTACTGAGCCCCTCACCACGCCCGTTTCTGAAACTTTGCACATGTCTACTAGGTAATAAATGTAATGTGTCTGTCGAGTTTCATGCAATTTCAAGCATGCTAAGAGTCTCAAAAGCATCAAAAAAGAATATTGATGTTTGATGCGTTGCCATGGCAACAGTATTAAAGATATCAAAAATCCTTTCACAGGTCTACATCTGCCGTGTGTTTACATTATACACATAAAGTTTGAAGCAAATCGGGTAAAAATAAGAGGGTGATTTCAAAGCATTTTGAAAGTGACACACTTCCTGCTGCCAGTTGGTGGCGCTATAACTTTGACTCACAATAGTCACATCAATGTGATCGGCCTCTGACCACGAACACACTGCTGAAGTTTAATCAAGATCAGTTAATGTATGCAGAAGTTATAACACACTTCCTGTGTCCCATTATTCGCCATAAATTCGTTTCCTCGCCTCGGCCAAACCGTTCGAGATATCAAAAATCCGTCCGCAATTTATCATCCTCAATGTCTTGACTTCATGCACACCGAGTTTTGAGGCGAATGGATGAATTTCCTAGGAGGAGTACATCAAATTCCACAGCATGCGTTTTCCAAACAACCCATAATAGCCGACTTCCTGTTTGGCTGGCGTAAAAAGTAAAAGTACGAAAGTTGTTTGGCCCGATGAGATCTATATGTGTACCGAGTTTCATATTATTATATGCAAGCGTGTTTGATTTATGGACCAAGTTTTCGGACCCTGTTCAAGGGGGCGCTGTTGAGCCCCCCTGCCACGCCCGGGTACCAGCTTCAGCCCGGCCCTGATGGCCGCGGGTCCTGACCTGTGTGCAAAGTTTTAAGAGTTTTCGAGCATGATAAGAGCCCCAAAAGTGCCCGAAAGGTTGACAGAAAAATAATAAATAATAATAATAAATAATCCTACCGAAAACAATAGGGCCTTCGCCCTTTCAGGGCTTGGGCCCTAATAATAATAAATATAAATATAGCTGCGAGCAGCGATTGCGGGCCCAAGCCGGTGGCACCGCCACCCCGGTGCCTTTAGTTACCTAAAGGCACCGGGGATGGCGGTGCCACCGGCTTTGGCCCTCCATCGCTGCTCGCAGCTATATTTATATATATATATATATATATACACACACACACACACACACACACACATATATATATATATATATACTTATATATATACGTATATATATATATATAAATATAAGACAGAAAATTTTACTTGTCTTACCTTATTCTGATTTTATGATACACCCAAAATATTCCACAACAAATCCTTTAAATTTAATGTAAAAATAAAAACGAAAGTAAGCAGTGTTGGTCTCACGTAACCCTGTCATTAGAATCAAAATGTTTCAATATTTGCGATGTATTTGGATGCTAAACTATTCTTTATTATAGGCTTTGTACTTCACTCGTGTTCCAATATCGATGGAAAAAATCATCCTCTTCACACGCGCAAAAATGTTCTTGGAAACATCACAGTGGAGCTCTGCTTACTGTGAATGGTACAGATTGTACTACTGACTATTTAAACAGAGCAGTGTAATTCGTTTATGTTAGGTTGACTATTTTTATTATTATATTGTATTAGGGCTATAATGAACAGGCTGTGATGTCAAGATTGCAATTCTGGAATGTGTGTGTGTGTGTGACGCGGTTGCGGTTGAACAGTGGACACAAAAACATAAATAAAATGTTTTAGTTAATTCCTACATCCATAGGAATAAATTGAAAATGCTCGCTCTACTCCGCACCATTATCAATGTCTGTGCGGACGTCTGTATTTTACTAGTATATAGTATACTATAGTTAGCGATTTAAAAGCGCTCAGTGGTGTCACACGTCGATTAACCGGTGGGAAAATGTTATCACAGTCACATCCCTAATATATTTATATATAAATACAATAGGCCTGCCTGAAAGAGAATTTTACTTGCCCGACCAGAGTATAGCCTGATTAGAACGTCAATAACAAAAAAATAACTTGGGAATCACTAAAACGAGAGATTATTCTAATTTCATTACATTCATTTTAAGTTGCAATCATCAGTTAATAATAAATGTATTACTGATCAATGGTAACAGGGTTGCACTGCTGAGGCTCATGCTGCTTCTCCAGGAGAATTGTAAACAAATGAGCGCAGCACACAAAAAAGCAACCCAGTTAACAACATACTGACTATAAAAATGACAAATATGGAGTTTTTATATATTTTATAACATATGATAGAGTTAAGCAACCTCACTTGACGAGTAGGCAACTATTTCCTGAATACAATCACGATTGAAACTGTGACATTGATTTCATACAACAGGTTAATAAACAGTTACAATTAAGTCACTTACATTTTAGATGCAATATTGACTGTTTTTGTTCTGTTTCAGCAGCAAAAATAGTTAAACAAAGATCACAGCAACTTGTTTTCTCATTACTGAATGATTCAGCATTTTGAAACGAATCACTTGACTCAAAGATTCAATGGTCAATCCATAAACATCTGTCTCAATCATGAATGACTCAGTCATTGGAACGAATCATTTGAACGAATGAATCAATGACTCGCTCATTAAGATGGTCGCCTGGCGACACCTAATGGCGGTTTAGTGTTATGTTTAAAAGTATCATTCTTTCCAACGTGCACCATTATCAATGTCCGTGCGGACGTCCGTTTTTTTACTTTCACTTTTATATTAGCGATTTAAAAGCACCCACTCGTGTCACACGTCGATTAACCGGTGGGAAAATATCCTCAGACACATACCTAATAAATGTATATTTAAATACAATATTGGCCTACCTGGTAAAAAGTTTTATATACTATTTTGATGTCCTTTTGGACACAAGAGGGCAGTATAGCCCTATGTTTGCTTTTTTGTTGAACCAAATAGCACTAAATAGCCTGTTTTTAACTTTTTCATTCTTCTTGAATTGCAAAAACAGAATAAAATGGGTTTAGTTGTGATATTTGTATACTTTTATATAGAAATAAATGGTATATAATTACATTTTTAGAAGATTTTTAGTGTTTCCTTTTTGGACATTAATCCCTCGCCATAGCAAAACCGTTTGAGATATTTATTATCCATTCACAACTTAGCATATTTAATGTAGTTTCATCATGTTGAAAAAGTTTGGTACGAATAAAATAAATAGTTTAAGAGGAGTGGCTAAAAATTCAGAGGCTGATTTTGCAAAAAAAATCACATTCAGACCAAAATATCTGACTTCCTGATGGCCAGAGCTATTGAATGTAAACTAGAAAGTTGTCCGGCTTGATGAGAACAATATAAAAACTATTTTTTCTTTACTGTAGTTAAAACTAACCCCCCCACTTTTGTCTAAAGCATGTTGAAAGTGACACACTTCCTGCTGCCAGTTGGTGGCGCTATAACTTTGACTCACAATAGCTACATCCATCTGATCGGCCTCTTACCACGAACACACTGCTGAAGTTTCATCAAGATCAGTTAATGTATGCAGAAGTTATTCCACTTCCGTGTTTCTCTTTTCTCGCCATAAATTCGATTCCTCGCCACAGCCAAACCGTTCGAGATATCAAAAATCCGTCCGCAATTTAGCATCCTCAAAGTCTTGACTACATGCACACCGAGTTTGAAGGGGACACGGTGAATTTTCTAGGAGGAGTATTTCACATTCCACAGCAAGCGTTTTCCAAACAACCCATAATAGCCGACTTCCTGTTGGGCTGGCGTAAAACTTGACCGGGGTAAAGTTGTTCGGCCCGATGAGATCTATATGTGTACCGAGTTTCATATTAATTCATGCGAGCGTGTTTGATATATGGATCAAGTTTTAGAACCCCGTTCAAGGGGGCGCTGTTGAGCCCCCCAGCCACGCCCGGGTACCAGCTTCAGCCCGGCCCTGATGGCCGTGGGTTTTGACCTGTGTGCAAAGTTTCAAGAGTTTTTGAGCACGTTAAGGACCCCAAAAGCCCCTGAAACCTTGATTAACAATATAAAAGCAAGAGTCAAATCCCCCCCTCCCCTCACACACACAGAGACACAGAGAGAGGGAGAGAAAATTCTTCAGAAAATCCACATTCAAACCAAAATATCTCTCTTCCTGTTGGTCGGAGATGGTTAATGTCAATTAGAAAGTTGTCCGTCTTGATGAGAACAATACACATACCAAGTTTTGTTGCTGTTGATAAAACTAACCGCCCCATTTATGACTAAAGGTGGCGCTACTGAGCCCCTCACCACGCCCGTTTCTGAAACTTTGCACATGTCTACCGGCTAATAAATGTGATGTGTCTGTCGAGTTTCATCCAATTTCAAGTATGTTAAGAGTTTCAAAAGCATCTGAAAAGAATATTAAAGTTTGATGCGTTGCCACGGCAACAGTATTTAAGATATCAATAAACCTTTCACAGGTCTACATCTGCCGTGTGTCTACATTATACACATAAAGTTTGAAGCAAATCGGGTAAAAATAAGAGGGTGATTTCAAAGCATTTTGAAAGTGACACACTTCCTGCTGCCAGTTGGTGGCGCTATAACTTTGACTCACAATAGTCACATCAATGTGATCGGCCTCTGACCACGAACACACTGCTGAAGTTTTATCAAGATCAGTTAATGTATGCAGAAGTTATAACACACTTCCTGTTTATCTTTTCTCGCTATAAATTCGTTTCATCGCCACGGCCAAACCGTTCGAGATATCAAAAATCCGTCCGCAATTTAGCATCCTCAATGTCTTGACTTCATGCTGACCGAGTTTGGTGTGGATCGGATCAATTCCCTAGGAGGAGTACATTAAATTCCACAGCATGCGTTTTTCAAACAACCCATAATAGCTGACTTCCTGTTGGGCAGAGCTAATAACTTAGAGTGCGAAAGTTGTTCGGCCCGATGAGATCTATATGTGTACCGAGTTTCATACTAATACGTTCTTGTATGTGTCCAAGATTTAAGATTGTGTTCTAGGGGGCGCTGTTGAGCCCCCCTGCCACGCCCGGGTACCAGCTTCAGCCCGGCCCTAATGGCCGCGGGTTCTGACCTGCGTGCAAAGTTTCATGAGTTTTTGAGCACGTTAAAGGCCCCAAAAGCCCCCGAACCCTTGAAGAACAATAATAATAATAATAAATATAGCTGCGAGCAGCGATTACGGGCCCAAGCCGGTGGCACCGCAACCCCGGTGCCTTTAGTTACCTAAAGGCACCGGGGTGGCGGTACCGCCGGCTTTGGCCCTCCATCGCTGCTCGCAGCTATATTTATATATATATATATATATATATATATATATATATACACACCGTTCAAAAGTTTGGGGTCAGGAAGATTTTTTATGTTTTTAGGAGAAGTCTCTTCTGCTCACTAAGGCTGCATTTATTTGATTAAAAATACAAACAAAAACAGTAATATTGTGAAATATTATTCCCATTTAAAACAGCTGTTTTCCATTTTAAAATATTTTACACTGTAATTAATTTATGTGATCAAAGCTGAGTTTTCAGCATCATTACTCCTGTCTTCAGTGTCACATGATCCTTCAGAAATCATTCTAATATGATGATTGATGGTCAATAAATATTAATTATTATTTTCAATGTTGAAAACAGTTGTGTACAGATTTTTTTTCAAAATGCGTTGATGAATGTAAAGTTCAAAAGAACAGCATTTATTTCAAATACAAATTTTTTTTAACATTATAAATGTCTGTACTGTAACTTTTGATCAGTTTAACTCATTCTCGATGAATAAAAGTATTGATTTATTTTATTTCTTTCCCCCAAAATTTAAATTTAAATTATTACTGACCCCAAACTTCTGAACGGTAGTGTTTAATGTTACAAAAGCTTTAGATTTCAGATAAATGCTGTTCTTTTGAACTTTCTATTCATCAAAGACTGTACACAACTGTTTTCGACATTTAAAATAATAATGAATGTTTCTTGAGCATCAATCATCATATTAGAATAATTTCTGAAGGATCATGTGACAGTGACGACTGGAGTAATGATGCTGAAAACTCAGCTTTGATCACAGGAATAAATAACAGTTTAAAATATATTAAAATAGAAAGCAGCTGTTTTAAATTGGAATACTATTTTACAATATTACTGTTTTTGTTTGTATTTTTAATCAAATAAATGCAGCCTTGGTGAGCAGAAGAAACTTCTCTGTTATGTGCGCGCCACAGACTGCACGCACGTCCGCTTAGAGTTCCGCCTTTTGCATTCCGTCAATATTACGTTATTAGAAAAATATTTTTTTAGAGAATCGATTTTTTGACATTTGTGAATCGATTCAGAATCGTCCACGTCCGCATCGCGATGCATCTAAGAATCAATTTTTTCTCCCACCCCTAGATTTCATACAACAGGTTAATAAACAGTTACAATTAAGTCACTTACATTTTAGATGCAATGTTGACTGTTTTTGTTCTGTTTCAGCAGCGAAAATAGTTAAACAAAGATCACGGCAGAACCATCACGCATCACGTGTTTTCTCATAACTGAACGATTCAGCATTTTTAACGAATCGGTTGACTCAAAGATTGAATGATCAATCCATAAACATCTGTCTTAATCATGATCGACTCATTCGAACGAATCGTTTGAACGAATGAATCAATGACTCGCTTATTAAAATGGATGCCTGGCGACACCTAATGGCGGTTTAGTGTTGTTTAAAAGCATCATTCTTTCCCACATGTGTGTGATTTGTGTGTGCAACATTATCATTATTTTTCTTTCACTATTATATTAGCGATTTAAAAGCACCCACTCGTGTCACACATCGATTAACCGGTGGGAAAATATCCTCAGACACATACCTAATAAATGTATATTTAAATACAATATTGGCCTACTTGGTAAAAAGTTTTATATACTATTTTGATGTCCTTTTGGACACAAGAGGGCAGTATAGCCCTATGTTTGCTTTTTTGTTGAACCAAATAGCACTAAATAGCCTGTTTTTAACTTTTTCATTCTTCTTGAATTGCAAAAACAGAATAAAATGGGTTTAGTTGTGATATTTGTATACTTTTATATAGAAATAAATGGTATATAATTACATTTTTAGAAGATTTTTACTTTAATCCCTCGCCATAGCAAAACCGTTTGAGATATTTATTATCCATTCACAATTTAGCATATTTAATGTAGTTTCATCATGTTGAAAAAGTTTGGTACGAATAAAATAAATAGTTTAAGAGGAGTGGCTAAAAATTCAGAGGCTGATTTTGCAAAAAAATTCACATTCAGACCAAAATATCTGACTTCCTGATGGCCAGAGCTATTGAATGTAAATTAGAAAGTTGTCCGGCTTGATGAGAACAATATACAAACTATTTTTTCTTTACTGTAGTTAAAAGTAACCCCCCCACTTTTGTCAAAAGCATGTTGAAAGTGACACACTTCCTGCTGCCAGTTGGTGGCGCTATAACTTTGACTCACAATAGCTACATCCATCTGATCGGCCTCTTACCACGAACACACTGCTGAAGTTTCATCAAGATCAGTTAATGTATGCAGAAGTTATTCCACTTCCGTGTTTCTCTTTTCTCGCCATAAATTCGATTCCTCGCCACAGCCAAACCGTTCGAGATATCAAAAATCCGTCCGCAATTTAGCATCCTCAAAGTCTTGACTACATGCACACCGAGTTTGGTGGCGATTTAATTAATTCTCTAGGAGAAGTGTTTCAAATTCCACAGCAAGCGTTCTCCAAACAACCCATAATTGCCGACTTCCTGTTGGGCTGGTGTAAAACTTAGAGCACGAAAGTTGTTCGGCCCAATGTGATCTATATGTGTACCGAGTTTCATATCATTACATGCAAGTGTGTTTGATTTATGGACAAGTGTTTGGATCCCGTTCCAGGGGGCGCTGTTGAGCCTCCCTGCCACGCCCGGGTACCAGCTTCAGCCCGGCCCTGATGGCCGCAGGTTCTGACCTGTGTGCAAAGTTTCAAGAGTTTTCGAGCACGTTAAGGGCCCCAAAAGCCCCTGAAACCTTGAAACACACTGAAATCAATTGGAAATTCCCTCCCACCCCTCACACACACAGAGACAGAGAGAGAGAGAGAGAGAAAATTCTCCAAAAAATCACATTCAAACCAAAATATCTGACTTCCTGTTGCTCTCAGCTAATAAGTGTGAATTAGAAAGTTGTCCGGTTTAATGAGAACAATATACATAGCGAGTTTAGTGACTCTATGTAAAACTAAGCCCCCATTTTTGACTAAAGGTGGCGCTACTGAGCCCCTCACCACGCCCGTTTCTGAAACTTTGCACATGTCTACTGGCTAATAAATGTGATGTGTCTGTCGAGTTTCATGCAATTTCAAGTATGTTAAGAGTCTCAAAAGCATCAAAAAAGAATATTAAAGTTTGATGCGTTGCCACGGCAACAGTATCTAAGATATCAATAAACCTTTCACAGGTCTACATCTGCCGTGTGTCCACATTATTCACATAAAGTTTGAAGCAAATCGGGTTAAAATAAGAGGGTGATTTCAAAGCATTTTGAAAGTGACACACTTCCTGCTGCCAGTTGGTGGCGCTATAACTTTGACTCACAATAGTCACATCAATGTGATCAGCCTCTGAGCAAGAACACTCTGCTGAAGTTTTATCAAGATCAGTCAATGTATGCAGAAGTTATAATACACTTCCTGTGTCCCATTATTCGCCATAAATTCGTTTCCTCGCCACAGCCAAACCGTTCGAGATATCAAAAATCCCCTGGCAATTTTTCATCCTCAATGTCTTGACTTCATGCACACCGAGTTTGGTGCTGACCGGGTGAATTCCCTAAGAGAAGTGTTTCAAATTCCTAAGCATGCATTTCCAAACAACCCTAAATAGTCGACTTCCTGTTGGGCTGGCGTAAAACTTAGAGCATGAAAGTTGTGCGGCCCGATGAGATCTATATGTGTTCCGAGTTTCATATTATTACATGCAAGCGTGTTTGATTTATGGACCAAGTTTTCGGACCCCGTTCCAGGGGGCGCTGTTGAGCCTCCCTGCCACGCCCGGGTACCAGCTTCAGCCCGGCCCTGATGGCCGCGGGTTCTGACTCGTGTGCAAAGTTTCAAGAGTTTTTGAGCATGTTAAGAGCCCCAAAAATGCCTGAATAGTCGTAAGAAAAATAATAATAATAATAATAATAATAATAATCCTACCGAAAACAATAGGGCCTTCGCCCTTTCAGGGCTTGGGCCCTAAATATAGCTGCGAGCAGCGATTACGGGCCCAAGCCGGTGGCACCGCAACCCCGGTGCCTTTAGTTACCTAAAGGCACCGGGGGTGGCGGTAACGCCGGCTTTGGCCCTCCATCGCTGCTCGCAGCTATATATATATATATATATATATATATATATATATATATATATATATATATATATATATATATATATATTATACAAACACATATATATATATATATATATATATATTATACAAACATATATATATATATATATATATATATATATATATACCGTTCAAAAGTTTGGGGTAAGGAAGATTTTCAATGTTTTTAGGAGAAGTCTCTTCTGCTCACCAAGGCTGCATTTATTTGATTAAAAATACAAACAAAAACAGTAATATTGTGAAATATTATTCCAATTTAAAACAGCTGTTTTCTATTATAAAATATTTTACACTGTAATTAATTTATGTGATCAAAGCTGAGTTTTCAGCATCATTACTCCCGTCTTCAGTGTCACATGATCCTTCAGAAACCATTCTAATATGATTATTGATGGTCAATAAATATTAATTATTATTTTCAATGTTGAAAACAGTTGTGTACAGATTTTTTTTCAAAATGCGTTGATGAATGTAAAGTTCAAAAGAACAGCATTTATTTCAAATATAATTTTTTTTAACATTATAAATGTCTGTACTGTAACTTTTTATCAGTTTAACTCATTCTCGATGAATAAAAGTATTGATTTATTTATTTCTTTCCCCCAAAAATAAAATAAAAATTATTACTGACCCCAAACTTCTGAACGGTAGTGTTTAATGTTACAAAAGCTTTAGATTTCAGATAAATGCTGTTCTTTTGAACTTTCTATTCATCAAAGACTGTACATAACTGTTTTCGACATTTAAAATAATAATGAATGTTTCTTGAGCATCAATCATCATATTAGAATAATTTCTGAAGGATCATGTGACAGTGACGACTGGAATAATGATGCTGAAAACTCAGCTTTGATCACAGGAATAAATAACAGTTTAAAATATATTAAAATAGAAAGCAGCTGTTTTAAATTGGAATACTATTTTACAATATTACTGTTTTTGTTTGTATTTTTAATCAAACAAATGCAGCCTTGGTGAGCAGAAGAAACTTAGCTTAAAAATCTTACTGACGCCAAATTTTTGAACAGTAGTGTATTATATATTTATATAATTATATAAAAATGTAAGGGATAAGACAGATCATTTTACTTGCCTGACCTGATTAGAACAATGAAAAAAACTTAAATGAAAAAATAACTTGGGAATCACTAAAACGAGGGCGCGATTGAACAGTGGACACATAAAAACATACTCTGTCATTTTGTTCAGAACATCATTCAAACTGCAAAGTGGTAACTTATATTTTTGTACAGTCGCAATAAAACACAACATTGTGCTTTTTTTAAATACATTCAAGCAATCCGCCCCGAAAATGAAACTAAAATGCTCACGGCTGCACAGGCATTCATAATGGTGCGCGTCCTCAGCGAGGAACGAGCAGAACAGAGTCAACGTTTCTTAGGTCATTCCTCCTTCCATAGGAATTTATTGAAAACGCTCGCTCTGCTCCGCACCATTATCAATGTCCGTGCGGACGAACATATTTTACTTTCGTTTTTAAGTTAGCGATTAAAAAGCCCCCAGCAGTGTCACACGTCAGTTAACCGGTGGTAAAATATTCTCACCGTCACATACCTAGTATATTTTTATATAGATATAATAGGCCTACCTGATTTTGAACACAAGAGGGCAGTATAGCACTATGTTTGACTTTATTTATTTATTGTTTAGACTAAACAACCATTCTGGCAGTTTTTAAACTTAAACTTCATTCTTAAATTGAAAAAAAAAGAATAAAATGAGTTAAGTTCTGATATTTGTATACTTTTATGTAGTAATAAATGGTGTATAATTACATTTTTAGAATATATGAGCCTTTTAGTGTTTACTTTTTTGACATTACTTTAATCCCTCGCCATAGCAAAACCGTTTGAGATATTTATTATCCGTTCACAATTTAGCATCATTAATATATTTTTATCATGTTGAAAAAGTTTGGTGGGAATAAAATAACCACTTAGATAAAGGTGGCTAAAAATTCAGAGGCTGATTTTGCAAAAAAATCCACATTCAGACCAAAATATCTGACTTCCTGATGGTCAGAGCTAATGACTTTAAATTAGAAAGTTGTCCGGGTCGATGAGATCAATATATGAACTGAGTTTTTTTTACTGGAGTTAAAACTAACCCCCCCACTTTTGTCAAAAGCATGTTGAAAGTGACAAACTTCCTGCTGCCAGTTGGTGGCGCTATAACTTTGAATCACAATAGTTACATCCATCTGATCGGCCTCTTACCACGAACACACTGCTGAAGTTTCATCAAGATCAGTTAATGTATGCAGAAGTTATTCCACTTCGTGTTTCTCTTTTCTCGCCATAAATTCGATTCCTCGCCACGGCCAAACCGTTCGAGATATCAAAAATCCGTCCGCAATTTAGCATCCTCAAAGTCTTGACTACATGCACACCGAGTTTGGAGGGGACACGGTGAATTTTCTAGGAGGAGTACTTCGCATTCCACAGGAAGCGTTTTCCAAACAACCAATAATAGCCGACTTCCTGTTGGGCTGGCGTAAAACTTGACCAGGGGAAAGTTGTTCGGCCCGATGAGATCTATATGTGTACCGAGTTTCATATTAATTCATGCAAGCGTGTTTGATCTATGGACCAAGTTTTGGGACCCCGTTCAAGGGGGCGCTGTTGAGCCCCCCTGCCACGCCCGGGTACCAGCTTCAGCCTGTCCCTGATGGCAGGGGGTTCTGACTTGTGTGCAAAGTTTCAAGAGTTTTTGAGCACGTTAAGGACCCCAAAAGCCCCTGAAACCTTGATTAACAATATAAAAGCAATAGTCAAATTCCCCCCTCCCCTCTCACACACAGAGACACAGAGAGAGGGAGAGAAAATTCTTCAGAAAATCCACATTCAAACCAAAATATCTCTCTTCCTGTTGGTTGGAGGTAGTTAATGTCAATTAGAAAGTTGTCCGTCTTGATGAGAACAATACACATACCAAGTTTTGTTGCTGTTGATAAAACTAACCCCCCCCACTTATGACTAAAGGTGGCGCTACTGAGCCCCTCACCACGCCCGTTTCTGAAACTTTGCACATGTCTACTGGCTAATAAATGTGATGTGTCTGTCGAGTTTCATGCAATTTCAAGTATGTTAAGAGTCTCAAAAGCATCAAAAAAGAATATTAAAGTTTGAAGCGTTGCCATGGCAACATTATTAAAGATATCAAAAATCCTTTCACAGGTCTACATCTGCCGTGTGTTTACATTATACACATAAAGTTTGAAGCAAATTGGGTAAAAATAAGAGGGTGATTTTAAAGCATTTTGAAAGGGACACACTTCCTGCTGCCAGTTGGTGGCGCTTTAACTTAGACTCACAGTAGTCACATCCATGTGATCGGCCTCTTACAACGAACACACTGCTGAAGTTTCATCAAGATCAGTTAATGTATGCAGAAGTTATAACACACTTCCTGTTTCCATTATTCGCCATAAATTCGTGTCCTCGCCACGGCCAAACCGTTCGAGATATCAAAAATCCGTCCGCAATTTAGCATCCTCAATGTCTTGACTTCATGCTGACTGAGTTTGGAGGCGATTGGATGAATTCCCTAGGAGGAGTACATTAAATTCCACAGCATGCGTTTCCAAACATCCCATAATAGCCAACTTCCTGTTGGGCTGGCGTAAAACTTAGAGCACGAAAGTTGTTCGGCCCGATGAGATCTATATGTGTTCCGAGTTTCATATTATTACATGCAAGTGTGTTTGATTTATGGACAAGTGTTCGGATTCCGTACCAGGGGGCGCTGTTGAGCCCCCCTGCCACGCCCGGGTACCAGCTTCAGCCCGGCCCTAATGGCCGCGGGTTCTGACATGCGTGCAAAGTTTCATGAGTTTTTGAGCACGTTAAAGGCCCCAAAAGACCCCGAACCCTTGAAGAACAATAATAATAATAATAATAAATATAGCTGCGAGCAGCGATTACGGGCCCAAGCCGGTGGCACCGCAACCCCGGTGCCTTTAGTTACCTAAAGGCACCGGGGTGGCGGTAACGCCGGCTTTGGCCCTCCATCGCTGCTCGCAGCTATATATATATATATATATATATATATATATATATATATATATATATATTTATATATATATATATTATTTATATATATATATATATATATATATATATATATATATATATATATATATATACATATATATATATATATATATATATATATTATACAAACATATATATATACCGTTCAAAAGTTTGGGGTAAGGAAGATTTTCAATGTTTTTAGGAGAAGTCTCTTCTGCTCACCAAGGCTGCATTTATTTGATTAAAAATACAAACAAAAACAGTAATATTGTGAAATATTATTCCAATTTAAAACAGCTGTTTTCTATTATAAAATATTTTACACTGTAATTAATTTATGTGATCAAAGCTGAGTTTTCAGCATCATTACTCCCGTCTTCAGTGTCACATGATCCTTCAGAAACCATTCTAATATGATGATTGATGGTCAATAAATATTAATTATTATTTTCAATGTTGAAAACAGTTGTGTACAGATTTTTTTTCAAAATGCGTTGATGAATGTAAAGTTCAAAAGAACAGCATTTATTTCAAATATAATTTTTTTTAACATTATAAATGTCTGTACTGTAACTTTTTATCAGTTTAACTCATTCTCGATGAATAAAAGTATTGATTTATTTATTTCTTTCCCCCAAAAATAAAATAAAAATTATTACTGACCCCAAACTTCTGAACGGTAGTGTTTAATGTTACAAAAGCTTTAGATTTCAGATAAATGCTGTTCTTTTGAACTTTCTATTCATCAAAGACTGTACATAACTGTTTTCGACATTTAAAATAATAATGAATGTTTCTTGAGCATCAATCATCATATTAGAATAATTTCTGAAGGATCATGTGACAGTGACGACTGGAGTAATGATGCTGAAAACTCAGCTTTGATCACAGGAATAAATAACAGTTTAAAATATATTAAAATAGAAAGCAGCTGTTTTAAATTGGAATACTATTTGACAATATTACTGTTTTTGTTTGTATTTTTAATCAAACAAATGCAGCCTTGGTGAGCAGAAGAAACTTAGCTTAAAAATCTTACTGACGCCAAATTTTTGAACAGTAGTGTATTATATATTTATATAATTATATAAAAATGTAAGGGATAAGACAGATCATTTTACTTGCCTGACCTGATTAGAACAATGAAAAAAACTTAAATGAAAAAATAACTTGGGAATCACTAAAACGAGGGCGCGATTGAACAGTGGACACATAAAAACATACTCTGTCATTTTGTTCAGAACATCATTCAAACTGCAAAGTGGTAACTTATATTTTTGTACAGTCGCAATAAAACACAACATTGTGCTTTTTTTAAATACATTCAAGCAATCCGCCCCGAAAATGAAACTAAAATGCTCACGGCTGCACAGGCATTCATAATGGTGCGCGTCCTCAGCGAGGAACGAGCAGAACAGAGTCAACGTTTCTTAGGTCATTCCTCCTTCCATAGGAATTTATTGAAAACGCTCGCTCTGCTCCGCACCATTATCAATGTCCGTGCGGACGAACATATTTTACTTTCGTTTTTAAGTTAGCGATTAAAAAGCCCCCAGCAGTGTCACACGTCAGTTAACCGGTGGTAAAATATTCTCACCGTCACATACCTAGTATATTTTTATATAGATATAATAGGCCTACCTGATTTTGAACACAAGAGGGCAGTATAGCACTATGTTTGACTTTATTTATTTATTGTTTAGACTAAACAACCATTCTGGCAGTTTTTAAACTTAAACTTCATTCTTAAATTGAAAAAAAAAGAATAAAATGAGTTAAGTTCTGATATTTGTATACTTTTATGTAGTAATAAATGGTGTATAATTACATTTTTAGAATATATGAGCCTTTTAGTGTTTACTTTTTTGACATTACTTTAATCCCTCGCTATAGCAAAAC
The DNA here is from genome assembly GCF_951802725.1 of Rutilus rutilus. Lineage (NCBI taxonomy): Eukaryota > Metazoa > Chordata > Actinopteri > Cypriniformes > Leuciscidae > Rutilus > Rutilus rutilus. The sequence goes on along the minus strand of NC_140222.1, from coordinate 8,155,552 downwards.
CGTTTGAGATATTTATTATCCGTTCACAATTTAGCATCATTAATATATTTTTATCATGTTGAAAAAGTTTGGTGGGAATAAAATAACCACTTAGATAAAGGTGGCTAAAAATTCAGAGGCTGATTTTGCAAAAAAATCCACATTCAGACCAAAATATCTGACTTCCTGATGGTCAGAGCTAATGACTTTAAATTAGAAAGTTGTCCGGGTCGATGAGATCAATATATGAACTGAGTTTTTTTTACTGGAGTTAAAACTAACCCCCCCACTTTTGTCAAAAGCATGTTGAAAGTGACAAACTTCCTGCTGCCAGTTGGTGGCGCTATAACTTTGAATCACAATAGTTACATCCATCTGATCGGCCTCTTACCACGAACACACTGCTGAAGTTTCATCAAGATCAGTTAATGTATGCAGAAGTTATTCCACTTCGTGTTTCTCTTTTCTCGCCATAAATTCGATTCCTCGCCACGGCCAAACCGTTCGAGATATCAAAAATCCGTCCGCAATTTAGCATCCTCAAAGTCTTGACTACATGCACACCGAGTTTGGAGGGGACACGGTGAATTTTCTAGGAGGAGTACTTCGCATTCCACAGGAAGCGTTTTCCAAACAACCAATAATAGCCGACTTCCTGTTGGGCTGGCGTAAAACTTGACCGGGGGAAAGTTGTTCGGCCCGATGAGATCTATATGTGTACCGAGTTTCATATTAATTCATGCAAGCGTGTTTGATCTATGGACCAAGTTTTGGGACCCCGTTCAAGGGGGCGCTGTTGAGCCCCCCTGCCACGCCCGGGTACCAGCTTCAGCCTGTCCCTGATGGCAGGGGGTTCTGACTTGTGTGCAAAGTTTCAAGAGTTTTTGAGCACGTTAAGGACCCCAAAAGCCCCTGAAACCTTGATTAACAATATAAAAGCAATAGTCAAATTCCCCCCTCCCCTCTCACACACAGAGACACAGAGAGAGGGAGAGAAAATTCTTCAGAAAATCCACATTCAAACCAAAATATCTCTCTTCCTGTTGGTTGGAGGTAGTTAATGTCAATTAGAAAGTTGTCCGTCTTGATGAGAACAATACACATACCAAGTTTTGTTGCTGTTGATAAAACTAACCCCCCCCACTTATGACTAAAGGTGGCGCTACTGAGCCCCTCACCACGCCCGTTTCTGAAACTTTGCACATGTCTACTGGCTAATAAATGTGATGTGTCTGTCGAGTTTCATGCAATTTCAAGTATGTTAAGAGTCTCAAAAGCATCAAAAAAGAATATTAAAGTTTGAAGCGTTGCCATGGCAACATTATTAAAGATATCAAAAATCCTTTCACAGGTCTACATCTGCCGTGTGTTTACATTATACACATAAAGTTTGAAGCAAATTGGGTAAAAATAAGAGGGTGATTTTAAAGCATTTTGAAAGGGACACACTTCCTGCTGCCAGTTGGTGGCGCTTTAACTTAGACTCACAATAGTCACATCCATGTGATCGGCCTCTTACAACGAACACACTGCTGAAGTTTCATCAAGATCAGTTAATGTATGCAGAAGTTATAACACACTTCCTGTTTCCATTATTCGCCATAAATTCGTGTCCTCGCCACGGCCAAACCGTTCGAGATATCAAAAATCCGTCCGCAATTTAGCATCCTCAATGTCTTGACTTCATGCTGACTGAGTTTGGAGGTGATTGGATGAATTCCCTAGGAGGAGTACATTAAATTCCACAGCATGCGTTTCCAAACATCCCATAATAGCCAACTTCCTGTTGGGCTGGCGTAAAACTTAGAGCACGAAAGTTGTTCGGCCCGATGAGATCTATAGGTGTTCCGAGTTTCATATTATTACATGCAAGTGTGTTTGATTTATGGACAAGTGTTCGGATTCCGTACCAGGGGGCGCTGTTGAGCCCCCCTGCCACGCCCGGGTACCAGCTTCAGCCCGGCCCTAATGGCCGCGGGTTCTGACATGCGTGCAAAGTTTCATGAGTTTTTGAGCACGTTAAAGGCCCCAAAAGCCCCCGAACCCTTGAAGAACAATAATAATAATAATAATAATAATAATAATCCTAACGAAAACAATAGGGCCTTCGCCCTTTCAGGGCTTGGGCCCTAAATATAGCTGCGAGCAGCGATTACGGGCCCAAGCCGGTGGCACCGCAACCCCGGTGCCTTTAGTTACCTAAAGGCACCGGGGTGGCGGTACCGCCGGCTTTGGCCCTCCATCGCTGCTCGCAGCTATATTTATATATATATATATATATATATATATATATATATACATACATACATACACACACATACATATATATGTATATATATATATGTATGTGTGTGTGTATATATATATATATATATATATATATATATATATATATATATATATATATATATATATATTATTGTTCAAAAGTTCGGGGTCAGTAAGATTTTTAATGTTTTTAGGAGAAGTCTCTTCTGCTCACCAAGGCTGCATTTATTGATTAAAAATACAAACAAAAACAGTAATATTGTGAAATATTATTCTAATTTAAAACAGCTGTTTTCAATTTTAAAATATTTTACATAGTAATTCATTTCTGTGATCAAAGTTGAGTTTTCAGCATCATTACTCCAGTCTTCAGTGTCACATGATCCTTCAGAAATCATACTAATATGATGATTGATGCTCAATAAATATTCATTATTATTTTCAATGTTGAAAACAGTTGTGTACAGATTTTTTTTTTTCAAAATGCTTTGATGAATGTTAAGTTCAAAAGAACAGCATATATTTCAAATATATATATTTTTAACATTATAAATGTCTTTACTGTAACTGTTGATCAGTTTAACTCATCCTTCATAAATAAAAGTACTGATTTATTTTATTTCTTTCCCCCAAAAATAAAATTGTAATTATTACTAACCCAAAACTTTTGAGCGGTAGTGTTTAACGTTACAAAAGCTTTAGATTTCAGATAAATGCTGTTCTTTTGAACTTTCTATTCATCAAAGACTGTACACAACTGTTTTCGACATTTAAAATAATAATGAATGTTTCTTGAGTATCAATCATCATATAAGAATAATTTCTGAAGGATCATGTGACAGTGACGACTGGAGTAATGATGCTGAAAACTCAGCTTTGATCACAGGAATAAATAACAGTTTAAAATATATTAAAATAGAAAGCAGCTGTTTTAAATTGGAATAATATTTTACAATATTACTGTTTTTGTTTGTATTTTTAATCAAATAAATGCAGCCTTGGTGAGCAGAAGAAACTTCTCTGTTATGTGCGCGCCACAGACTGCACGCACGTCCGCTTAGAGTTCCGCCTTTTGCCTTCCGTCAATATTACGTTATTAGAAAAAATATTTTTTTAGAGAATCGATTTTTTGACATTTGTGAATCGATTCAGAATTGTCCACGTCCGCATCGCGATGCATCTAAGAATCATTTTTTTCTCCCACCCCTAGATTTCATACAACAGGTTAATAAACAGTTACAATTAAGTCACTTACATTTTAGATGCAATGTTGACTGTTTTTGTTCTGTTTCAGCAGCGAAAATAGTTAAACAAAGATCACGGCAGAACCATCACGCATCACGTGTTTTCTCATAACTGAACGATTCAGCATTTTTAACGAATCGGTTGACTCAAAGATTGAATGATCAATCCATAAACATCTGTCTTAATCATGATCGACTCATTCGAACGAATCGTTTGAACGAACGAATCAATGACTCGCTTATTAAGATGGATGCCTGGCGACACCTAATGGCGGTTTAGTGTTGTTTAAAAGCATCATTCTTTCCCACATGTGTGTGATTTGTGTGTGCAACATTATCATTATTTTTCTTTCACTATTATATTAGCGATTTAAAAGCACCCACTCGTGTCACACGTCGATTAACAGGTGGGAAAATATCCTCAGACACATACCTAATAAATGTATATTTACAATATTGGCCTACCTGGTAAAAAGTTTTATATACTATTTTGATGTCCTTTTGGACACAAGAGGGCAGTATAGCCCTATGTTTGCTTTTTTGTTGAACCAAATAGCACTAAATAGCCTGTTTTTAACTTTTTCATTCTTCTTGAATTGCAAAAACAGAATAAAATGGGTTTAGTTGTGATATTTGTATACTTTTATATAGAAATAAATGGTATATAATTACATTTTTAGAAGATTTTTTGTGTTTCCTTTTTGGACATTACTTTAATCCCTCGCCATAGCAAAACTGTTTGAGATATTTATTATCCATTCACAATTTAGCATATTTAATGTAGTTTCATCATGTTGAAAAAGTTTGGTACGAATAAAATAAATAGTTTAAGAGGAGTGGCAAAAAATTCAGAGGCTGATTTTGCAAAAAAATTCACGTTCAGACCAAAATATCTGACTTCCTGATGGCCAGAGCTATTGAATGTAAATTAGAAAGTTGTCCGGCTTGATGAGAACAATATACAAACTATTTTTTCTTTACTGTAGTTAAAACTAACCCCCCCACTTTTGTCAAAAGCATGTTGAAAGTGACACACTTCCTGCTGCCAGTTGGTGGCGCTATAACTTTGACTCACAATAGCTACATCCATCTGATCGGCCTCTTACCACGAACACACTGCTGAAGTTTCATCAAGATCAGTTAATGTATGCAGAAGTTATTCCACTTCCGTGTTTCTCTTTTCTCGCCATAAATTCGATTCCTCGCCACGGCCAAACCGTTCGAGATATCAAAAATCCGTCCGCAATTTAGCATCCTCAAGGTCTTGACTACATGCCCACCGAGTTTGAAGGGGACACGGTGAATTTTCTAGGAGGAGTATTTCACATTCCACAGCAAGCGTTTTCCAAACAACCCATAATAGCCGACTTCCTGTTGGGCTGGCGTAAAACTTGACCGGGGTAAAGTTGTTCGGCCCGATGAGATCTATATGTGTACCGAGTTTCATATTAATTCATGCGAGCGTGTTTGATATATGGATCAAGTTTTAGAACCCCGTTCAAGGGGGCGCTGTTGAGCCCCCCAGCCACGCCCGGGTACCAGCTTCAGCCCGGCCCTGATGGCCGTGGGTTCTGACCTGTGTGCAAAGTTTCAAGAGTTTTTGAGCACGTTAAGGACCCCAAAAGCCCCTTAAACCTTGATTAACAATATAAAAGCAATAGTCAAATCCCCCCCTCCCCTCACACACACAGAGACACAGAGAGAGGGAGAGAAAATTCTTCAGAAAATCCACATTCAAACCAAAATATCTCTCTTCCTGTTGGTCGGAGATGGTTCATGTAAATTAGAAAGTTGTCCGTCTTGATGAGAACAATACACATACCAAGTTTTGTGATTCTAGGAAAAACTAAGCCCCCATTTTTGACTAAAGGTGGCGCTACTGAGCCATTCCACCACGCCCGTTTCTGAAACTTTGCACATGTCTACTGGCTAATAAATGTGATGTGTCTGTTGAGTTTCATGCAATTTCAAGTATGTTAAGAGTCTCAAAAGCATCAAAAAATAATATTAAAGTTTGATGCGTTGCCACGGCAACAGTATCTAAGATATCAATAATCCTTTCACAGGTTTACATCTGCCGTGTGTCTACATTGTACACATAAAGTTTGAAGCAAATCGGGTAAAAATAAGACACTGATTTAAAAGCATTTTGAAAGTGATGTACTTCCTGCTGCCTGTTGGTGGCGCTATAACTTTGACTCACAATAGTCACATCTGTGCGATCGGCCTCTTACAACGAACACACTGCTGAAGTTTCATCAAGATCAGTTAATGTATGCAGAAGTTATAACACACTTCCTGTTTCATTTTTTCGCCATAAATTTGTTTCCTCGCCACGGCCAAACCGTTCGAGATATCAAAAATCCGTCCGCAATTTAGCATCCTCAATGTCTTAACTTCATGCACACCGAGTTTGAAGGCGAATCGATGAATTCCCTAGGAGGAGTACATTAAATTCCACAGCATGCGTTTCCAAACAACGCTAAATAGCCAACTTCCTGTTTGGCTGGCGTAAAACTTAGAGCACGAAAGTTGTTCGGCCCGATGAGATCTATATGTATACCGAGTTTCATATCATTACATGCAAGTGTGTTTGATTTATGGACAAGTGTTCGGATCCCGTTCCAGGGGGCGCTGTTGAGCCCCGCTGCCACGCCCGGGTACCAGCTTCAGCCCGGCCCTGATGGCCGCAGGTTCTGACCTGTGTGCAAAGTTTCAAGAGTTTTCGAGCACGTTAAGGGCCCCAAAAGCCCCTGAAACCTTGAAACACACTGAAATCAATTGGAAATTCCCTCCCACCCCTCACACACACAGAGACAGAGAGAGAGAGAGAGAAAATTCTCCAAAAAATCACATTCAAACCGAAATATCTGACTTCCTGTTGCTCTCAGCTAATAAGTGTGAATTAGAAAGTTGTCCGGTTTAATGAGAACAATATACATAGCGAGTTTAGTGACTCTATGTAAAACTAAGCCCCCATTTTTGACTAAAGGTGGCGCTACTGAGCCCCTCACCACGCCCGTTTCTGAAACTTTGCACATGTCTACTGGCTAATAAATGTGATGTGTCTGTTGAGTTTCATGCAATTTCAAGTATGTTAAGAGTCTCAAAAGCATCAAAAAAGAATATTAAAGTTTGATGCGTTGCCACGGCAACAGTATCTAAGATATCAATAATCCTTTCACAGGTCTACATCTGCCGTGTGTCTACATTGTACACATAAAGTTTGAAGCAAATCGGGTAAAAATAAGACACTGATTTCAAAGCATTTTGAAAGTGACATATTCCTGCTGCCAGTTGGTGGCGCTATAACTTTGACTCACAATAGTCACATCCATGTGATCGGCCTCTTACCACGAACACACTGCTGAAGTTTCATCAAGATCAGTTAATGTATGCAGAAGTTATAACACACTTCCGGTTTCATTTTTTCGCCATAAATTTGTTTCCTCGCCACGGCCAAACCGTTCGAGATATCAAAAATCTGTCCGCAATTTAGCATCCTCAATGTCTTGACTTCATGCACACCGAGTTTGGAGGCGAATCGATGAATTCCCTAGGAGGAGTACATTAAATTCCACAGCATGCGTTTCCAAACAACGCTAAATAGCCAACTTCCTGTTTGGCTGGCGTAAAACTTAGAGCACGAAAGTTGTTCGGCCCGATGAGATCTATATGTGTACCGAGTTTCATATTATTACATGCAAGCGTGTTTGATTTATGGACACGTGTTCGGATCCCGTTCCAGGGGGCGCTGTCGAGCCCCCCTGCCACGCCCGGGTACCAGCTTCAGTCCGGCCCTGATGGCCGCGGGTTCTGACGTGTGTGCAAAATTTCAAGAGTTTTCGAGCATGTTAAGAGCCCCAAAAGTGCCCGAAAGGTTGACAAAATAATAATAATAATAATAATAATAATAAATATAGCTGCGAGCAGCGATTACGGGCCCAAGCCGGTGGCACCGCAACCCCGGTGCCTTTAGTTACCTAAAGGCACCGGGGTGGCGGTACCGCCGGCTTTGGCCCTCCATCGCTGCTCGCAGCTATATTTATATATATATATATATATATATATATATATATATACATACATACATACACACACATACATATATATGTATATATATATATATATATATTATTGTTCAAAAGTTTGGGGTCAGTAAGATTTTTAATGTTTTTAGGAGAAGTCTCTTCTGCTCACCAAGGCTGCATTTATTGATTAAAAATACAAACAAAAACAGTAATATTGTGAAATATTATTCCAATTTAAAACAGCTGTTTTCAATTTTAAAATATTTTACATAGTAATTCATTTCTGTGATCAAAGTTGAGTTTTCAGCATCATTACTCCAGTCTTCAGTGTCACATGACCCTTCAGAAATCATACTAATATGATGATTGATGCTCAATAAATATTCATTATTATTTTCAATGTTGAAAACAGTTGTGTACAGATTTTTTTTTTCCAAAATGCTTTGATGAATGTAAAGTTCAAAAGAACAGCATATATTTCAAATATATATATTTTTAACATTATAAATGTCTTTACTGTAACTGTTGATCAGTTTAACTCATCCTTCATAAATAAAAGTACTGATTTATTTTATTTCTTTCCCCCAAAAATAAAATTTTAATTATTACTAACCACAAACTTTTGAGCGGTAGTGTTTAACGTTACAAAAGCTTTAGATTTCAGATAAATGCTGTTCTTTTGAACTTTCTATTCATCAAAGACTGTACACAACTGTTTTCGACATTTAAAATAATAATGAATGTTTCTTGAGCATCAATCATCATATTAGAATAATTTCTGAAGGAGCATGTGACAGTGACGACTGGAGTAATGATGGTGAAAACTCAGCTTTGATCACAGGAATAAATAACAGTTTAAAATATATTAAAATAGAAAGTGCGCTGTTTTAAATTGGAATCATATTTTACAATATTACTGTTTTTGTTTGTATTTTTAATCAAATAAATGCAGCCTTGGTGAGCAGAAGAAACTTCTCTGTTATGTGCGCGCCACAGACTGCACGCACGTCCGCTTAGAGTTCCGCCTTTTGCCTTCCGTCAATATTACGTTATTAGAAAAATATTTTTTTAGAGAATCGATTTTTTGACATTTGTGAATCGATTCAGAATCGTCCACGTCCACATCGCGATGCATCTAAGAATACATTTTTTCTCCCACCCCTAGATTTCATACAACAGGTTAATAAACAGTTACAATTAAGTCACTTACATTTTAGATGCAATGGGCGACGACATATCAAAGATTGAATGATCAATCCATAAACATCTGTCTTAATCATGATCGACTCATTCGAACGAATCGTTTGAACGAATGAATCAATGACTCGCTTATTAAGATGGATGCCTGGCGACACCTAATGGCGGTTTAGTGTTGTTTAAAAGCATCATTCTTTCCCACATGTGTGTGATTTGTGTGTGCAACATTATCATTATTTTTCTTTCACTATTATATTAGCGATTTAAAAGCACCCACTCGTGTCACACGTCGATTAACCGATGGGAAAATATCCTCAGACACATACCTAATAAATGTATATTTAAATACAATATTGGCCTACCTGGTAAAAAGTTTTATATACTATTTTGATGTCCTTTTGGACACAAGAGGGCAGTATAGCCCTATGTTTGCTTTTTTGTTGAACCAAATAGCACTAAATAGCCTTTTTTTAACTTTTTCATTCTTCTTGAATTGCAAAAACAGAATAAAATGGGTTTAGTTGTGATATTTGTATACTTTTATATAGAAATAAATGGTATATAATTACATTTTTAGAAGATTTTTACTTTAATCCCTCGCCATAGCAAAACCGTTTGAGATATTTATTATCCATTCACAATTTAGCATATTTAATGTAGTTTCATCATGTTGAAAAAGTTTGGTACGAATAAAATAAATAGTTTAAGAGGAGTGGCTAAAAATTCAGAGGCTGATTTTGCAAAAAAATTCACATTCAGACCAAAATATCTGACTTCCTGATGGCCAGAGCTATTGAATGTAAATTAGAAAGTTGTCCGGCTTGATGAGAACAATATACAAACTATTTTTTCTTTACTGTAGTTAAAAGTAACCCCCCCACTTTTGTCAAAAGCAAGTTGAAAGTGACACACTTCCTGCTGCCAGTTGGTGGCGCTATAACTTTGACTCACAATAGCTACATCCATCTGATCGGCCTCTTACCACGAACACACTGCTGAAGTTTCATCAAGATCAGTTAATGTATGCAGAAGTTATTCCACTTCCGTGTTTCTCTTTTCTCGCCATAAATTCGATTCCTCGCCACAGCCAAACCGTTCGAGATATCAAAAATCCGTCCGCAATTTAGCATCCTCAAAGTCTTGACTACATGCACACCGAGTTTGAAGGGGACACGGTGAATTTTCTAGGAGGAGTATTTCACATTCCACAGCAAGCGTTTTCCAAACAACCCATAATAGCCGACTTCCTGTTGGGCTGGCGTAAAACTTGACTGGGGTAAAATTGTTCGGCCCGGTGAGATCTATATGTGTACCGAGTTTCATATTAATTCATGCGAGCGTGTTTGATATATGGATCAAGTTTTTGAACCCCGTTCAAGGGGGCGCTGTTGAGCCCCCCAGCCACGCCCGGGTACCAGCTTCAGCCCGGCCCTGATGGCCGTGGGTTCTGACCTGTGTGCAAAGTTTCAAGAGTTTTTGAGCATGTTAAGGACCCCAAAAGCCCCTGAAACCTTGATTAACAATATAAAAGCAATAGTCAAATCCCCCCCCTCCCCTCACACACACACAGACACAGAGAGAGGGAGAGAAAATTCTTCAGAAAATCCACATTCAAACCAAAATATCTCTCTTCCTGTTGGTCGGAGATGGTTAATGTCAATTAGAAAGTTGTCCGTCTTGATGAGAACAATACACATACCAAGTTTTGTTGCTGTTGATAAAACTAACCGCCCCATTTATGACTAAAGGTGGTGCTACTGAGCCCCTCACCACGCCCGTTTCTGAAACTTTGCACATGTCTACGGGCTAATAAATGTGATGTGTCTGTCGAGTTTCATCCAATTTCAAGCATCTTAAGAGTCTCAAAAGCATCCAAAAAGAAAATTAAAGTTTGATGCGTTGCCACGGCAACAGTATCTAAGATATCAATAATCCTTTCACAGGTCTACATCTGCCGTGTGTTTACATTATACAGATAAAGTTTGAAGCAAATCGGGTAAAAATAAGAGGGTGATTTCAAAGCATTTTGAAAGTGACACACTTCTTGCTGCCAGTAGGTGGCGCTATAATTTTGACTCACAATAGTCACATCAATGTGATCAGCCTCTGACCACGAACACACTGCTGAAGTTTTATCAAGATCCGTCAATGTATGCAGAAGTTATAATACACTTCCTGTGTCCCATTATTCGCCATAAATTCGTTTCCTCGCCACAGCCAAACCGTTCGAGATATCAAAAATCCCCTGGCAATTTTTCATCCTCAATGTCTTGACTTCATGCACACAGAGTTTGGTGCTGACCGGGTGAATTCCCTAAGAGAAGTGTTTCAAATTCCTAAGCATGCGTTTCCAAACAACCCTAAATAGTCGACTTCCTGTTGGGCTGGCGTAAAACTTAGAGCATGAAAGTTGTGCGGCCCGATGAGATCTATATGTGTACCGAGTTTCATATTATTACATGCAAGCGTGTTTGATTTATGGACCAAGTTTTCGGACCCTGTTCCAGGGGGCGCTGTCGAGCCCCCCTGCCACGCCCGGGTATCAGCTTCAGCCCGGCCCTGATGGCCGCGGGTTCTGACTCGTGTGCAAAGTTTCAAGAGTTTTTGAGCATGTTAAGGGCCCCAAAAATGCCTAAATAGTCGTAAGAAAAATAATAATAATAATCCTAACGAAAACAATAGGGCCTTCGCCCTTTCAGGGCTTGGGCCCTAATAAATAATCCTACCGGAAACAATAGGGCCTTCGCCCTTTCAGGGCTTGGGCCCTAATAATAATAATCCTAACGAAAACAATAGGGCCTTCGCCCCTTCAGGGCTTGGGCCCTAATAATAATAATCCTAACGAAAACAATAGGGCCTTCGCCCTTTCAGGGCTTGGGCCCTAATAATCCTTAGAAGAACAATAGGGCTCTGCGCCCTTTCAGGGCTTGGGCCCTAATAATAATAATAATCCTAACGAAAACAATAGGGCCTTCGCCCTTTCAGGGCTTGGGCCCTAATAAATAATCCTACCGAAAACAATAGGGCCTTCGCCCTTTCAGGGCTTGGGCCCTAATAATAATAATAATAATAATAATAAATAATCCTACCGGAAACAATAGGGCCTTCGCCCTTTCAGGGCTTGGGCCCTAATAAATAATCCTACCGGAAACAATAGGGCCTTCGCCCTTTCAGGGCTTGGGCCCTAATAATAATAATAAATAATCCTACCGGAAACAATAGGGCCTTCGCCCTTTCAGGGCTTGGGCCCTAATAATACAGACTGACGGCTTCAACAATAGCAAATATCATAACTGTAGCTCACATAGGGCTGTATTTTAAAGGTTTACAAGCTATCATTAATCCGTGGAAATTATTTCTTAAACCTTGGGAACAGTTTAAGAATTTGTGAGTACGGTTTATAAACGGTTTATTTTCTCCCAGAGGTAACTTCCCAGGCTGACTTCTCACTCACTTCCAGGGCTAGGATTAGCATGAAGGATGCAGCACTCTTTACATTTTAACGGTATGTTGTCACCCTAAAAGTCTAAGGGTTTTCTACACATATTTATTTCCCTTCTTTTTTTGTTCTGTTAGTTGTTTACATTTTTTGTCAGGCCAAATTTGACACAGATGCAGATTACCATGCCGTGCTGTGTGGCATTACCACTGCCCTCACTGTTCACAGACCATTATAAGAAGAGTGGACATGGAAAGGCATTTGGTCTTGTGTTATAATCAACTGATCTCACAGTCTATGCAGCCTGACCCGCCTCGTGCCCCTCCATCAGCCGAGCCTGACCCGCCTCGTGCCACTCCATCAGCCGAGCCTGACCCTCCTCGTGCCACTCCATCAGCCGAGCCTGACCCGCCTCGTGCCACTCCATCATCCGAGCCTGACCCGCCTCGTGCCACTCCATCAGCCGAGACTGACCCGCCTCGTGCCACTCCATCAGCCGAGCCTGACCCGCCTCGTGCCACTCCATCAGCCGAGCCTGACCCGCCTCGTGCCACTCCATCAGCCGAGCCTGACCCTCCTCGTGCCACTCCATCAGCCGAGCCTGACCCGCCTCGTGCCACTCCATCAGCCGAGCCTGACCCGCCTCGTGCCACTCCATCAGCCGAGCCTGACCCCCCTCGTGCCACTCCATCAGCCGAGCCTGACCCGCCTCGTGCCACTCCATCAGCCGAGCCTGACCCGCCTCGTGCTGGACATGGGTTTTCTGTGCCGGTCCATGTCCTGAGAAAAACATGGGGAAAAATACATCAAGTTAGATTGTGAGCTAGAGGAATGAGTGCAGTATCAGTTGTTGGCTCAGCGGAGTGGATTAAGCTACAGTTTGTGCTCTCACATTCGCTCTGTAGACTACTGTAGCGAGATCGCTGCAGAGACATTTCTCAGAGAAGACGTCCTGAGCGATATGATTGCTGTAAAATTATTTGGAGAGGCAAAATCAGCTATATGTGAGAAGAGGCAAAAGGCTGCTTGTGCAGCGCATGTTCCTCTTGTGTGCCTGTGGACTTTGGTGGGTCTCCATCACAAATATGCCTGTTGATCCATGAGCCAGACATTCATGGTTTTAGCCAACTTGGGAGGATAATGGTCACCGATAACACTCAAAGGAACACCTGGCATTGTCCCTGCACGAAGCCCCGGACATCTTGTCCACACATATACATCTCAAAGTGGCATCTTTTTCAAACCCAAAGAGTCAGAGGTGCCCACAACACCAGGCAGGCTCAGAGGGTTGCAGTCTCCTGGACACCACTGGTATGAAGAGAAGTGTGCAGTACATTTTCAAAGAGAAAAAAATTCAGAAGCACTGCCAAAAGAAGTTACAACACAGAGAATGAAAATTGATTACCCAAAGTAATTCTTTCCTCTTGAGACAGTGTGCCAGTTATGCATTGGACATCCTGCACTTGCAGAGGCTGTAGTTACCAAAAAAAGCTAGGATTGTCAGCATGATGGGCTTGATAGAAAGTAAGTCAGAGAAGTATAACTAATGTAAAGAGCAATTGTGATCAGTGATGGCTACACTGTAAAAAATGAATCATGAGTCTTGTAATTTTCATTAAAAAAATTGAGGTGATCATTAAAAATATTATGTATATTTTATTAAGAAAATTGTGGTTAGGGTTTTATTGAAAATATTGAGAAAATTTCACTAATAACACCAAGAGATGCATTTTCCTATTTTTTTTAAGGAAACATACACAATTTTAAGGCTTGAATTGAGGAACTGATAAACCTCATAAAATTAAGGAAAAGGGGCTACCTATTTATTTTAAGAGAATTAGCTCATTTATGCGGTTTTATTTAGAGACACCATTGTTTGTTCCCAGCATGCTTTGCACATGGCTGGAAATGGAGAGTAAATCTTGAAATTAAGTGTTATTTCATGTGTTTTTGAGTAAAGGGAAACATCTGTTAATGTTTAATGTTCAGGTATGTTTGACATTTGAAAGAGTTTCTATTATGTTAAAGTTTTGATCGTTACCATTGTGCAGAAGAGTAGGGCTTATGGTTAGGTTGTGAATAACTGCATTTATTTAATATTATGAAGCATATTGTTATATACATGTAGCAATAACTCTGCTAATGATAGTGCAGTAACAAGTTTGATTCTGTGCTGTTCTAGCAGTATGCGGTCTTTTTATAAAACAATATATCTCAAAGTTTAATATAAACAGGTCATATCCATTCACTTAACTTCACACAATTTTGAGAATAAAAAATACTTCAAATAAAAAAGCACATTTTCACTAAAAAATTGTGCGTCATAGACTAAATAAATTAGGGCGTTTTACATGATTTATTCAGGTAGATTCCATGAATGAAATCAAGCTTTAACTACTCAAAAATATTATGTGTAATATTGTTACCATAATTTTTTTAAGTAAATAGCAGTAACATTTTTTACAGTGTAGTATTGTGATGGGTTAAGCAATGTGATTTGTGTTTTACAGACATTTTCACATACCATAGGATATGTCCACAGTGCAGCAGGGTGTATAGGTACCAGGAGTGGAAAGATGGTCTTCACAACTTTGATAACCAGATTTTTTTCACCCTTGAACTTTGTGTGTTTCTCAGAGAAAATGTTACTGTGAGTATTAATCTTTTCTCCTTAAGATTACTTGACTATGGGCTATATGGAACATTACATAATATATATATATATATTTTTTTTTTGAAGTTTCTATCCTTAAGCAACAAGAACATGTGTCTCTGTTTAATCTCAGACTTATATGTGTTTGCTCCACACTTTAGGAGCATGTGTCTGTGTCAAGAGTTGTGGATTCATTGGAGGGGTTAAGAGGAGAGAAGTTTCCATCCAGGAGTGTCTTTGAGTGTCACTTTGAGGCTTTGTGTGACACAGAGTACACTTACTCCTGTATCAACTGTGGATTTTACCCACCTGTGGTAGTCACACAGCGATAATAATGCCCTTACGAAAGATTTACTTATTATTATTTATTATTATTAATAATGCCCTTACGAAAAATACGTTTATTCAAGTGTTCTATTAGTATACTTCTTTTCAACTAAAAACAAGAACGCATACTTTCAGTCTACATTTTATATACTTCTCAAAAATATACTTTATGTACTTCTCAATCTTTTGATCGAGATATACTTAAAAGTAGGGATGCACTGATCCGATACTCAGAATCGGTATCGGCTCCGATACTGCCATTTTTGCCGGTCAGACGAGGCCGATCCAAATCCGATATATACTATTCTGTGTTATTGTTAAGCCCCACAAAAGGCACACAAACTTTATAAAGCACCATAAAGTTTTCGTGCACAATATTATAAGTGTTCTGAAGCCATTATATAGTATAATGTGAGATAGAAATTAATATTTAAGTCGTTCAATTCAAGATCACGTAAACGTTTCCCTCAGCTGCGGCTGTCAATCATTCTTCATTCAGCACTCAAACAGCGCGTCGCGTTCGGTTACGAACTTACGACAGTTAACACGATGAAACTCTCTCCAAGATGATTCAATGTTACTATTATTATACTTGATCTGTAGATGAAGGTCTGGTTTCGCTTAAAACAACTTTATCTCGCTGGACTTTATTGCTGTAACTTAATCATGTTACTCTACCGGGTGTCTGTCAGATCACAACACTGGAGTAAAGTCTCCAGCCAGCCCCTATTGCATTTTTATCATATTTTGCTAACATTGTTTAACACATTGCTAGCCTTTTTTAACATATTGTTAACATGATTATCATTCTGTAAACATAATTTAACATGTTGCTAGCATTATTTAGCATTTTGTTAACATGTTTTAGAATGTTGCTAGCATGATTAGCATGTTGTTAGCATTATTTAAACATATTGCCAGCATGTTTTAGCATATAGCATGATTAGCATGTTGGTAGCATGAGTTAACATGTCGTTAACGTTTTAACATGTTGCTAGCATGATTTAACACGTTGCTAGCATTAGTTAGCATGTGTGTTAGCATGAGTAAACACGACTTCCCAGGAGGATTTTAACGCACCATAATTGTACAAAAGTCTTGACACCCTCATTGAAAGGCTGTGGGACTTTTCAAAGCAGCAAAGCAATGAGAACGGTTTGGCCCGACAGTTACCCGAGATTGACCAATACACACAATGAAATGTGTGTTATTAGGTGATGAAAAAAAAAAGAAGACGACTAATTTGGAAGAGTTGCAACAAGCAAATGGCACCATAATCAGAAACTTTAGCAGCAGGGATACAACTACATGCTGCTTTCCTCACGCAACAGTTTCTGATGTAAACGGGGAACTTCAGAACATTCTGAAGAAGCACAAGACTGCAAATCAAATATTTCTGCAAATTGACATATTCGGAAAGAGCAGTCCGAACTCATTACGAAGGATTTCAATTAACTCCCCACGTAAACTTGTGTGACCTGCCGCAGTAAAACTCATGCAGACTGGGAAGAAGCAAAGTTATTAGATTCAGTGTTGAAAAAACATAAAAATGAAATCTAATTTGGAAGAGTTACAACAAGCAAATGTCACCCCTTCGGTGGAATGACTCGTATACTTTAAGTAATATTTTTGTTGCAAATGTATGTGTTGTTGTAAATGCAAATCATTTTAACCAAACGTGACTGTCTGTGTCTTAATTTATAACACAGTTCTCAATGTGTGTTTGGGATGTAGCCACACAACATACAATACAGTGCAGACTTTGTTATTATGTGTTATTCGTTTAACATATGAGATGAAATATCATTGAGAGATGACAGAAGGCTCGTTAATGACAGATATATCCAGATATGAGTCCGAAGGGAGTGAGCGGCCCTGCTTCTACACTTTTTAAAAGCGCACAAGGTTTTCTGTTAGGGTTTGGTTACAGTATTTATAACTAGCTTTAACAATAAAAGTTGCACAACTCTTCTGAGTGACTGTAACAGTTTTTTTTTTACTGTAACCTTTTTTCTTTTGCAGTTGGACTACTGTATTTTTACAGTATGCAAGTGCTGAAAATACAGACTGTGATGAGGTTCAGTGTGTGTGAGAAGGAAAAAGACAGGGTTGGCGTGACTGGGACTCGTACAGTGCTTTATTTAAAGCAAAAGAAAAATAAACAGGTGCGCCCACTGCGCATTCATCGTAGCTCTTCACTACAGCACAAAATAAAATTTCACACAAGCTCTTCCCGCTGCATCAGCTTTGGTTCACATAAACTCTTCCCGCTGTTGTCAGCTTTCACTTGTAACTGTCACGCTGCACACGAGTCTCCAGTCTGTCTCCCCGTCGGCATATCCGGTCTCTCCGCGCCGATTACAAGACACAGGTGTTCGTCATTTGCACTTGACCTAATTGAGCGCCGCTCGTCTCGCTCCTCTCTCTCCTATGGAAGCTTGTTTCCGCCACAGAATAAAACATTTTAAAATATAATTGCGACTTTTTATCTCACAATTGCGAGTTTATATTTCGCAATTCTGACTTTTCTCAGAATTGCGAGATATAAAGTCAGAATTGCGTGTTATAAAGTCAGAATTGCATGATATAAAATCGCAATTATCTTTTAAAATGTTTTATTCTGTGGCGGAAACAAGCTTCCATACTCTCCCGCTAAAGACCTCGCGGAACCACGCCCCCTCGCCACACAGACATTCAATACTATACAATATTCAGTACTATACCAGAGAATATCTAATAAGGCGAGAAGTTTCACTCTCACTACACTTCCGGCTTCTGAACTGGTTGCAGTTCCACTCTGGTTCCATATGAGGGCGCTCACAGGACGAGTGCAGAATGAATGGAGGTCTATGGCGCTATACCCATCAAAATCCACTTTTCTCAGGATATAATTTTTTGTCTAGTAATTTGAATGTTGTATTCGAAAGGAGATGCAAAGAAATTACACATTGCGGGGTGTTAGATTTTTTAGAGTCACTTATTTGCTTTAAAAAGTCTTTTAAAGTGTCAATGACATCATACACATCATACGACCAGAGATACTGCTTTACGGCGATCCTTCACTCACTCTGGTGTGTTCGCGCTCTGCACTTTCTTTTCTCTCAAGGCATCGACAACACAGCTGACACAGGTAAACACACGTGCTAGAAGAGTTTTTGTTTTGTTTGTTTCTGGTCCCGCTTCGGATGACACGATGCCATCAAGCGGTATCTCTGGTCGTAATCAGTCCTTCACTGACCAATCAGCGTTTATTAGCAGAATGCTAGCGTGTTATGGGCAACAACAACTCAACCTGTGAGAAATCTAAAGGACTTAAGTACTCGTTCATTCAACTTTCGACCTATAACCCATGTTGAACTTGCAAAACCTACAATAAAATCTGAGATTTCTCAACGGCAATCGGGTGAAAGAGACACATTTAGCCGTCTAGCCCCATTGACTCCCATTCATTTTGCACTCATAGGTGATCGCCCCCAGTGGAACTCTGGTGGAACTACAACCAAAACTCGGTACAATAGGACTTAATAGGGAGTGGGCAGGCTCTCCGTAGACGGGCTCTGACTATACAATGTACTGGCAGTGCATACAGTATTTATACTCCTTTACTATACTTTTTTTTACATAATTGCAAAATGAATTTATTATGACAATATACTGTTTTTCTGTAACTGCAAGCTTTGGATTGTGTGTTCTCCATTTTTTGATGTAGGCTACTGTCGTGTCTAATGAATGATCTGTAGTCTTTATATTTTGACCGATGTGTGTAAGATCTGAAAGCATTATTTGATTTTGAGCACAGATTGTTTGGTTTGAGTCAATTGTTTGATTTTTTTTGCCAGAAGAGTCAAATGTTCTCTGAATGTAGTTTGAAGATTTGGTTTTGTGTTTAAGATTTGAACAATTCAGAAAACTATGTCCACGTGTTTGACTTCCTATAGCCTCACTGAAAAAAATGATTCATTGACTAGTTGAATTTACTAAAAAAAAATATGTTAATTGGATCCACATAATTGATTTTAGCTACATTTAAATAAATGCATTACGTTGAACTAAGTTCAGCTTAATGCATTTGTTTAAATGTAGCTAAAATGAATTATGTGGAACCAATTAACATAATTTTTTTTAGTAAATTTAACTAGTCAATGAATCATTTTTTTCAGTGTACAGAATTCCCAGGAGACGTGTGTGTGTGTGTCTCGTTCTTTAACGGTCTGGAAACAAAGTTGGCGTGACGCCAAACCCCCATCAAATAAATGCTGGATTTTCAAAAGTATGTGAAGTTTTAGACACTGAAGGGTTATTGAAGGGTCATCAACATTTTTCAGCCCATAAACATGACACTTAATTTAAACGAACCGTGACTGTTTGCTTTACTTGTGAGTCAGAAGCCCTCTTGTTTGGTCCTTGGCAAGTGAAAGTTGTTTGAGTCCAGCTCTACAATCAAAACCATTCACTCTTGCTGAAAAACCAAACTTTGCCCTTAGACAGGACACACAAGCCCTCACAAACACACACACTACAACATAGTCTAACACACTGGTGCAATAAATTCAAAACAACATTTCCAAAACTGGCAAGTTATGTTGCTTGTGGTTCCCCCCTCACAAACCTTTCACATGATGAACACAAAAGACACAACCAATGGATACATTGGCACATTTTACTCATTCATGTACTAGACAGTACAGCGAAGAAAAAAAAAAAAAAAACTTTCTCATATGTATATATATATATATATTTATATATATATTCACTTACGTAAGATGTGTGTGACCATCATATCCTCCTGAGACCCAGAAAAAAAAAAGTTTTTTGAATTTAGTTTTTTCCATGTCATCACATTGTTTAGACTTAGAGCACAATAAACAAATGGTAAAAAAAATTTTTTTGAAAAATAATATTTTATTCATATGTTATGCTATGTCCTCTGTAGTGGACACCAGGACGAAGTTGTTTAAAAAATAAAATGACATGAAATTATATGTATAGGCAAAACCAATGGGATTTTTTTTTAATCACCAATACATTTTGGGGTTTCAGGATTTTTTCAACCAAAATTTGTATAAAGATGATTCTCAACTATGTTATGAAAGAAATAACGGAATGAAGTAATACACCATTTTACTTTATGCAATATGTGGGTAAAATGGCCATAAATTATAATATTCCCATTCAATGCAATGTATCTATAAACTGTATCTAATTTGCACATTACTGTAATGTGTTCTTGGAGCAACATTTAATGAAAAAAGAAGTGTAATAATTGGAGTATACTCCAATTATTACACTTCTTTTTTCATTAAATGTTGCTCCAAGAACACATTACAGTAATGTGAAAAATTTAAAGTTGTCTCAACTTATTATTATTTAGTAACTAGTTCCACAGAAATTTTACGTTCACTCAATTTCTCTCTTTAAAGTGTTGCTTCAATTATTATTTTTTAGTTGGCCCAAACTTGACTCCAAATTAAAAAGGTATGTTTGCTCAACTAGTTTTATAGTTCATTCAACTAAAATGTTTTAGTTGGCCCAAACTTGACTACAACTTAAAAAAGTATGTTTGCTCAACTAGTTTTAAAGTTCATTCAACTAAAATGTTTTAATCAGAATTTATTTGGGCTTAGCTAAAAATTTCTGTACTACATTTTATACTGAGGTAAACAAAATTATTTTCTGGTGTGTTTAAAAACAGATAAAAACACAAATGAAAACACATTAGCCTTTATTTCACAACAATCTACACAAACTAAACATACAGGCTAAAGTGTTCAGTTGACAAACATTGAATTCAATACTGCCAATTTAATTTTAAACATTTATGGAACTAAAAAACATTTACTAGAGAACAATAAAGCAC
This sequence comes from Rutilus rutilus, assembly GCF_951802725.1. Lineage (NCBI taxonomy): Eukaryota > Metazoa > Chordata > Actinopteri > Cypriniformes > Leuciscidae > Rutilus > Rutilus rutilus. The sequence continues at coordinate 8,134,557 of NC_140222.1, read as the reverse complement.
ATTTTAAATTGTAGTAAAAACTACAAACACTAATTAATACATAAAATAATTTGTGTGGTCAAGTTGATTAATCACATTCAAGATAAAAGTTTGTGTGTGTGTGTCACATTATATGTGTGCGCATATGGGTATATGCAAGGACATCTGCCTTTATAAGCACATGAACTTCAATGACATCCCATTCTTTATCCGTAGGGTTTAATATAGAGTTGGCCCACCCTTTGCCACTATGACAGCTTCAACTCTTCTGGGAAGGCTTTCCACAAGGTGTAAGAGTGTGTTTAGGAAATTCTAACAATTCTTTTAGAAGTGCATTTGTGAGGTCAGGCACTGATGTTGGACGAGAAGGCCTGGATCACAGTCTCTGCTCTAATACATCCCAAAAGGTGTTATATGGGGTTGAGGTCAGGACTCAGTGCAGGCCAGTCAAGTTCCTCCACACCAAACTCCTCATCCATGTCTTTATGGACCTGCTTTGTGCACGGGTGCGCAGTCATGTTGGAACAGGAAGAGGCCATCCCCAAACTGTTCCCACAAAGTTGGGAGCATGAAATTGTCCAAAATGTCTTGGTATTCTGAAGCATTAAGAGTTCCTTTCACTGGAACCCCTGAAAAACAACCCCACACCGTAATCCCCCCCTCCACAAAACAGGGATTTCAGGGGTTGGGCTTTGCCCCTTCGTTCCAGTGGTGGTGGTGGTGGCGCAATGGTTAAGACACATGCCTTTGGTGTGAGAGACCTGGGTTCGAATCCACTGGGAGACACCAATGTGTCCCTGAGCAAGACACTTAACCCCTAGTTGCTCCAGAGGCGTGCGACCTCTGACATATATAGCAATTGTAAGTCGCTTTGGATAAAAGCGTCAGCTAAATGAATAAATGTAAATGTGAAAGGAACTCTTAATGCTTCAGAATACCAAGACATTTTGGACAATTTCATGCTCCCAACTTTGTGGGAACAGTTTGGGGATGGCCTCTTCCTGTTCCAACATGACTGCGCACCCGTGCACAAAGCAGGTCCATAAAGACATGGATGAGGAGTTTGGTGTGGAGGAACTTGACTGGCCTGCACTGAGTCCTGACCTCAACCCCATATAACACCTTTTGGGATGTATTAGAGCAGAGACTGTGATCCAGGCCTTCTCGTCCAACATCAGTGCCTGACCTCACAAATGCACTTTTAAAAGAATGGTCAAAATTTCCTAAACACACTCTTACACCTTGTGGAAAGCCTTCCCAGAAGAGTTGAAGATGTTATAGTGGCAAAGGGTGGGCCAACTCCATATTAAGCCCTACAGATAAAGAATGGGATGTCATTACGTTTGGCAATATACAGTAGTTTGTGTGTGATTATATATATATATATATATATATATATGTACACACACACATTATATACAAACTTTTATGTTAGATGGGATTAATCATGATTAATTGATTTGACCACTAATAACAATACAACAACAACATAACTGGTAACAAAATGATGTCAGAGATATTTCATAAGTATAAAAAGTATTAAAAAACAACAACTGAATATTTGGCATCATAACACTCCGAGTTGTGCAGGGGTGATGTCAAAACCCGATAGTCTGATTCGATTATTAGTGAAATAAGCTCAGTGGTAAACACAATTTGACAATACTTGAATTCTGCAATGTAAACTACACACTCATACACCCCAAACGTTTTTTTTTTTTTTTATCATTGTAGAATAAAACATCTAAGGATCATCAACTTGTTTACCACAAACCTAATTTCACTAACAAATTGAAAAAGCCTAATATTATTTTTTTTTTTTTTTTTAAGAAGCATAGGAAATATTTTGAGGGAACCAGTGGCAAATTAGTCTTCTGGGTTTTTACGTCATCCCTATACCACCTCTGACCTCTAAACAAGATTTTATTTTATTTTTTTACACCTGCAACAGTTTGGTTCTCAGTGACTGAATTCGAGCGGAACACTTCTCATTGTCGAGACCCAGAAATACTTTTTGCACTGCTTCAAAAAGGTACTTCCACTGTTTGGGATAATCAATATATAGAGTGTAGAACAGTCCAAAAAGCACTCCAAAGGCAGTTGGTACATCTGAAACGTTAAGCAGAACTTCTTCCTCCACCACTACAGCGACATCCACCACTGAATCCAGGCCTCCAGCATCAATGACTGTCTCAAGGAGACCAATTTGCATCCCTCTGGTCTGCCTCTCCACATCATTGCCTCTCTGGTTTGAACCACATAAGATAGATGAATAAATTGGAGGGAAAAAGATAATTGTTATATGTGATAATAAAAACAACTGTTCATCAAAACTACTTGAACTTAATTTTCAACCGCTAAATGTAAAAACACGCGCCAAACATGTCAGTCTCTAATAACGTCATTTATTTAATTCACGAAAAAAGCATTCCATAAAACAAGTATTTTATAAAGTAAATGCTTTGTGCATAAAACAAATTTACCACTTTATTAATCTCCAATGCGCAACGTCTGCTCAACACACATGCATAGTGGTGCTTTCGTCAGTAGTGTTGGGAGATTAGTAGATTACTTTAATGTATTTACTACCTGTCTGGATACTAATTTGTGTTCCGAAGATGAACAAAAGTCTTACAGGTTTTGAACAGCACGAGGGTGAGTAAATAACAGAATGTGTCATTTTTGGCTGAAATAACCCTCTGAAGTGACAGCAGCTTAATAAACATGCTGCAGTCTGTATTATTAATGTTTTAGTAATGAGTAATCTATTTCATTTATATAGTGAAGACTGTGCAGTGTAATTTTTACATTCGATTATATTTCCTACCTGAATATTATTGTTAGACATACCTGGAAACTTTAAAGCACTGTTTTCAAGAAGGTTACACAGGCAAAAACATTGAAAACCTCTTGAAGACTGTTCAAGTTAATATTAGATTAGATTAGATTAGATTCAACTTTATTGTCATTACACAAGTACAGGTACAAGGCAACGAAATGCAGTATAATATAAATTAAAAGTAATTATTTCTTTTGATAGCTTTAAATTATACTTTAATGTTGAATGACTATAATTAATAGATAAATCAATTTAATAAATATAGCATCTTTTTACTAAGTACTATGAATGAAGGCCAATATCACGGATATCTCCATTAAATAGCTGCGTTTCCACTGTCGGGCCAGAGCAGGCATGCTAGTGCGTGCCAGGACCAGCCGCGTTTCCACTGTCATTTCCGGGGCTTGATCGGGCCTCGCTGGGGCTTCCTCTGGGCCAACAGCCAAAGCGGGCCAGCTCAGGCTAGAGGAGTGGTTACGAACAGAGGCGGGTTTACATGAGTCTGGAGACGGCAGCGCCGGATGATTCTGTCAGAATTAAAAACGTATAAAATAATTTACCACAAAACTCACTTTCATGTTTGAATGCCTTCTGTTTGTGATCCGATGTGGATTTTGATCACCGTATAAGGTAGAAATATTTATACGCTATGCAAAATGCACGCTAACCATTACCATAGTAAATATGAATGCTTGAAGAAATCAGACAAATCATAAAGGCTATCACAATTATGTTTTTTTTGGTTTTATTTTATCTGTCAGTATTCTACGCCTCGTCTCTTTATAGCCTACCAGACTATCATAAAATAAAGCAACCTTTTTTTTCGGGAACTTTCTCTGTTTCTATGACTGAAAATATAACTGTAGCCTACTAGGGGAGAGAGCTCCTGACCTCAGGTCGTAGGCTATTTTTGGTGGCATATTTGTAGACATTTTCATATGGGATGAATTTAGTATCAAAATGGTTAACACGTGCAAGCACACTTATCAATGAACTTGATACATGTTGCAGAAATGTTTTATCCATGCCTTTCAACTTGCGTGTGCAAAATTCAAAATTGAATGAATGTGAAGCAATTTGTACAAATAGAGACATTTTTGTGAATACAAATGTTATCCTTTGTATTAGTGTATCATAATTTGCGCATGCAACACAGAAGATGTGCATGTGTGGATCAGGTGACGCGCGTGCATTCATCAGGGTGTCTACAGATATGAACAAGTTAAATTTAAGACTTTTTAAGACCTTTTTAATGCCACTTTGAATGAAATTTAAGACCAAACCTGTGATGGAAATACACATTATATTACATGCGTATATATTAGGGGTGTAACGGTTCACAAAATTCACGGTTCAGTTCGATACGATACACTTGTGTCATGGTTCGGTTCGGTACGTTTTTGATACAGCATAAAGAAATAAATGCCAGAGAAATTTCCTTGATTTCAATTTTTTATTCTTTTTTATATTAAAACTAACATCATAAAGTATGATATTTTTTTTACTTTGAGCAATTCTAGAGCTATAATTGACTCTTCTTAGGAGCATATAAAACAAAACAGCTCCTTGGAAAAAATGAAATGTCATATTGTAGTAGTTATAAACAAAGGATTATTTTAGTTCAGATTAACATTTGAGGGCAGCAATTGTATTCATAATGTCAAAATAAAACCGACGTAATGTTACTTGAAGGCATTATAGCCTACTATTCCTGCCAAACTTCTATGGTTGCAGTTAGTGTTACTACAGTAAATCCATGGTGAATGTTGCTGATCTGTGGACACTGATAGTTCATTCATGGCACAATGTTTCTTCCAGGTTTCCATGTCAACGCTGTTGATCCGTTAATAACGGAGACATATGAATGCTACTCACTAGATCTCGCAGCGATGTTATTACTTCTGTCAGTTCTGTGGCGAATTCAAATGCTTTCTTTACTGCATCTCTTATTAGCGCTGTGTAGTAACAGTGTCGCATGATCACGATCGGCTCGCGCTGCACTGGTCCAAACTGATAAACGGTCCTTCAACCACACAATAACGAGCAGTTTCGTTCCGCTTGCATTATACGTTTGCCATTTGATGTTGGGCACTGTTGTGGTCGCGCCGGCGTCTCTTATGGTGTGTTCACACCAAACGCGAATTTAATTGTTTGCGCGAGTAGATTACATTCAAAGTCAATGCAAAGACGCGAATAGACGCGAATTTGATGCTTCACTGGTTATTTGACGGACATTAGGTCCGTCAGACTGGAGACATTTTAGCGGTAACGTGACCAGAAATATTTAAGCCCTATCGAATCTGAATTTAAGACATTTTAATACTTTTTAAGGCCTTTTATTAGGAAAACTTTATTTAAGACATTTTAAGACTTTTTAAGGACCCGCGGCCACCCTGATTCATTGACGTCTTGGATGGGTAGTTGTGCACACATTAATAATTAGCACCAGGCCTATTCATTTATAGTTGTTTCTGTGTGGGTTTTGAAATGCTTAAAAACCGCGAAAAGAAAGTCTCAAAATCCAAATGAATCAAATAAGATCGACTCAGAAAAGATGTCAATGAATGCACGCGCGTCACCTGATCACCGGGCTCTAGTGGAAACGAAGCAGATTTTGGGCCCGGTGCTACTGGCCCGAGGCTATTAGCCCGGCACGGCCCGTTTAAAGCCCGGCATTGCTGTCTAAAGTGGCTTTCTGTGTGCTCATGTCAGATGTTCACAGGGAGACATTCAGGACACCAGCAACAAATTTCTCTTTTGCATCTTATCGCGCTTGATAGTGTGATCATATAGCCTACTATAACGCTAGTCAAAGGATGACAGGAAAGAATAGATGCAGCATTAATTGCGTTAAAGACGTTTAACGTGTATTTAAAAAAAAAAATCTCTAATAGATAATATTTATATAAAACCTCTCAAGTAGCAGTTTTGTTTTGCATTTTTACTTACCTGAATCGTCTTTACTATTGGTATATTTTCTCTGAGATAAAACTGAAGACCTCTGAGTGCTGCTGACCTTCGGTGCATTGCTATGTCTGTGGTCTGCATTCAAAAAACATAGGTTACATTAATTTTTACAAATGACTTCATTTTATAACATCAACTAGAATGTACAGTGGTCAGGAGGCAATAGAGCCACATCTTATTAACTCACAAGAATATGACATAATGACATAACCAACATATGATGCATCATATGCTGTGTTTTCATTTTTCTTTAGTGTGTTATGTACTGTATGTACTGTAGCGGTTTGTGCATAATATCTGCAAAGTTACAAAGCTTTGTGTAACGTTACCGAAAATACATAAGAGTATCCGATTGATCGGCTTTGCATTTTCAGAATCCAACTCATCTGGTAAAACTGACATCATTACTGTCTTTGTAATTGCTTTGGAAGCTGAAGCTTGTGATTTTGGTAAGGGGCATGACATTTCCAAAACACGCTTGAGGTGTTCGGCCAATCACAACGCACTGGATCAGCGGGCCAATCAGAGCACACACTGTAGGCTTGTTCGACTTGAACGACTTGTTCGCTGCACAGACCGATCGGTAAATTACATCAAAGTACTGCGAGATCGATTATTAGAGACCAGACGGCTCCACGGTACCGTATTTTCCGCACTATAAGGCGCACCTTCAATGAATGGCCTATTTTAGAACTGTTTTCATATATAGGGCGCACCGGATTATAAGGCGCATAGAATAGAATATACTGCTTTTAAGTGCGCCTTATAGTGCGGAAAATACGGTACTTTGATGTCATAAACTGATTGGCCTGTGCAGTGCCAGTTCAAGTCGAACAAGCCGTAGAAATTTACGCCTTTTTGAAAGATGGGGCATGGATATAATTTATCATGATAATTATCGATATTAACTGACAATTTTTATTGTGTTATTTTTTAGCAATATTGCACAGCCTTACACACAAATATTTAGTAAATGCAAGCGTGTGATATTATCCGTGTGATAATTTACCTGCTCATCTAGGCTTGTTAGCACAGCTTTCAACTCATCTTCATTATCGCCTCTTCTGGAACGATACATCGCAATCAAACCTTTGGCATTGACTTCCAGGGATTTGTGGAAAGTTGAGTTCAGCTCAACACCAGTGATTCTTTTAAATTCTGCATAGACCTGGAAAACAAAATTTGATAACACAAGTAAACATTAAGGACAATGTGCAGATTTGTAGTTCTGTGTTTTGAAACAACTTTGCATGTTCTTTGTTTGACTTCACACCATTTTACATTGGACCGTATTTGTTCATATGCCTAAAAAGAGAACCAAAGATTTTTTTTAACCACCTTCTAAAACAAATGCTCCAAATGAGCCAAGTGTGAAAACGGCCTTAAAATAGGTTAACTTAATACTTGCTAAACGTACTTGTTGTTCCAAGAAAAGTGCTGGCCATCTTAGTCTGATCGTAGTGACAGGTGGTTGATCAGAAATCACCTCGCGTCTTCTTAGGGAGAAGGTCAGGTCCATTTTGGCATCGACTTGGGTTAGATTTACATTCTTCTTCTTGAGTTCTTCTTCAAGCCACATTCTCTCCCCCTCCAGTGCTGCTTCATCAAGTCCAGTTGGGAAATCAGGAAGAAAGTTGATTTCTGCCCTTTTCGGTTTTTTGAGTGTTCCACCTTGTTTACCTCTTTGTCTCTTGTTGATCTGTACTTCACTACAGCCTGTAGAGCGCAGTTTCTGTCGATAATTAGCCATTTTGAACTTTAAACTCACTTTCCATCCCTGCCATCCAGTACCAGGCCCTGGTTCACTGAGGCATGAATGCTTCACGACTAAAGCTTTAGCAACTTTCTCGTACTCATTATCACTAGGGTATGCTGAAAAGGTATACATGGACTCTGCCAACTTTTCCAGGATGTCAATTTTCATTTCGCGAGTTACTTTTAGAGGTTTTTCACTTTTTCCATATTCTTCATTTCCTTTTCTTAGCCTTAGTTCAAGCTCATAGGAAAAGGTAGGTATAGTAAAGTTGGCTGGCCATGGACCTAAACGTTGACACTGGCTGAAGGATGCTGTGGACCCAGAAGACATGCTTGCAGTGTCCAAGGTGAAATCAGATACAGTGTCATCTTGAGCTGACGTTAACTCAATCTCCCAAAACACTTTAAGAGTGACTTTGTCATCAGGCAGGTAACTAATGTCATTCAGATTACAGAGTTGATTGTCAAATGCAGGGTCTTCAAATTGAAGTGTGATGCCACGTGTAATTTCAAGTTTTTGACAGATGATATCCTTCAGCTCTTCCAGTGATGATGGCTTTCCAGGAAGGTCAAGCCTCTGAATGTTTTCTGGGCCCAGTATAACACGAAGCAACATGGTTCTAAAGGATACCTGTACAGAAATATAAGAGACAGTAACATAATGAAATCAATCAGATCATCATATAGTTATATAAAGTATTAGTGTTTGTAGGTCTGCACATTACTTACTAGCAATGAATATACCTCTTGAGACACACCAGATGCTTTCCTCCAATGTTGTACACTGTAAGAGGGTAGAAATCGTTAAGTTCTTTGAGAAGCTTTACGTGTAGTTCTCCAAAGGCACTTCCAACAACTTCGTAAGCACGAAGATGCTCAATGTACCATGAAGCCAGGCTTTTCAGGATCAACGAAACCTCACCATCAGTGATCAAAATATTCTGGATTATGCTGAACTCTGGTAATCCTGAACATGAACCAACAGAGACAGCCATACCCTTTGAGTAAGTTGTTCCATGAACAGTTACTGCTGTAGCAAAAGAAAGAGTGTTCCGACACCCAAGCTTTCTTTCAATGGCAGTCTTCAGGTTTGGTTCAAGTGAAGCTGCTCTGATGGTTTTGACCTTGCTGACTTGTAGCACTGGTTTAAAAAAACTAGATGACTCTAGGACATATGCCAGCATCAGTTGATGTCGATTTGCTAAAGTTTTCAGGATATTTTTGGTATTCTTGCTGTCACGAACGATCCTTTTAAAAAAACTATGTTTTGATTCAAATCTCATAGTCCACATGTCAAGCAAGGGCCCAAAGCAGCGGATAAGATGAGTGTAATGTTCAACAAAGTGGTGCTTGGGTTTAAGCTTTTCATTTGGAAAAACCTCTTTGAACAACTGCCTATGATCAGAAATTTTTGAGTCCAAATAGCACAGTGAATCTTCTGAAAAAGTTGGTGAGGTTACAAGCTCAACTATGTCCTTAAGGTCCATTAAAACTTGCCATGCCTTTTGTTCTTCAGGTACTAGGCTGCCTATCATAAACGGAAGAAGTCTCAACAACGTCCAATTCTCATGGCCGTTACCACCAATACTTTTCTTTTTGTCAGATGCAAATGTTTTTGGAATTTTTTGTGGCTTATTTACCTTATCAGTATGGTCATATGGAAATAACTCAATGATGTTGTTAAGCTGGTCCAATGTGAGAATCTTTTCAGAAATCAGCTTCCGCAAACAGAGAGCAATTTCAAAAGGGACAATCCCTTCAAAAAAATCATGGAGTAAATCCGGAGGGAATCCAGTTACTGGATGAAAATAAGACAGGTGATCTCGCAAAACACAGCCTCGCTTCACACCATTAACATCCGTCAATTTTTCATTAGATTTTAGCTGCTCCAAATTGGAATCATGCAATTCTGGTGTCCTTAATTGAAAGTTTCCTTCTTGTACTTCAGTTGTTTGAATCTCACTCTTAGAGGCTAGACAAAACCGACAGAATTTATCCACCAGAAAGTTTTCATAAAACCCTGCCAGACCATGGGCACCAAGATTATCAGCTGAAACGACAAAAATGGTTCCTTTGATTTTTTCACCCAGCTGCTCTACAAAAATGCCTTCTCTCTCAAGAATCTTTAAATCATTGAGCAGAGGACCAAAGAATCTCTCATAACCAAATTCTTTGACATTGTCACTTTTTCCCAGAAGGGCCAACTGAATGGAATCAAGGTTTGACCGGAAATGTGGTGGCCAATTGAGTATAACCCAGTAAACAGCTGTTATCTTGTTTTTTTTACGCGAAGTACCCAGTGGGTTGGCAGTTTCAAAATCATCAATGTACAAGCCTAGGCTCAAATGCAAATCTTCATTTTGAAAAAGTTTGTTTCCTTTATAATAGTGTCCATCTCTGAATGAAGTATATAATCCAGTTGTTTCTGTTGAAGAATTGAAAGTTCTAAGTAGTCGATTGCCGAGTTCACGCGCATAGGTTTAGTTACCTATGATCACTCGCGTGAACTCGGCAATCGACTACTTTGGACTTCAACCGAAAAACAGGATGTAAACAGGTATTTGCGCTGGCTTAAATAACATCATTTTTATACATATCTTTTACATCTACTGCAGTCAGATCCACTCGTGTTCACTCAGAAGGAATCACTCACATTTTCTGTGCACTTGTAATGACACATCAAGGATGTTAAGAGCCTAAAAGCAGGTTTAGTACTTGCCCCATTAAAGTCAACAGGGTGCAAATTTAAAAAATAGAATAACTCGGTGTAGGCAACACCGATTTTTGTTGTTGTTCTCTGTATTGACAGCACTCCAAATGTACAATAAAATGAGCTCAATGTTAAAATTGACCGGAGTTCTCCTTTAAATTTGTTATGAAACAGGAGTTGCAACCAATTTTACTCCATATTGTAATATATTTAGGCTATAATTTGAAATATACTTAGGCTATAGTACAATACAAAGTGTGTCAAAAAAAAGAAATCATTCTAATCCAAGATTATGTGATCACTAATATAAATCACTTAGTGCACGAATTTGAGTACACAAAATAATAGTATCAGCTGATTCACGACCTAGGAAGCTTATAGAGAGCCTAAGTCCCACCCCTCCGCTTCCGGCTCATGGGACCTTATTTCTGAAAAAATATGTATGGAAGTCAATGGTGAGAGACAACTTATCTTTTTATTCCGTCTGAACTGTGCCCTGAACTACACATATGATGTTTGTCAATTTAAAAGGTAATTATGAAAGTCAAGAAAGTCGCAGTTTGTCATAAAACAGAAGAGTAACGTTTAGTTTTATGTGAAAATCGCTCAATGAACTACATCTCTCATCTCCCATTATGTACGTCACAAGATCCGTTGCTCGTATGTGTGTATTCTGGCTCAAAACACTCAGGCATGATGGCGTTACGTTACGATTATAATGTAAGACTATAGAAAAAATGTCAGACGTTAGCTTCAGTAAAGTTAGCTTCATTCATTGAGAGAAAAGGTATGACGTCCCATGTGCGCTTTCTGGGTTTGTAGTCTTTGTAATTACGTATTTTCACAGTCTTATGCTGCCTTCACGTGCTATGGAAAAGATTATATTTTCCACTTGTGAACTGGTATTTACCAGTGTGTTGTGTTCAAGTGCTTTTGTTGTCGTAATGTAGTACCCGCAAGGTCTGTGTCAGTAGAGTATCTTTTTTATCTTTACAAAAACAAAAACAAAACGTAAATGTGGTGCTTTCTGATGATTACAACATAATTAATAATTAACCCTCTGAGGTCGGCAAACGCGCCCCCGCGTTTTGCTGGACTTTTTTTACATTGTAGCACTTTCAACTTAAATTACTCCGTCATTTATGGTCATACAGAAAAAATAAATATAAAAAAAGAATCTGTGATATTTCTACTTTTGTATGTGTCCACTTACAATCAAATCAAAACATTGTGCTTTTGAAAAATAAAGAAAATAAACAGGGTGTGCGTTCTGCCTCTCTGTCGCGGTGAACTTTTTTTTCTTGAGCACGTCTATAAACTGAAACAAAACTCAGCGAATACTTGTCACACATTTATGAGCCATATACCTTTATAAACATTTAAGTTTGTACTTTTAAATGATCGGATTCAAACTGAAAACAAATATTTTCTGTTTAAGTAATTTGTATAAAACCAACAAGATGTCCAGCTTCTCAAACGCTTGCTCATTACAGTTAATTTGGCCACGCCTACTCGCGCAAAAGATATTCACATGCAAATCTCCACATGGAGCGCGAACGCGCTCGTTACCTCAAAAACAAAACACCAAAACACTTCATCAGTCTCTGCTTTTCGTCGAGTTTGAAAGACGTGAGTTTACATTGGCTTTACCCCAGAAGAAGAATGCGATTTCAAGACAAGAAAGATAAGGTAAGAAATTCTTACATATTAGTTTGTTATTGTTGCATAAATTTCACATTGCAGTTGAACTGTTGCTAGATATATGGTGAATATTATAATATTTAGACCCGTGTTTACTGTTACTGTGTTTGTGGATATCTGCTCAAACGTAGATATGTATATGGTAGGCCTAACCATAATGTTTTATATTTGAGCGCGATCGCGTTTGAATGTATCATATTTTTTATCGCGATCGCGTTTGAATGCATCATATTTTGGAAAAGCAAAACGCTCCAAACGGCTTCATGTTTTACTATTATCTCATTTCATATCATCATAACGAATGGAAACATTTGAAGTAACATGATAATCAATATATTTTTCTCTAGCTTAGTTGTTACTGAAATCTTTTTGAAAATGTATATAGGCTGCTATATTGTTATTATTTTATGCAGCACTGCGCATAGCCTATACCTACAAGGCACAACAAACCTGTGTTCATTATATAATATATTGTTGGAAACATTTGTGTGAGTGTGTGTGTGTATTCTGTGAATTTTAAAAAGCAATTTTAACCAGAAAAATCTCAAATGTATTCCCAAAATCGTGCAGGCCTTTCTCTTGATATCAGTATGTTCACTTCTTTTTTTTTTTTTTTTCAGGGCCCAGATGCCACTGAGTCCTGCTGACTTCAACATTCACAGTACGTCTCTGTACATGAACATGGTAAAGTGAAAATCAAACACCTTGGAAATGAAAGGTATGTACAATATTTTTAGGAATGGCACAAAGGTCTCTTTCTTTGGATCATTGTTATCAATAAGTGTTTTTTTTTTGTTGTGTATCTTTGGATTATGTTGTAAATAAATCCAAACAATTTTAAAAGCCATTCTTTTTTTAATCTCCTCATTCTTTGTGCAAGGTTGGTCAGAATGATGGGCCCTGATAAGCTCCTAATAGGGCCATTAGGGAGTGTCTTTGTCTTTCTCAGGTGTAAAAAGCCTTACATATTAATGAGATGATCCGCCCCTTCGCATATTGCTTTTTCACACAAAACACGTCGTAAAAATTTTATATATTGTCTTCTCTGAATGAGCAGTCAGGGTGATTTTCACATAGTTTTAGAGCAAATATTCTAGGCTACGTCATACAATTTTCAAAAGTCTTGTGAAGAAATAATAAGTATGGGTTTCATGACCTTATTTCAGTGAGAATTTTTTTTTGTATTTTCACAAACCACGCATAAATGTCATTATCTCAAAACTACAAACTTTTACACACATGCTGTTGATATATTATTGTAGCAGAGTTTGTGCTGAATACAGTGTAATCAGACTTTAGCCATGAAAATGTCACAAGTAACAGAAATAAGCACAAATGTCAGAGCATGTCAGAACACCTCCAGGGCCCAGAAAACAGCTCAGACCCCAGAGGGTTAAAAAAAATAAACCATGACATAAAATGATTAAATATGAACCAAGGAATTTGCGGCGAAGTTGAAAATTGAGTGTTAACGCATTATATTACAATCGTTAATGACACAACATTGTATAGGCTACAAAAACTATCCGCTAACAGTATTCACGACTCTTGCGTTGCTCTCCGCCATTTTGAAAAGGTCAAAGGTTATCTCATCTCGGCAACTCGTGCATCAAAATATTCTACGAGTTGCCCAGTGGAAAATACCACATGAGGGGGTGTTCATGTGCATTTTCCATGTCGGCTTTTGGTATTTACCATAATTACCATAGCACGTGAAGGCACCATTATACCTCTATAGAGAGCCTAAGTCCCTCCCCTTCCTGTCGACCACCATGGGACCTTATTTCGGAAAAATATTGTATGGTAGTCAATGGCGAGAGACAACAAATATTTTGATCTTGTTTGAATTGTGCCCTGATTTACACATATGATGTTTGTCAATTTAAAAGATACATTTTAAAGTCAAGAAAGTCACAGCTTGATGTAAAACTGCTGAGGTATAAGACTGTGAAAATACGTAATTACAAAGACTACAAACCCAGAAAGCGCACATGCGACGTCATACCTTTTCTCTCAATGAATGAAGCTAACTTTACTGAAGCTAACGTCTGTCATTTTTTCTATAGTCTTACATTATAATCGTAACGTTACGCCGTCATGCCTGAGTGTTTTGAGCCAGAATACACACATACGAGCAACGGATCTTGTGACGTACATAGTGCGAGACGAGAGATGTAGTTCATTGAGCGATTTTCACATAAAACTAAACGTTACTCTTCTGTTTTATGACAAACTGCGACTTTCTTGACTTTCATAATTACCTTTTAAATTGACAAACATCATATGTGTAGTTCAGGGCACAGTTCAGACGGAATAAAAAGATAAGTTATCTCTCGCCATTGACTTCCATACATATTTTTTCAGAAATAAGGTCCCATGAGCCGGAAGCGGAGGGGTGGGACTTAGGCTCTCTATTGAGACACCCATTGATAACGGCGTTGTAAAATGCCGTCCTCAAGAGGTCAAAACGCGGTTTTAAAATGAGCGCCATTTTATCGTAGCTGCAACGTTAGATATTCAGGTTATGTCGGTCTCTTCACGGGACCGTTGCAAAAGTTTTCACAATCTTATCTGCATAAATCACACTCACATTACCCTAAAATAGCGTATTAATGTGTTTAACATTGCACGTTTCATAGATTTCAGTTACTCGCATCCATAAAAGTCCTTAACGTTAACTTACATGGGCTATAATGATGAGAGAAAGACCGCATTCTCTTCACGTTACGGAAACACAAAAATTATCATACAACATACCGAAATTAAACCTATTACATGTTATAGTAGTACATTTTACATGTTTTATTAATCAAACGAGTAATATACAACGTTCCCTTAGCTAAACGTAAGGTAAACGTTACGTTACATGGCGGCCTTCCCCTCGGACATAAGTTAGGCCTAACGTTTTATGGTTTTAAAATGTAACTTACGCCTATAAATATCCACACAAAACAACGAATATGTTTAGGTGGTACGATTATGTTGTACATAAGTTTTTGTCGATAAACTTGAACATATTCGAAATATTAACATATTCCGTGCCAAGTGAACTTGACGTAACGTTACACTTAACTTTCTCTCGGACATAACTTATAAAACATTTCTAAAAACCAGTCACAAACTACGTCTCAGGACGTAACAACACAAAACCATTGAATATGTTGTACATTTTTGTCATTATTAGGCCTAAAATTGATCATTTATTCAGTGCCACTTTCACTTACCTTAAATATGAACTTGACAAAATGTCTCCCGTCCCGTACCGCAGCCGAGCCGAGCCGATGCCTTGTAAAACCCGCGAAGTCAAAGGAGATGTATCCTTCCGCTAAATCAAAGGAGATGTAGTCCCTCCAGATCCTTCTGCGCAGTCAAACCATAATCCAGAATCCTTCCATTCTCTCCTAAATGTAGCGATGCGCTTTTATTTTTTATTTATTACCAAACATAGACGGCTATATTCAAGATTTAAAAAAAATGTTGTTGTTGTTGGTGTTGTAGGATCCATCCGCTCTCATAATGCAGAAACTAAACTTCGACAATTTAATAAATGTTGTTTTGATATTATATCAAATGTTTATTAAATGTTTATAAATGTTCATTTTAACAACAAAACAACAAATAAGTTCTGTTTTACACATTAAATTATTTTATAGCATAACCGGCCTTAATACTTTATGTTGGCTAGATTTGTGTTTATTTGTCCAGTCAACATTAGCCATCCTAAAGTTGACTGGATTTGAAAATATCTCTTCATTTAATTTTTTTCCAAATATATTTTTGCTGACTTAACATAATATGTCTTCTTAACTAATCCCAAGCATGAAAATTGGTTCAACTTAAATATTTATGCTCTTCCAATATTTTATTAATTGGCGTTTTTACAGTGTAATAATTGGCAACATTTTAATAATAATATCTAATATTTCATAGGAATATTGATGTATAATTTATTTCCATATTCACTTGTTGTGTCTCACAAAATGCCTGATAAAAAACATGATTTAAGTCCTGGTGTCCTCTACAGTGGACACGTTTGAAATCAATGCCCTGTTCTGGAACAGAAAGTCATTTTTTTATTTGAAACTCCTTAGCATTTTCCTGAGATGTTGTTTTATGAAATACAATTTGAAAAGTAGTCCAATTTAAATAATAATTACAATATATTATCATATTTCCATAATAATGCTACATTTGATCAATGTCAGACATTTTTAAAGACCAAGGAGAAGTTGTTTTCATGGTGAAACCTCCAAACATTTGGTATCTCTGAAAAGTCCTGAATGTGCTCTATAGGACACCCAGGTTGTGTCATGTGACATGTATAATGTCAGAGAATTTCACTAAAATATAATGTCCACTACAGTGGACAAAAGTCTATTATTGGGTCCCAGGAGGATATTATCGTAAAAGAGCCACACAAACCTTATTCTAATATGGAATTGTATTGGAATGGTAAAGAGTGTTGGTTCGTGACAGGAGGTTCTCCACTCAAGGACACAATATGATGAACAAGTCTAAGAATGTTCCACATATGGTTGAAATACCATCATTGGCCTAGAGAGATAACATTCTGGGAGTCAAGACTAAAAAAAGATGACCGCCCTCCCTTCACGGCGACACTCTGCAGCCGCTCTGTGTGACTGTACGACTGCTGGCCTTTTCTTGCAGGAAAATAAACCTCATCAAAGACTATTGGAAATGTTTGTCTTTTATTTAGTGATGGAATTGTGTTTGCCACCACACCTCCCTCATAGTCATACCATTGACAAAGACATGGGCAACTAGAGTGGCACTGCTTGTCTCTTTGGCCTTGCCCTTGCCCTTCACCTTCCTCATCCTCTTCCTTCACTTCCTACTGCTCTTCCTCCTCCTCCATCTCCTACTTTTCCCCTTCCTTCACCTCCTCCTCCAGTGTCCTCGATCTCTTCCTTCATGTCTTTCTGGATCCATTGTGGGCATTTTCAGGTAAATTGGGTAAAGTTGCAGTTTGTGAAGTGGGACACACAATTTCATGTAGTTTGTGCTTGGATAATACTATTGATTACAACAGGATATTGTAAATCAATAATTTATTTTTTAAATGTAAAAGAATAAATGTTACATTTATCAAAAGAGACACATTCTTGGATTAATGATGATGATGATGATGATGATGTTTCATGCTCAGCTCTGTGTTCCTTTTTAAATGTATTAAATGTATTATCTTTTATTTAATAGGATGTCCCACTCTTACTGAATTTACTGGCCTGTTTTATCTAACATGTTAACATTAGGACTCTAACAAAACTTTATACTTTTTAAAAAAATCGAACAAAGAAACTTGCACATCATTGCATGAAACTGAATTATCACATGAACAGGTGTAATGCAAATTTATGGTGTAGATTGAAATAGATTGTATTAGAATTTAAATTTTAACAATTTGATTAGACTTAAACCATGTACATAGCCTGGGAAAACCCAGACAACTTCCGGCAAATTTAGATTTGCTCAGCAAGTAGTCTGGCAAAGAGCTCATTCAAGCCCATTTCTAATCCGTCGAAATCGCGGCACCAATCAGAAACGTTGGGGCGGGCTTTACACGATGACGATCGCTCTGATTGGTTTTAGGTCTATCCAATTGCGCCCAGAGGCATTTGAGCAAGGTCCGTTGGTGAAGAAAAACTTTTAAATGCATTATTATATTCAAATTGCAAACACATGAGGACAGTCTCCATGAAAGACCCACCCACTGGCAGATGAACGTGCTACTACATTTCTCTCCGAAACGGTAGGAAATTAAATTAGATTTAATAGAGGATTTTAACTGTGACAAGATGATTGATGAAGCTTTGCCAGACCATAACTCAGTTAATACTGAGAATGGTCTGGTAACCAGGGCCCAGTTTTTCAAAAGTAATCCAGTGGGATTTCGGATCACGGATTGGATCAAATCTTGGAAATGGGTTTTTCAAAAGCAAAAGAGGGATTCTGAACTAAGATCAGATCATGTAATCCGATCTTAAATTTGATCTGGATCAAACCTGCCCTTTGGGTTTTTCAGAACTTTGAACTTGGTTTTGGGATCTATTTGATCCAAAAAAACAGGATTATCCTGATCCCATCAGAAGGGTGGATTCAGTTGTGATTTTTCGAACCAAATAAAACCAGAGAGGTTTTTTTTTTTTTTTTGTGAATGATCACAAAATCAATGTTTACTGATGATATATACATTTCTTCATATTTGAAGCATATATGAAGCATGTCACATCTAATGAGATATGGTAAAACAACAAAATCTACAATTTAACATTATAACAAAATAAGGAAAGTAAAATGTTTCTGTTTATTACAGTGTTTCTGTTTCTTTAAAATTAAAATAAACAACGGTTATTTGTGACCACCAGTATTTTGCCAACTGTTGTTCTTTGCTAAGCCAGTAGGCTACACTGTTGGTTCCATTTACAGCTCTAGTAAACAGGATTTGGTGATCCTGAAAAGTTCCTATCCGGATCAGATTGATCCAATCCGATGTTGCTTTGAAAAACTGGCTCAAAAGTAAGATGGATTACGTAATCACGGATCGCAAAAAAAAGGATTACTAAATCCGGATCAATTTGATCCGAATTAAACCTTTTGGAAAAAACGGGCCCAGGCTACCACGTACAGCCAGCCACAGAACGTGGTATGTCTGTTTCTCAGACATTCCAGCTCTTGAGTAGTGACCACAGTCACATTATGTAGATTTGACCAATTAGTTTGAGGTTAAACTCAGCCCTGAAGAGAGAACTTTTTTCTCTTTCCTCACTGCAACCGCTTTCTCATACTTTCAATCTGCAGGTGTTTGGCATCTCAAATGATCACGTGGTCTCTGACAACGACACACCAGAGACATAAATACCACTGTATTGAAGCAGTGCTGCTCCATTCATTCAAGGTGTCAAAACACGACTGAGTGGAACCATGGAGACAACGAAGTTTTCCGTTTATTTGTTCATAGTTTCGGCAGTCCTCTTGCATGGTAAGACATTTATTTATTTATTTATTTATTTATTTATTTATTTATTTGTTTGTTTATCTTTAGGTCAATGATTTAAAAAAGAAAAAAGAAAAACAAGCTTATAGAGTTCCCTGCTCAAAGCAGAGATTTATTCAAGACCCAGATCCAGACAAAGACCTGTCAGTCAAGAACCAGATGTAGTAGGCTAGACTAAATATTAATGAAATATTAACTTCTCATTTATTTTACTTTACTGAACAAAGATCAACAAGACAGTTAACAAACATTTTATTAGTTTCAAGTAAAAAATAAAATAATAATAACCATAAAAGTGTAAAAAGTGCCTAGACTTTATTAATTAACATTTTTTTGTAGTAAATTTGTCAAGTTGTTATGTCAATGCGAATCAAATTAACCAAACTTTGAGTGTCTTTGTCTTAACACTGGTTGGCAGGTTAAAAATTGTTGTTGTTTTTTATTAGATTTTTGTTTGTATTTCACTGTATTCCTTTCTTTATCTCCCTTTATCATTTTAAAACAGCTATAATCTGTTATAAGAAAAAAAATATGGACGTAGTGTCCGTGACGTCACCCGTAGGTTTCTGAAGACCGTTTTTGACATAGATATCATATAATAAAGGCTAGATGTCCCATCCGCGCTGCTGACCAATGGAGGTCGACATCCGCACACGGCGGCCATCTTGCCACAGGGAGCTCGCTCACTCGTAACATTGTGTTTTAATGGTGCATGTACTTTTAAATAACCATAACTTGCTACCGATTTTCAAACGGTTTGTTATAAACGTCAGAGATGTAGTTATGACACTGCATACATATGAAAGAATTATAGCCACGTTAATAACGTTGTAAGAAACGTTTGTAAGAAACCAAACCGTTTGTAAATCCGTCAAGATTTCAGCGAGATAAGAGGATTTGTGTGCGTGCTGATCACTCACCTTACATCAGAGCCTGCCTGTGACAAGATGGCCGCCGGTGATGCCGGAAGTGACTCCGCCTTAAGACATCTAGCCTTTATATGATATCTATGGTTTTTGAAGCCTAAAGTGGGCGTGGCTGACCGTCGTCATCTTGGCAGCGCATCACTCCCGAATTTATTTATTTTTACAGTCAGACAATGAACTGAGGTAACATAACGGTTAAATTAGCAGACAAACGGCTAATGATGACTAATGACCACAGCAGCGGGAATCCACCTGTCACTCAAAAGTGGACACCCTTAATTATGCAGAAATTTAAGGCTTAATATAATTTAAACGGATGAGTTATAAAAAAAAATTCACCCCCCTCACAGTTGTCATGAGGGGAAAAATAAGCTATATAGACAAAGCCACTTTTTGCTCCAGGCTGTAAACATGTTTTCTTTCTGCTGTAAAGTTGGGCATTTTAACATGGGGGAGATCAATATTTGACTCACTTCTGCATCCAGCCTCAAGCGGCCAGTCGATGAATTGCCGTTGAATTCACTTCCGTGTTGGTTTCAAGAGAGAGACGGGGAGGTTGCTGCTTGGTTATAACCAGCTTCATTTGAGCCATCAAGACATCTAGGATTAACAAGAAACATCTAAATAAACTTAAGGATTAGGAGGATTTGGGCTTCCCGATTTTAAATATTCTTATTTAATATTATTTAAAATTATAATATTATTATAGCTAATTTAAATACTTTAGCATGCTGGAGAAAGTTTGGTTCGGTGGAGTTAGGTGACAAGCCAGAATGGAAAAAGCTTCTTGTAATAAGACTTCTTTATCTTTAAAGTATCAACGGAAACAGTTATTTATTTCTAACTTATTCTAACTAAGTGTGGAAAGGAAACAAATTAAGGTAAAGCTTATTACGATTCCTGACATATTTGTGGATACTCCAATTTGTAGTAATCATGCTTTTCCTCCAGGGTTACATAAGCTTTCTTGTTTTTTTTGTCAGTGGAAACACAGGGAAACAGTTCCGGATAATTAAGTTGGCTTGAGAAAGCCAACATATTGAAATCCTATTTAAACTTATTAAGTTGGCTTGAGAAAGCCAACATATTGAAATCCTATTTAAACTTATTATTATTTTTCTTCTGACCCTAAAAAAATCTATATCAAACTCCTCCTAGAGCTTTAACTCTACATACTCCAAACTCGGCTCAGACACTCAAACTGATCTGACTCGGTATGCTATATCTTTTCAGACTGATCGGATTTACGGTTTTCCTAAAAATGACGATCAAAACTCGAAAAAACTCATTCAAAAACTCCCATTGACTTACATTGGGGAGTTCTAAAAAATTCAAACCGACAAAAATTTAAATCTAAACACCTTGAAGACTAAACCAAACTGCCGTTCTATATACTATATGAGCCATTGAGACTCATTTAAACTAATAAACTCTAAACTATAAACACTTATAAACTAATTAACTTATAAACTCATGAATTCATAAACTTATGAACTCTTAAACTCATAAATTAATAAACTCTGAACTCTTAATCTCATTTAAACATAAACTCTAAACTGATTTAAACTTATAAACTCAAAACTCAAGAACTCATACACTTATAAACTCATCAATTTATACACTTATAAACTCTAAACTCAGACACACACACTGAGTTTATGAGTGAGTGTGTGAGCGAGTTAGTGTGTGTGTGTGTGTGTGTGTGTGTGTGTGTTTGTGTGTTTGTGTGTGTGTGTGTGTGTGTCTATCTAACTTATTTATCTATCTGTCAAACTTCAAACTACTGTAAACTACTGTAAACTTCAAACCACTATAAACTTGTTAAGTTTAAATCTTCCAGCTCCCAAGCAACTCCATAGCAACCAAACTCGAGTACCCTAGCAACCGTTTTGTAAGACCTATATCTCTGTATCAGAACATCGTATAGAGATGAGGTTTGGCTCTTTTGACTCATGCTAGCAAACATCACTTCCAACATACTACACATGCTAGCAGTGAATAGCTACATGCTAATAGTGATTAGTTAAGTGTTAAATCATGCCAAGATCATGCTAAGAACTCTATAAAAACTCCATAGTAACCATCTGTGACAACTACCAGCCACCTAGTAACACCATATCAACCACCCTGAATACCTTAGCAACCGCCTAGCAACACCTAGCAACCACCCATAACACCCTAGCAACCACCTAGCAACCACCCAAAAGACCCTAGCAACCACCTAGCAACCACCCAAAATATCCTAGCAACCACCCAAAACACCCTAGCAACCGCCTAGCAACCACCCAAAAGACCCTAGCAACCACCAAAAATATCCTAGCAACCACCCAAAAGACCCTAGCAACCACCGAAAATATCCTAGCAACCACCCAAAAGACCCTAGCAACTACCCAAAATATCCTAGCAACCGCCTAGCAACTCCCCAAAAGACCCTAGCAACCACCCAGAACACCCTACCAACTGCCTAGCAACCACCCAGAACACCCTAGCAACCACCCAAAATACCCTAGCAACCACCCAAAATATCCTAGCAACCACCCAAAAGGCCTAGCAACCACCCAAAAGACCCTAGCAACCACCCAAAACACCCTAGCAACCGCCTAGCAACCACCCAAAAGACCCTAGCAACCACACAAAATACCTTAGAACACCCTAGCAACACCATAGCAACCACTCAGAACACCCTAGCAACTGCCTAACAACCACTCAGAACACCCTAGCAACCACCCAAAAGACCCTAGAACACCCTAGCAACACCATAGCAACCACTTAGAACACCCTAGCAACCACACAAAATACCTTAGAACACCCTAGCAACACCATAGTAACCATCTGTGACAACTACCAACCACCTAGTAACACCATATCAACCGCCCTGAATACCATAGCAACCACCCAGAACACCCTAGCAACCGCCTAGCAACCACCCAGAACACCCTAGCAACCACCCAAAATACCTTAGAACACCCTAGCAACACCATAGCAACCACTTAGAACACCCTAGCAACCACACAAAATACCTTAGAACACCCTAGCAACACCATAGCAACCACTCAGAACACCCTAGCAACTGCCTAACAACCACTCAGAACACCCTAGCAACCACCCAAAAGACCCTAGCAACCACCCAAAACACCCTAGCAACCGCCTAGCAACCACCCAAAAGACCCTAGCAACCACCCAAAACACCCTAGCAACCGCCTAGCAACCACCCAAAAGACCCTAGCAACCACCAGAAATATCCTAGCAACCGCCTAGCAACCACCCAAAAGACCCTAGCAACCACCAGAAATATCCTAGCAACCGCCTAGCAACCACCCAGAATATCCTAGCAACCACCCAAAACAGCCTAGCAACCACCCAGAACACCCTAGCAACCGCCTAGCAACCACCCAAAAGACCCTAGCAACCGCCTAGCAACCACCCAGAACACCCTAGCAACCACCCAAAAGACCCTAGCAACCACCCAAAAGACCCTAGCAACCGCCTAGCAACCACCCAAAAGACCCTAGCAACCGCCTAGCAACCACCCAAAACACCCTAGCAACACCATAGCAACCACCCAGAACACCCTAGCAACTGCCTAGCAACCACCCAGAACACCCTAGCAACCACCGAAAATACCCTAGCAACTGCCTAGCAACCACCTAAAAGACCCTAGCAACCACCGAAAATACCCTAGCAACTGCCTAGCAACCACCCAAAAGACCCTAGCAACCACCCAAAACACCCTAGCAACCGCCTAGCAACCACCCAAAAGACCCTAGCAACCACCAGAAATATCCTATCAACCGCCTAGCAACCACCCAAAAGACCCTAGCAACCACCAGAAATATCCTAGCAACCGCCTAGCAACCACCCAGAATATCCTAGCAACCACCCAAAACAGCCTAGCAACCACCCAGAACACCATATCAACCGCCCTGAATACCATAGCAACCACCCAGAACACCCTAGCAACCGCCTAGCAACCACCCAGAACACCCTAGCAACCACCCAAAATACCTTAGAACACCCTAGCAACACCATAGCAACCACTTAGAACACCCTAGCAACCACACAAAATACCTTAGAACACCCTAGCAACACCATAGCAACCACTCAGAACACCCTAGCAACTGCCTAACAACCACTCAGAACACCCTAGCAACCACCCAAAAGACCCTAGCAACCACCCAAAACACCCTAGCAACCGCCTAGCAACCACCCAAAAGACCCTAGCAACCACCCAAAACACCCTAGCAACCGCCTAGCAACCACCCAAAAGACCCTAGCAACCACCAGAAATATCCTAGCAACCGCCTAGCAACCACCCAAAAGACCCTAGCAACCACCAGAAATATCCTAGCAACCGCCTAGCAACCACCCAGAATATCCTAGCAACCACCCAAAACAGCCTAGCAACCACCCAGAACACCCTAGCAACCGCCTAGCAACCACCCAAAAGACCCTAGCAACCGCCTAGCAACCACCCAGAACACCCTAGCAACCACCCAAAAGACCCTAGCAACCACCCAAAAGACCCTAGCAACCGCCTAGCAACCACCCAGAACACCCTAGCAACTGCCTAGCAACCACCCAGAACACCCTAGCAACCACCGAAAATACCCTAGCAACTGCCTAGCAACCACCTAAAAGACCCTAGCAACCACCGAAAATACCCTAGCAACTGCCTAGCAACCACCCAAAAGACCCTAGCAACCACCCAAAACACCCTAGCAACCGCCTAGCAACCACCCAAAAGACCCTAGCAACCACCAGAAATATCCTATCAACCGCCTAGCAACCACCCAAAAGACCCTAGCAACCACCAGAAATATCCTAGCAACCGCCTAGCAACCACCCAGAATATCCTAGCAACCACCCAAAACAGCCTAGCAACCACCCAGAACACCCTAGCAACCGCCTAGCAACCATCCAAAAGACCCTAGCAACCGCCTAGCAACCACCCAGAACACCCTAGCAACCACCTAAAAGACCCTAGCAACCGCCTAGCAACCACCCAAAAGACCCTAGCAACCGCCTAGCAACCACCCAAAACACCCTAGCAACACCATAGCAACCACCCAGAACACCCTAGCAACTGCCTAGCAACCACCCAGAACACCCTAGCAACCACCCAAAATACCCTAGCAACTGCCTAGCAACCACCTAAAAGACCCTAGCAACCACCGAAAATACCCTAGCAACTGCCTAGCAACCACCCAAAAGACCCTAGCAACCACCCAAAACACCCTAGCAACCGCCTAGCAACCACCCAAAAGACCCTAGCAACCACCAGAAATATCCTATCAACCGCCTAGCAACCACCCAAAAGACCCTAGCAACCACCAGAAATATCCTAGCAACCGCCTAGCAACCACCCAGAATATCCTAGCAACCACCCAAAACAGCCTAGCAACCACCCAGAACACCCTGGCAACCGCCTAGCAACCACCCAAAAGACCCTAGCAACCGCCTAGCAACCACCCAGAACACCCTAGCAACCACCCAAAAGACCCTAGCAACCGCCTAGCAACCACCCAAAAGACCCTAGCAACCGCCTAGCAACCACCCAAAACACCCTAGCAACACCATAGCAACCACCCAGAACACCCTAGCAACTGCCTAGCAGCCACCCAGAACACCCTAGCAACCACCCAAAATACCCTAGCAACTGCCTAGCAACCACCTAAAAGACCCTAGCAACCACCGAAAATACCCTAGCAACTGCCTAGCAACCACCCAAAAGACCATAGCAACCACCCAAAATACCCTAGCAACCGCCTAGCAACCACCCAACAGACCCTAGCAACCACCCAAAATATCCTAGCAACCGCCTAGCAACCACCCAGAATACCCTAGCAACCACCCAAAACAGCCTAGCAACCACCCAAAATATCCTAGCAACCGCCTAACAACCACCCAGAACACCCTAGCAACCGCCCAAAAGACCCTAGCAACCACCCAAAATATCCTAGCAACCGCCTAGCAACCACCCAGAACACCCTAGCAACCACCTAAAATACCCTAGCAACCGCCTAGCAACCACCCAGAACACCATAGTAACCACCCAAAATACCCTAGCAACCACCCAAAACATCCTAGTAACCACTCATAACACCCTAGCAACCACCCAGAACACCCTAGCAACCGCCCAAAATACCCTAGCAACACCATAGCAACCACCCATAACATCCTAGCAACCACCTAGCAAAAAAGATTCTGCTCCAAACTTTCTCAAGCCAACTTAAAGTTTGTCTCGACGAACTTTCGCATCTAGTTAAGTTGGCTTGAGAAAGCCAACATATTGAAATCCTATTTAAACTTATTAAGTTGGCTTGAGAGAGCCAACTTACTGAAATCCTATTTAAACTTATTATTATTATTATTATTATTATTCTTCTGTTAAAAACTGTTGACTCAAACTCGTCCTAGAGCTTTAACTCTACATACTCCAAACTCGGCTCACACACTCAAACTGATCTGAAGTTAGTTGCTTTATCTTTTCAGACTGATCGGACTTACGGTTTTCCTACAAATGACGATCAAAACTCGGAAAAACTCCCATTGACTTAACATTGGGCATTCTAAAAAAATTCAAACTCACCAACCGACAAAAATTTAAATCTAAATCCCTTGAAAACTAATTCAAACTGCCATTCTATATATATTAGCCAATGAAACTCATTTAAACTAATAAACTCTAATCTCATACACTTATAAACTAATTAACTTAAATTTAATAACTAATTAACTAATAAACTCATGAATTCATAGACTTATGAACTCTTAAACTCATAAATTAATACATTCTGAACTCTAAACTCATTTAAACTTATAAACTCTAAACTCAAAAACTTGTACACTTATAAACTCTAAACTCATAAACTCTGAGTGTGTGTGTGTGTGTGTGTCTGAGTGAGTGTGTGAGCGAGGTAGTCTGTGTGAGTGTGTGTGTGTGTGTGTGTGTGTGTGTGTGTGTGTGTGTGTGTGTGTGTGTGTGTGTGTGTGTGTGTGTTTGTTTGTTTGTATCTATCTAACTTATTTATATATCTATCATAAACTTCAAACTACTTTAAACTACTTTAAACTTCAAACCAATTTAAACTTCTTAAGTTTAAAGCTCCCAGCTCCCAAGCAACTCCATAGCAACCAAACTTGAGTACCCTAGCAACCGTTTTGCAAGACCTATATCTCTGTATCAGAACATCGTATAGAGATGAGGTTTGGCTCTTTTGACTCATGCTAGCAAACAGCACTTCCAACATGCTACATATGCTAGCAGTGAATAGCTACATGCTAATAGCGATTAGTTAAGTGTTAAATCATGCCAAGATCATGCTAAGAACTCTATAAAAACTCCATAGTAACCATCTGTGATAACTACCAACCACCTAGTAACACCATATCAACCGCCCTGAATACCATAGCAACCCCCCAGAACACCCTAGCAACCGCCTAGCAACCACCCAAAAGACCCTAGCAACCACCCAGAACACCGTAGCAACCACCCAAAAGACCCTAGCAACCACCCAAAAGACCCTAGCAACCGCCTAGCAACCACCCAAAAGACCCTAGCAACCACCCAGAACACCGTAGCAACCACCCAAAAGACCCTAGCAACCACCCAAAAGACCCTAGCAACCGCCTAGCAACCACCCAAAAGACCCTAGCAACCACCCAGAATACCCTAGCAACCACCCAAAACAGCCTAGCAACCACCCAGAACACCCTGGCCACCACCTAGCAACCACCCAGAATACCTTAGCAACGCCTAGCAACACCATAGCAACCACCCATAACACCCTAGCAACTGCCTAGCAACCACCCAGAACACCCTAGCAACCACCCAAAATACCCTAGCAACCGCCTAGCAACCACCCAAAACCGCCTAGCAACCACCCAAAACACCCTAGCAACGCCTAGCAACACCATAGCAACCACCCATAACACCCTAGCAACTGCCTAGCAACCACCCAGAACACCCTAGCAACCACCCAAAATACCCTAGCAACCGCCTAGCAACCACCCAAAACCGCCTAGCAACCACCCAAAACACCCTAGCAACCGCCTAGCAACCACCCAAAATACCCTAGCAACCACCCAAAAGACCCTAGCAACCACCCAAAATATCCTAGCAACCACCCAGAACACCCTAGCAACCGCCTAGCAACCACACAAAAGACCCTGGCAACCGCCTAGCAACCACCCAAAACACCCTAGCAACCACCCAAAATACCCTAGCAACCGCCTAGCAACCACCCAGAATACCTTAGCAACCGCCTAGCAACACCATAGCGACCACCCATAACATCCTAACAACCGCCTAGCAAAAAACTTTCCGGTCCAAACTTTCTCAAGCCAACTTAAAGTTTGTCTCGACGAACTTTCGCATCTAGTTATTATTATTCTTCTTACCAAAAAATTACACTCAATCTCCTCCTAGAGCTTTAACTCTACATACTCCAAACTCGGCTCAGACCTTCAAACTGTTCTGACTCGAGTTGCTTTATCTTTTCAGACTGATCGGACTTACGGTTTTCCTACAAATGACGATCAAAACCCGGAAAAACTCCCATTGACTTAACATTGGGCATTCTAAAAAAATTCAAATCCAAACCGACGTTTTCACACACACAGACACAAAGGGCCTGACACCCCTGCATTTCTCTCCCTCTCTCTCTCCCTCAGAGGATTTATATTATCAAGCAGCCAATAAGTAATGGCCTAAAATCTTCATAGCAACCACCCAGGACACCCTAGCAACCGCCTAGCAACCACCCAGAACACCCTAGCAACCACCCAAAATACCCTAGCAACCGCCTAGCAACACCCTAGCAACCACCCAAAACATCCTAGTAACCACCCATAACACCCTAGCAACCACCTAGCAACCACCCAGAACACCCTAGCAACCACCCAAAATACCCTAGCAACCGCCTAGCAACCACCCAAAAGACCCTAGCAATCACCCAAAATATCTTAGCAACCACCCAAAATACCCTAGCAACCGCCTAGCAACCACCGAAAATATCCTAGCAACCGCCTAGCAACCACCCAAAAGACCCTAGCAACCATCCAAAAGACCCTAGCAACCACCCAAAAGACCCTAGCAACCACCCAAAATATCCTAGCAACCGCCTAACAACCACCCAAAAGACCCTAGCAACCACCAGAAATATCCTAGCAACCGCCTAGCAACCACCCAGAATATCCTAGCAACCACCCAAAACAGCCTAGCAACCACCCAGAACACCCTAGCAACCGCCTAGCAACCACACAAAAGACCCTAGCAACCGCCTAGCAACCACCCAGAACACCCTAGCAAACACCCAAAAGACCCTAGCAACCGCCTAGCAACCACCCAAAATATCCTAGCAACCACCCAAAACACCATAGAAACCGCCTAGCAACCACCCAAAAGACCCTAGCAACCACCCAGAATACCCTAGCAACCACCCAAAACAGCCTAGCAACCACCCAGAACACCCTAGCCACCACCTAGCAACCACCCAGAATACCTTAGCAACGCCTAGCAAAACACCATAGCAACCACCCATAACAGCCTAGCAACTGCCTAGCAACCACCCAGAACACCCTAGCAACCACCCAAAATACCTTAGCAACCGCCTAGCAACACCATAGCAACCACCTATAACACCCTAGCAACTGCCTAGCAACCACCCAGAACACCCTAGCAACCACCCAAAATACCCTAGCAACCGCCTAGCAACCACCCAAAAGACCCTAGCAACCACCCAAAATATCCTAGCAACCACCCAAAACACCCTAGCAACCGCCTAGCAACCACCCAAAAGACCCTAGCAACCGCCTAGCAACCACCCAAAAGACCCTAGCAACCACCCAAAATATCCTAGCAACCACCCAAAACACCCTAGCAACCGCCTAGCAACCACCCAAAAGACCCTAGCAACCACCAAAAATATCCTAGCAACCACCCAGAACACCCTAGCAACCACCTAGCAACCGCCTAGCAACCACCCAGAATACCTTAGCAACCGCCTAGCAACACCATAGCGACCACCCATAACATCCTAACAACCGCCTAGCAAAAAACGTTCCGGTCCAAACTTTCTCAAGCCAACTTAAAGTTTGTCTCGACGAACTTTCGCATCTAGTTATTATTATTCTTCTTACCAAAAAATTACACTCAATCTCCTCCTAGAGCTTTAACTCTACATACTCCAAACTCGGCTCAGACCTTCAAACTGTTCTGACTCGAGTTGCTTTATCTTTTCAGACTGATCGGACTTACGGTTTTCCTACAAATGACGATCAAAACCCGGAAAAACTCCCATTGACTTAACATTGGGCATTCTAAAAAAATTCAAATCCAAACCGACGTTTTCACACACACAGACACAAAGGGCCTGACACCCCTGCATTTCTCTCCCTCTCTCTCTCCCTCAGAGGATTTATATTATCAAGCAGCCAATAAGTAATGGCCTAAAATCTTCATAGCAACCACCCAGGACACCCTAGCAACCGCCTAGCAACCACCCAGAACACCCTAGCAACCACCCAAAATACCCTAGCAACCGCCTAGCAACACCCTAGCAACCACCCAAAACATCCTAGTAACCACCCATAACACCCTAGCAACCACCTAGCAACCACCCAGAACACCCTAGCAACCACCCAAAATACCCTAGCAACCGCCTAGCAACCACCCAAAAGACCCTAGCAATCACCCAAAATATCTTAGCAACCACCCAAAATACCCTAGCAACCGCCTAGCAACCACCGAAAATATCCTAGCAACCGCCTAGCAACCACCCAAAAGACCCTAGCAACCATCCAAAAGACCCTAGCAACCGCCTAGCAACCACCCAAAAGACCCTAGCAACCACCCAAAATATCCTAGCAACCGCCTAACAACCACCCAAAAGACCCTAGCAACCACCAGAAATATCCTAGCAACCGCCTAGCAACCACCCAGAATATCCTAGCAACCACCCAAAACAGCCTAGCAACCACCCAGAACACCCTAGCAACTGCCTAGCAACCACACAAAAGACCCTAGCAACCGCCTAGCAACCACCCAGAACACCCTAGCAAACACCCAAAAGACCCTAGCAACCGCCTAGCAACCACCCAAAATATCCTAGCAACCACCCAAAACACCATAGAAACCGCCTAGCAACCACCCAAAAGACCCTAGCAACCACCCAGAATACCCTAGCAACCACCCAAAACAGCCTAGCAACCACCCAGAACACCCTAGCCACCACCTAGCAACCACCCAGAATACCTTAGCAACGCCTAGCAAAACACCATAGCAACCACCCATAACAGCCTAGCAACTGCCTAGCAACCACCCAGAACACCCTAGCAACCACCCAAAATACCTTAGCAACCGCCTAGCAACACCATAGCAACCACCTATAACACCCTAGCAACTGCCTAGCAACCACCCAGAACACCCTAGCAACCACCCAAAATACCCTAGCAACCGCCTAGCAACCACCCAAAAGACCCTAGCAACCACCCAAAATATCCTAGCAACCACCCAAAACACCCTAGCAACCGCCTAGCAACCACCCAAAAGACCCTAGCAACCGCCTAGCAACCACCCAAAAGACCCTAGCAACCACCAAAAATATCCTAGCAACCACCCAGAACACCCTAGCAACCACCTAGCAACCGCCTAGCAACCACCCAGAATACCTTAGCAACCGCCTAGCAACACCATAGCGACCACCCATAACATCCTAACAACCGCCTAGCAAAAAACGTTCCGGTCCAAACTTTCTCAAGCCAACTTAAAGTTTGTCTCGACGAACTTTCGCATCTAGTTATATATGTTGCTCTTTTGAACAGCTAAAACAACTGTGCTCTTGTTTCTCCACATTTTTTTCCGTTATTTGCGAGATAGAGACTTTGTTGGAAAGCACATTACAGACTTTGATGTTTTGATTTTGAATCCCACCTCAGAGAGAATTATTAATGTACATCCCATGAGTGGTAGTGTGTCAAAATTGTACACATTACTGCTAGAAAAGGTGGAAAAAAACACAGAGAAAATAAAACATGACTGAGAAGAGGAAATTAGTTTAAATATTCATGAAAACACGTGGGATGAGTGCTTGAGAAACGTATACATGTTCAGTTCAGGTCAAAACCTTATTAAATGTATCCCACGATTTATCCGCTCTGTAATAATTGTAAAATGTCACCCTGTTTTATTCTTTATGGTCATGTAGTAAATTCAGTCATTTTGGTAATGTATATTTCATTTTCTTTCTGAAGCGCATTCTATTGATCTGGAGCCTCAGTCTTGCAATGGACTTTTAGGAGGAGAGAATGATTCTTGTGGTAAGTACAGACAAAGGCCATTTCACTGTGTGTGATGCTTGCAAAAATACTTATTTTACAGATGTGGAAAGCAGATTCACTTTTGAGATGTGGGTTAGGGAACTGGGAAATATGTTGCACTTGGAAGAACTGAGATTTATATTAAAAGATAAACTATCCATTTTCATTTAGATTTAGAAACCAATACGACAGTTCCAACAGGTGTGGACTGAACAAGCTTTATGTTAATATTATTATTATTTTTTTTTTTTTATTATTATTTTTTTTTTTGCTTCACATCTCCTGTAATTTAATTGAACTGTCTGATTATACATTATTTAAATTCCGGCTGTTGTCGTTTACCAGGATAACAGATTGTGTTCACTCTGTTGCTCATGTACAAAATGGTTTATCTAGGTTTATCTATGGTTTGTTTATGTGCAATGGTCCCGCTTACGTTTAATGACTTATTTATCCTGTATACTATAGTTACTGTTTTGGTGGCATTGTGCGTGTGTGTTATTTGTGTTTTTACGCTGCTTGTTTGATTTTTATAGCACTTCCTCTTTTATTATTTTGTATGTCTGTCATAGACATTACATAATTTTCTGTTGATTTCTTCTTCAGGTGTGTGTGGTGTTGATACAGGCAGAGTGACAGTGATGGAGGGAGATTCAGTCACTATATGCACTGGTGTTAAAACAAACCAACAAGAGAAGATTAAATGGTATTTTAATAACATTAACATCGCTGTAATCACTGGAAATCTCAGTGTTATCTGTACAGATGTTCAGTGTAATGAAGATAATAAAGTTAATAAAGTTACTGAGAGATTCAGAGGCAGACTGAAGCTGGATAATCAGACTGGATCTCTGACCATCATGAACATCAGAAACACACACTCTGGAGAATATACACTAGTGATCATCAACGGCAGCGACAGTGAAAAGATCTTCAGTGTTTCTGTTCATGGTGAGTCATTATGTTTAAATCATATCATCATGTTTATTATAGCAGTGACATTCAGAGCTTTTTCTCTTGATCTGCATCATTGAACTGAATCACTTTCATCAGTTTTGTTTTTCCACTGATTATCCATTAGTTTTTAACAGTTCGTTTTTTATTTTTCTGTTCATTCCAGTTTTTTCCATCTGTTTAAATGCATTTATTATTTCATACTCATTTTCATACTTGTTTTTAGTTCACAATAAAGTGCAAAGAAATAGTAAATGTGTAAAAATCTTGTAGTTTGTCAGTTTATCTCATATAATGATCATAAGTGTTTGCAAATCATTATAAATATTTTAGATAATGTGCTTATTTTGGAATATTATAAATGTATATTTCAATGTAGTAATGCATTAATTGTATAAACATGTACGTGTCACGAGATGCACACAAAAAAAGGTAATATCCATGTGCAGTTTAATGGGGTAATCCATAATCATAAACCAGCCAGGCAAAGGGTCATAATCCATACAAAGACTGTCCAAAAACAAGAAACAAAACAGGAATGGAACTCAGAAGTGCAATCAGACAATCAAACAAGGACTCCATGACAATAACTGAAACAGACAGGGTATAAATAGACAGATACAAACAATGTGAGTGGGAACAGCTGTGTGCAATGATCAGTGATGAGTTCAGACAAAGGATTATGGGAAATGCAGTTCATAAAGTGGTGGTGACAGTATGGGGAAGAGACCTCTAGTGGACACCCAGGGTACACCAACCAGACACTGTGACAGTATGTGTGTAATATATGTGCGGATCTGTAAAAAAAAAAAAAAAAAAAAAAAACACCCCAGCAGTATCATAAATCAGCAGTAAATCTATACGAATAAATACATCCACGATTGACTTGAAATTTAGCCATTTTGCAGTTAATTTTGTTTCTACTGAATTTGTCCAGATCCAGGAATTGAATACGCACAACTATTTTCACACTTGTGGAGTTTTTTCCTCAAAAGATCCTCCAGCATCTGTTGGTTTGTGTTTCAGGTGTTTCTGCTGCTGAACGAGATCAAATGAAGATAAAGATAGTGAAAGAGGGAGAATTTGTCACTTTATATCCTGGTGTAAGAAACCCAGATGATTTGATGAAATGGTATTTTCAAGACATTCTCATCGCTGAAATCACTGGAGATCAGAGTCAGATCTGTACAGATGTTCAATGTGATGGAGATACTGAGAGATTCAGAGACAGACTGAAGCTGGATCATCAGACTGGATCTCTGATCATCACAAACACCAGAAACACAGACTCTGGACTCTATAAACTCCAGATCAGCAGTTTCAGATTCAGGATCATCAGGAGCTTCTGTGTTTGTGTCACATGGTGAGTCTCATTTGCTCTTTAGAATTATAGCAACTTTGTGCCGGCCCAGATCTGGCACATGTGGAAAGAAGATCTGATCACATGCGGTGTGGAATGATGGCACTCGGGTGGACCGCTCCTGTTTGCCAGATCTGGGCCACAAGTAGGCATAAAACATAGACATAAAACTGGACCTTATCTGAGCCACAACATCTCTATAAATTATTAATCTCAGCATTAACAAGCCTGTTAACATGCAGAATCACAGAAGAGAAGAAATGTGTGTGTGTGTGTGTGTGTGTGTGTGTGTGTGTGTGTGCGTGCGTGCGTGCGTGTGTGTGTGTGTGTGTGTGTGTGTTTTCTGATGGGTAGTTTTAGGGATAGGGTTAGTGTAAGGGGAGAGTGTCGTAGATTTTTCCCTAACCTAACTACCTAAGTCTACCATGGCCATCTCCAATCGACAATCCCTTTCAGTTCTAAGTCTACCTAAGTCTACCTAACTAACTTAGAAAGATCACGTGATCTAAGAGAATCCTAACGATCATTGTGAATCATTATTCCCATTGAGGAGAATCAGCAAACACACACTTCAGCTGTTCAGCTTTAGCCTGACTATATGTATACTTTACATATTCATCATAAAACACTATTTACATGTTATGGAAATATTAACCTACTGGAAGCACATATAATTTAGGACATTTAGAGGAACGTTACTTACATTATCTGATAGTTTCAGCTTATAAACCTGTAATAGATTAACATTTATCATTTATCATGCTTATTATAATAAGTGGCTTGTTTCAGACGATGGATTAGGTGTTTGTTGAAGGTTGAGAAGGAGTTCAGTGTTTCTGAAGTGAAGATTCTGATAGAGACTCATTATAATGGAAACACTCGGCGGCGCTTATTCACTGTAGTTACTTCATTATTATTCAGTTCAACAATAACCTACTTATTATCTTGATACATCCATAGAACAAATGCTTTGTGATATTTAGGAAGATGGAAACACTCAAATCAACATTTAACACTCAATGACAACTTAAACCTTTAAGACAAACCGACATGAGCTCTCGGCACAGTCAACATCATTATTTCATTTACAAATGTATTAAATGCACAAATATGAAGAAGATTTGCACTACACATCTTGTACTGTCAGTTTTTACTTGTTGTCAATGTATATTTGCATAATGTGCAGTGTATAAAAACTTATACACATTATTTTCTTCAAAACAACGTTTGTGATTCTGGCAGAGCTGCTTTATTTAGTTCATTACAACTCACAATCTGAAATGTCACTTCTGCTCTTTATTTGCATGTTTGTACTGTAAGCTTTTAATAACAGAATGTGAATAAATGCAACATTTTAAATAAACTATTTCATTGTTATGAATGATCATTATTTAAGCAATTTATATTTTCAGTGAAAAGATTGTGCTAGTCTTGTTTTATATCATTAATATACTCTTACAGTTGTTTCTCATTTTTTGAATTATATTTATTTTTTCTGTGTTCATTTTAATTTAAAGTTTTAGTCATTTTTATTTGGCAATTTGTATATATACTTTTAAATATATGCCTAGTTTTATTATTTTTTATTTATACATGCATACAGTTTTAGTACTTCAACGTAAACAAAAAAAAAATTATGCCTTGGCAACTAACTGATCAAAAAAAAGTTTATTATTATTATTATTATTATTATATTTCAGTAAACACCAACACATCACACTGAACTACACACACACTTAAAGGTTTTGCTAAGTTAATTTCAATAATTAAACAACACAATCACATGATCACGGTTCTCTGATGTTGGTTGATGGTCACATGATGTGCAAAACATCAAATATTTAATATTTATAAATTATTTTTGTATAGAGCTTTATATAGATTCTCTGTGATTATAATGTAAAAAGTTATAAAGGACAATTTTACCATAAAATAAATGATTTGATTATTGTAAGAATTATTTTATTTTTTCTAATCTTTAAGTCTTAAATTCTTAGAAACGTTCAAACCCTGAAGCTTTTCTTCACATTATTACTGTTTCATCCTCATATTTGACACAGTGTGTGATTTAAGACTGTAAATATGAGAGACTTTAACAGTCACTTCTGGAACAATCTAGAAACACACTTTAAAAACATATTCACATTGTGTCAACTTCAACTTTTCTGGAGGATCTGAGAAAACCTTTATTGCTGAAATTATCTGCAAGTTTCAGGTATCAGAGTTTTGATTTTGTTTTCTGTTTATTTATATTTACAATAATACAATATTATCTGATCATTTTATTTCTCTGAATTATTTTTTAAAGTAAATGTACCTCTCTGATCAGCTATTCTAAAAAATCTAAATAATGTGTTCATGATATATCTAGTTTGATCTGAGATATTTTATAATTTCTCTGTCACTTTAATAGACTCTTTTTGGGTCTATACATGATGGTCAAACAGCATCAGTGTTTAATGATGAATCTACAGTTCCTCAAACTCACCGCTAGAGGTCATCACACATCACAGATTACACCACAATATTTACTCTGACACTCTGATCATACTACAGCTAAACCATAAACAAGAGTATAATGAGAATAATACGATTAAACAAAGTTCAATTTGAAGCAAATTATATTTGGATATCATATAAAAAGTGCATTGTAGATTGTATATATTTGTGCCTCATTATATTTATTTCATCAAACAGTGATTTATTTTTCCATAAAAAAAAATCACAAATATATTTTTAAAAACTTGATAATTCCATTTGCATCTGTACTGATTAAAACTCTGAGATATGTCACAATGTTTATGATATCAGTTTCTTGATCTTCTGGATCTGATGTCATAAAGCACAACAGCGACAGTAGCCACGCCCACCAGAGCAGAGAGGACCAATCGGATCACAGCTTCAGTAGAACCACAGCAATGAACATGGACTTCTGAGAGAGAAAAAAGCAATGATACAATAGGATTGTGATATTCAACAAGCTGGCTTTGTTCGGAAAATAAAAATACAGATTCTGTCCATATGTCGAAAATAAAATCCATGACGTTGATGGATAAAAATAAAATTAAAACAAGCATTATACGACCACAAATGCAGGAAATTAATGCAGTAAAAGTACAGATAGGCTACGTCACTTACAATGTAGCCTACACATGTAAAAGTGTTTTTTTTTTTTTTTTTTGTATAAAATCTACTTAACTACAGTAACGTGAGTATTTGTAATGTGTTACTTCACACCCCTGCAAATTACATGCAACATTAATTTATTTAACTTACACTATGTTGTGTTGAGAAGTATACAATATGTGATGTTCAATTCATAGTAATTGCTTACTATAACACATGTAATGTGGAACTGCACCACTAGGGGCTCTAGTGGTAAATTGTTGAGTAATGCAGAAAAAAGAAAGAATAAAGTTGGAATGTTAGTTGTTCACCGCATGGAGTGTGTTCTGTGAAAGGGTGAAATCACCACACACTAGAAAGTTTTACTAGATATGACATGAAATCGGGTCATGTAAGTTCCTGAACAGAGAAAACGGGATATGCTTAAGCTTGTGTACGCAAGGCTCACACGTAATTTCGTTTGCACGTATTTTGGTTGCACAAAATTAGTTTTGCACTAATGAGTTGTTCCACAAGGTGTCAACACTGGCCCGTTGTTTCACAGTAGAAAAACTAAAGTAGAGACAGAACAACAACAACAAAATACAAGAGACGACAACAACATCAGACGCCCGCATTGATAAGTGCTTGTGTGAGGAGGTTATGAGAGCCACAAATTTAGCTTAAAAGAATACAAAGACATTTTTATCTGTCAAAACTTCTGGAGAAAAATAGCGCAGACACTGGGCAAAGATTAATCTTTCTAGAGCGTACGTGTCGTTCGCACATGCTATCAAATGGAGTATAGTTTGAAAGGCTAAGCGTTTGACTGTACACATACTCTAGTGTACACACACACACAAAAAAAAACTAAGTTTGGGCTTTAGCCTCAAAGACCACTCTAAATGAGAATTAGGCCCTGTCCCAAATGGCACCCTAAGCCCTCGCGGTCTTCCTCTGAATCCACACTTTCATGACGTAACGCCGCTACTGTCGAGTAAGTTTGAAGTCTGTGGAGTTCACTTCAGTGCAACTCTGCAAAAGTGTGCATCAAGGGCGTATATCGGCCACAAAGGGGAACTTGCGGGCACCCTTCTGAAAACTAAACTGACAAATGGGACAATCTAGGGTCTTGTGGACTTAATGGACATGAGCACACACATGAAGTGTGCTATTTGTGACAGGGCCTTAGAGAGTGTGGATTTAGCGTGTGTTAAGTGTACTGCACTTTGGCACTTTTCAGACCTGAGACAGTCTTACACACTTATTTCATAGTTCAGCAACATGTAAGTCAGATTGTAAACATGTCTGTTGGCAGAGGGATGTGTGGAGTAGCGTAACAAATGAGTGAACAAATAAATCCTTTAGTTAAAATGAGCTCATATGAATGTTGTTGGACGTGCTGTCCTTAAAACACTCTTGTGTAGGACTAATTTCTGACGGATCTAAACCCAAGCCTCTGTTGCTGAGTCCAAAACTTAATTTTAGAGCTCGTAACGGAGGTTTGAGCAACTGATAGCAGACTGATGTAGTTATTAATGCAGTTATTAGAGAGAGAGAGAGGGAGAGAGAGAGAGAGAGAGAGAGAGAGAGAGAGAGAGAGAGAGAGAGAGAGAGAGAGAGAGAGAGAGAGAGAGAGAGAGAGAGAGAGAGAGAGAGAGAAAGATTAAGTGTGTGTGAATTACCTGAGTCTGTGTGTCTGTCAACAGTGTTCGGCAGCAGCGTCTCTACTGTAAGTTTATCGGCTTCAAAAACAGTGCCGTTATTCCCTCGCTAATGAGAAAAGTCATGTAACTTTAAAGTTGTTAAACTATTTTACTGATAAAATTGTCAAAGCAGCGCTGAAAACACGTTTCTGCACAGCAAAATCCCCAGTGTTAAATGAACACTCCTCAGTGTACATATGTGTCCACACTACAGGGTGTTAAAATTAACACTGAAGCAGTGTTGAAGTTAATGAGATAATTAAGTGATTAATTACACTGAGTGTCACTGGCCCTCATTTATCATTCTTGCGTAGAAACGGGCGTATATGTTGAAATCCAGGTGTACGCAAAACCTGCGCTTGATAAATGCCGCGGCTGAAAACGAGCGTCATTAGAATAACACGCCCCTATATATTCAAGTCTCCGCTCCCCCCACGCCCTCATTTTACGCCATGGACCAGTAGCGGTTTTAGGCACGGGCAAACCGGGCAATCGCCCGGGGCGGCATTTTTGGGGGGGCGGCGCCGCCGGCACAAAAAAAATCTGCGCCGCGAAGCGGTTTTCTATTATCTATCATTTCACTGTGTGGGGAATTGGCAAATTTGCGCCCCCTGAAGCTGCAGGCGCCCCTGCTTGCTGAGAAGATGCCGCGCACAGAAGCTGTTTGTTTGAGAAGGGAGAAGGGGAAAGGGGAAAGGGGAGGGGGCGTGGAGGCGCGGAGGCGCGGGCGCGGATGACAGTTCACCTCTGGGTCTCTCCCAAATGGAACGGACAAGGGGGGGATCCATAGTTATCTAAGTCAGTCACACCTCGACTTTCATCCAAATAACGCACATTTCATTCATAATATTATAAATACAGGGCTCTATATTTCCTGCACATTTTTGTTTTTGGGGGGTCTCGCCCAGGGTGTAATTCAATGTAGAACCGCCACTGCCATGGACACACGGAAGACGGCAAAGAGGAGAAACTTCTTTGAGAAAGAGAAAGCGAAACCAGGGAAGTGCAAAGAAACAAAATTGATTTCTAGATTTTTATTAATGACGCTTATTGTTATTTAGAAGAAGAATGTCGTTATTATTATTATTTGTATTATTATTATTATTATTATTTAAAAGAAGAAGAATGTCATTTTTATTATTTTGTCAGTCTGAATTATTTTTTTGGTCATTGAAAGCCTTTCCGTGCACACCTGCCGGGCCTAACCCTGGCCTAACCATCGTTTCAAAGAATAGTACAACGGCGAGCGCGTCGAGTATAAACGCCTCGTCCGTTTGGGGAGGAGCGCGCGCAGTCTGCGGAGACTCGCGCTGTGGAGCCAGGCGAAAGTATAAACAAGGCTTGAAACGTCAGGTAAAGCGCACAGGCTCGCAACTTAAGGAATACATATGCCTACAATTCAAATGCTTTGGTAAAGTCACACAAATTAAACATTGAAGTCCATGTTGCACAAAAATAAACACTTAAGTTTATAATTACTGTGTTGTTGTTTTTTTTACAGTGGGTCATAATATATCATATCTTTTAGTTTGTCAGTGCGTTTTGTGGTGTAAGGAATTGTTTTTCTGCGCATTCCCGCACTCAAAACGTGCGTACACCACCTCCTGAGCTGGCGTAGGATTTGAGCGTGCCGTACGCCAACGTCCATAATGATAAATCTCAAAGTCACCGTGGTTTTGGGTGTACGCCAGGTGTACGCTGGAAATTTGGTGTATGCACTTTTGATAAATTAGGGCCACTGAGAGTATTTTGCTGTGTGTGCAAGTGTGTATCTATACTGTGTGTGTGTGTGTGTGTGTGTGTGTGTGTGTGTGTGTGTGTGTGTGTGTGTGTGTGTGCGTTTGAGCAGGAGAAAGAGAGTATGTGCTGTCTGGACATAATAAAACATAATTTTGTCACACAAAAAAAATATTGAAATAATATGTCGTTTTTATCCTATTGTTTACTTTATTTATTTGCTTGTTCAGTGTCGCTGTGGGTTTTGCTTATTTTGCTGTTAAGGGTTGTAAGGACCTTTGAAATAACTGAAATCATTTGGTGAAGTGATATGGAACCGTAATGCGGTCAAAACGTCAACCAATCAGATTCAAGCATTCAACATCCCTGTATAAATCAATGTGATTCTGACCTTTCTATGAGCCTGAGCCTGTCAATCAACATTAGAGCGCCTCCCTCAGGCTGAATTAGGCAAATACACTAGACATGACATCTACTACCAAAGTGTGTCTGCATGTTTATGTAAAACTAGCAGCCAATCATAAACTAGCGCTATGACACAGAATCTGCTTCCCCTAAATGTATGGATAGAGCCACTACTGTCAATAAATGTGAAGAACATAACATGATCTGTACTCACCAGAGACAGAAACATTGAATGTTTTTGATGACAGTTCAGATGCGATTATCTTTACTTCATAGAGTCCAGCATGTTCAGTTGTGGTGTTTGTGATGGTCAAAGATCCAGTTTGATGATCCAGCTTCAGTCTGTCTCTGAATCTCCCATCAGGAACATCATCATATGTGGAGAAGATTCCAGAATCTCGGTTTATTTTAGCTATCAGAGACTTTTCTGCTCCAAACTTCCACAGTATGTCATCATGTGTGTGTATTTCAGTAACATCAGTGTGTAGAAGCACAGATTCTCCCTCCATCACTGACACTGACTGTGTTTCATTTGTTTCAACAGCAAACACACCTGAAGAACACGAACAAGAACAGATTAAGTCTATGTTGGTTTACAAAGCCTATCGTCAGTTTTGTAAAGTTTAAATGTGAACTGATACAAAAAGTGAAGAGAAATGCAAATTCATTATAGTCATTTCCATTATTAAGATCTCACAATAAGTTTAATTTGATTCATCTGTGAAGAACTGCAAATAAACAATAAATCCTAGCTTGTTACTGATATTAAGCCATAAAAAAAAATCATAACTTACAGATCATAAGCCACCAACACAGACAGAACAAAACACGCATTTGAACCATTTTCTTCAGTTGTTCAGTGAGAAGATCATCCACTGAAAACACTCAAGCTCTTCGTCTGATGTGTGAATCCTCCCACAACACACACACACACACACACACAAACTTCCACTGAACTCATGTTATAAATGTAGTTAGGCGTCATATAAATATTCTTCTGACTCTTATGGACTTCAACTTCTGAGAAGAACTGAAACCTGCGGTTTGGTTTCTTCAGAAATGTTTTTTTTAATCTGTTGGACAAACATCTTGTGCAGGAGAGTGACCATTTATGTATGTCTTTTGTAAAGTCTTCTTCCTGTCCTGCTATTTATGAACATCACAGTCTGACAGCGAAATCACCTACTGAATCATCAGAGCATGTTTGGCAAACAGTCAAATAAAAGTCAGAGGTCAAACTCTGAACAGAAATATATCCATGGATGCTTTATCGGAAGATACAAACTGCAAAAGTTTTTCTTTTTCCATGTTCTGTTCTTGCATAACCCAAAAACAATGTTTTGTGATGAGCGATTAACTGATTACAAATGTGTCCAAGCATGGGTTTGACTTATGATGTCATGTTAATTTAAATCTTGAAATAGCCTTCTGAGACGGCTCCC
This sequence comes from Rutilus rutilus, assembly GCF_951802725.1. Taxonomy (NCBI): domain Eukaryota; kingdom Metazoa; phylum Chordata; class Actinopteri; order Cypriniformes; family Leuciscidae; genus Rutilus; species Rutilus rutilus. The sequence continues at coordinate 8,091,638 of NC_140222.1, read as the reverse complement.
TCGACTGAAGACTAGGTTGCTGATGACACAGCTTAATGCTCATTGGCTTAAACAACCGTGATGTATTGTTTTTATCAAAAATAAATAAAAATAATAATAATAATAATAAAATAACTCTATCATTTTCTTTGTGTATAAATTATGTGTGAATATTCCCAAACTCTGACAGTGTGATCTCGGATACAATACAATATTTATTTAAAAAGCACAACCAAGGCTGACCAAAGTGCTGTACAGAACAGAAAAAAATCACTAAAAATAAAACAACCAATAAAGAAACACAAAACAATAGATAAACAATAATCGTATCTGAATCAAGGAGTATTAAAAGCCAAAGAAAATAAATAAGTCTTTAAAGAAGATTTGAAGGTGGAAACAGAGGGAGCTAATCTTATGTAGAGAGGTAAACCGTTCCAAAGTTTTGGGCCTGCAGTCGCAAAAGCGCGATCGCCTCGTTTTTTAAGTCTGGATCTAGGCACAATGAGTAGACAGTGATCACTGGATCTCAGAGTTCGAGAAGGAGTGTACAGACAGAGCGGATCGGTCAGGTATGAGGGGCCAGTTTGTTTAGAGCTTTATAAACAAATAATACAATTTTAAAATCCATTCTAAATTTGACAGGTAGCCAGTGCAGTGTGGCTAAAATAGGGGATATCAACTCATACTTGCGGGTCCCAGTGAGGAGTCGCAGCTGCGGTTTGCACTAGCTGTAGACGGGAGAGGGAAGACTGAGAGACACCAAAATAAAGTCTAGTCGAATTGTTACGAAAGCATGAATCACTGTTTGGAAGTTACTCGGGGTTAAAAAAGGTTTCACTTTAGAGAGTTGGCGAAGGCGAAAAAAAGCATGATTTTACAACAGTACTGATCTGTTTCTCAAATTTTAGTTTGTGATCAAACAGAAAGCCCTAGAATTCTAGCGCATTGAGTTTCATATGGGGCAAGAGAACCACGGTCAACATCATGCATACAGGTTTGCTTGGGCCCAAACAGAATTATTTCAGTTTTATTTTCGTTTCAATTTAGAAAATTACTTGAAAGCCAAAGCTTAAGTTCATTTAAACAGGCCAACAGGAGTTGTAAACCATTTTTATTGTTATGTTTTAGAAAAATAGATCTGAGTATCATCAGCGTATAGAAAAGATACTCCGTATTTATTAAAAATGGAAGCCAGAGGTAGCATGTACAGGGTAAACGATACTGGTCCGAGGATTGATCCCTGTGGGACTCCACAGTTTAGACGTACACTAGCTGTCTGGGAAACTTTCAGTTATTCGTTCATTAGGGACCGATGTCACACAGAGACTCACGTCAGCCGAGTTACGTGGATCTCACAAACACAAACTCGTCAGTTCTCATCTTTGAGTCAAACACATTTGAACATTTTTGAGTCGAACCGCTCCATGCTTGTTCATACAAAAAAATTGTTTTCTTAGTCACGATGCTGCAACTTGCTAAGTCAGTGATAGACTGATACCAAAAGGTCCCACATAATGTGCCACATGCTCCTTTCATTGGGTCTTGTCACAGTTTATATATTCACTGTCTCCTCTCTCGTCTTGTTGTTGAGTGTGTGTGTGTGTGTGTGTGTGTGTGTGTGTGTGTGTGTATGGGCGGAGCCGCTGATCACTGCTGCTGATCAGCACGCCAGTTGAAGCTGATCAACGCACCCTATTTAGTCTCTCTGTTGTCACCTTGTCTTTGTCAGAGCGTTGTTGGATATTCCGTGTGATCCTGCCTGTCATCAGAGCCTGTGTGTTCATCATACAGCCTTGTTACACCAGCCACCAAACAGAACAAAACTAGCATTTGAAACATCAATTGCTTCGATTGTTCACTGAAAAGTATGATGTGATACAACAGGCTCTTGTAATGAGTCATCAATTGATTATTATTCAAAAATGTGTCCAAGTGTGCCGACAATGGGAAGCCCTTTTAACATTTAAAAGTTGAGTTTGACTATCCGGAATTAAATTTGCAGATATCAACAATGTCTTTCTGACTAGTCGTAATTACATTTTGGATAGTTGGAATTGTCATTCAAGATATCTGTAACGTAATTATGACTAGTCAAAACTAATTAAATCTGTAATTCAGTTTGAGGCAAAACTGAATTACAAATATCTGCAATGACGTCATTGAAAACGACATTCAACTCGTCACACATCTTAAAGCTGCCGTCGGCAAGATTTTTGTAATCATATTCACTGAAACCAACACTATGCTCCGACAGAACAACATAAATCAGCCGGTTTTAGAAAAAAAAACCTGAGCTTCTACCTCCACCTGGAGCCTGTTATTTGTTTTGCAAAAACCCACCGCTCCCGGTTCTTCTGGTCCAATCAGCGCAGGGCTGTGTGAGATCTTACTGTCAATCACAGTTCGTGCACACGCCACAGATCCCCCTCCCCCCTCGCGCACGTTACAGTATCACATGCACACGGCTGAAGTTCGCAGGTGTTTTGGATTGTAAGAAGCATGATGGCGGAGAGAAAATCTGCTAACAAGCTTCCAATTGCTACCATTAGGAGATATCATTAGGAAGCATGGAATTAGCTTTCACTATTATGCCGATGATACTCAGCTCTATATTTCTTCACAAAATTAACGGAATGCATAGCTGATATAAAAAACTGAATGACTTGTAATTTCCTACTACTAAATTCTGAAAAAACAGAGATTCTAATTACTGGACAAAAAACTTCCTCACATAATAATGTCTAACACTTGATGGCTGCTCTGTCAAGTCTTCGTCGTCGGTTAGGAACCTGGGTGTGCTCTTTGATACCAATCTTTCATTTGAAAGTCGCATGTCTAGTATCTGTAAAACCACATTTTTCCATCTTAAAAATATATCTAAATTACGCCATATGCTCTCATTGACAAATGCGGAAAAATTAGTTCATGCGTTCATGACCTCAAGGCTAGATTATTGTAATGCTCTACTGGGTGGTTGCCCTGCACGCTTAATAAACAAACTACAGCTGGTTCAAAACGCAGCAGCTCGAGTTCTTACCAGAACCAGGAAGTATGACCATATTAGCCTGGTTCTGTCAACACACTGCACTGGCTCCCTATTAAACATTGTATACATTTTAAAATATTGCTGATTACTTACAAAGCACTAAATGGTTTAGCTCCGCAGTACTTGAGCGAGCTCTTAACGCATTATAGTCCTTCACGTCTATTGCGATCTCAAAATTCTGGCCAGTTAATATTTAATACCTAGAATATCAAAATCGACTGCTGGCGGTAGATCCTTTTCCTATTTAGCACCAAAACTTTGGAACAGTCTTCCTACCATTGTCCGGGAAGCAGACACACTCTGTCAGTTCAAAGCAAGATTAAAGTCACATCTCTTTGACCAAGCATTCACATAATACATTATATACTTCTATAATTCAATGTTAGGCTGCATAGATTAGGTCAGCCGGAACTGGGAACACTTCCCATAAATCCTGATGTACTCGTTACATCATAGGAAGAATGGCATCTACGCTAATTTTAGTGTCTTTGTTTATCCAGAGGTTTTTTTCCGCAGCCTGCCGGATCCAGGCCGTATCCAGATCTGACGAAGGACCTTCGCCTGGACCCGATGTCAACGCAGTGCTGAAGTGCCAACTAGACTCTCCCTATGGAGGATCCCTTTACCACTCTACAGATAAAGTGTTGTCGGGAAAATTCGGTTCGCGTATCTATCCCGAAGTGATTCAATTCTGTATCAAAAATGTTTTTTAAAGCTTGGTTTGTAGGGAATTACAAACCTGCACACATATATTCAAACGCGCATACCAATAGACTAAACTCGTAATATGCATGTGCACGCCATCCGCGTTCTCACAGGTTTCGCGTTTAAAGTCTGTGTAGAGTTTCCTGTTAAAATGGTGGTGTGTTAGCGGCCCCTATAAGTTAATAACTAATGATCGTTGCGACGGAAGTGAATCAATCAAATTAACTTTAGCTGGAAAATAACTTTATTCAAGAACTGCTATAAAGCCAAAACAATCTCTGTTACTTTAAACTATCCTTGTATCACTGTAAAGCCGATTTTGAACAATCTACATTGTTAAAAGCGCTATATAAACGAAGATGACTTGACAATTCATTGGTTAACAACCAGAGCTAGGAGGTCCAAAACAACCCAGAAAAAGAAAATGATGCTTCGATTCTGAAGAGAGGGGTACATAATAATGCAAATTACTGTGCATGTCTTTGCTCTATTTTAGATATCCATAAATGCGTAATTTCCCCTCCCCAAAATCAAAGAAGAAGTAGGTTAATTTCCTTATTTCTTGGAAGAACCCATTCTTGGAAGAACCCAATGGAAGAAGGAAGAAGAAAGAAGCAGTCCTGAGCAGTTGGCTGTAATTGAAAAAAACACCAGTAAATGTTTCCATGTTTCCAGGTCTCTCAAAAATATTGGCAACATGCAATTTTTGCCATGCATTTCTATGTTTATGATCATGCTTAAAATTACCGTAGGTTATTGTTGACGTAAGATTTATGCGTGACAGAGATTCACACTAATTCACTTTAATAAAGATGCTGACATGCATGCTATTCTTTCCATGGAAGTGCAATAACATTAACTTCCTTTTTTTTTCACAGTAAAAAGCCATGATAGCCTGTTTTGATTTCAGGTTGAAACAGTAGCTAACAGCATTAAAAAAAAGATGATTAAAAACTCCTTCGCCCTCTGGCTACTCCGACATGGTGCTAATCAGTGCTAATTACAAGTTAACAGTTAACAGTTGATTTTGATGATCTGAACAATAACACGCTCTGTTCCCGCCTAAAGTGCGATGCGGGCCTAATTTGCATACAGATATTTGCAACGTCATTTGGCCTAGTCAAAACTCTAATTCAAGATATCTGTAATTACATTTTGACTAGGCAGAATGAAAGTTACAGATATCTCAAATTTCATATATCTCTAATCAAAATTCATTTCAAGATATCTGTAACTTGATAATAGATATCTACCATTAAATTATGACTATCCCTAACTCCAGTTACGGATATCTACAATGCCATTTTACCTAGTCAAAACTTAATTTAAAATATCTGAAAAGGAACATGTAGATATCTTGAATTGAAGTGAATTAAAGATACCGAATGAATAAGTACTAGTATCTAATGAATAGGTACTAGTATCTAATGAATAAGAACTAGTATCTAATGAATAAGTACTAGTATCTAATGAATAAGTACTAGTATCTAATGAATAAGAACTAGTATCTAATGAATAAGTACTAGTATCTAATGAATAAGTACTAGTATCTAATAAATAAGAACTAGTACCTAATGAATAAGTACTAGTATCTTATGAATAAGTACTAGTATCTAATGAATAAGAACTAGTATCTAATGAATAAGTACTAGTATCTAATAAATAAGAACTAGTACCTAATGAATAAGTACTAGTATCTTATGAATAAGTACTAGTATCTAATGAATAAGAACTAGTATCTAATGAATAAGTACTAGTATCTAATGAATAAGAACTAGTATCTAATGAATAAGTACTAGTATCTAATGAATAAGTACTAGTATCTAATAAATAAGAACTAGTATCTAATGAATAAGAACTAGTATCTAATGAATAAGTACTAGTATTTAATGAATAAGTACTAGTATCTAATGAATAAGAACTAGTATCTAATGAATAAGAACTAGTATCTAATAAATAAGAACTAGTATCTAATAAATAAGAACTAGTATCTAATGAATAAGAACTAGTATCTAATGAATAAGTACTAGTATCTAATAAATAAGAACTAGTATCTAATGAATAAGTACTAGTATCTAATGAATAAGTATTAGTATCTAATGAATAAGTACTAGTATCTAATGAATAAGTACTAGTAACTAAAGAATAAGTACTAGTATCTAATGAATAAGTACTAGTATCTAATGAATAAGTACTAGTATCTAATAAATAAGAACTAGTATCTAATGAATAAGTACTAGTATCTAATGAATAAGTACTAGTATCTAAATAGGCACTAGTATCTAATGAATAAGAACTAGTATCTAAATAATAGGCACTAGTATCTAAATAATAGGCACTAGTATCTAAATAATAGGCACTAGTATCTAATGAATAAGTACTAGTATCTAATGAATAAGAACTAGTATCTAATGAATAAGTACTAGTATCTAATGAATAAGAACTAGTATCTAATGAATAAGTACTAGTATCTAATAAATAAGAACTAGTATCTAATGAATAAGTACTAGTATCTAATGAATAAGAACTAGTATCTAATGAATAAGAACTAGTATCTAATGAATAAGTACTAGTATCTAATGAATAAGTACTAGTACCTAAAGAATAAGCACTAGTATCTAAAGAATAGGCACTAGTACCTAAAGAATAAGCACTAGTATCTAAAGAATAGGCACTAGTACCTAAAGAATAAGCACTAGTACCTAATGAATAAGTACTAGTACTTAATGGAATAATATCCGAAGCGAATTCCAAGTAAAAAACCTGTCCACTGATTAAAGAAAGAAGAAGAACTTTCCTTGGAATTCGCTTCGGATATTATTGGGATACCCGATGGAAAATCAGCATGGATTGTTTTATTCACCATTCATGGATTATCTGCTGGCATGAGACAGAGGCCTGGCCTGAGCTAAGAAATTTCCAGTTGGTATGTACTGATAGAAATGCCGTATAGGAAAACGGTTTCATGAAAAGTTACATGAACTTAAACTTGGACTGCTTTAAATTGGCTGTGTGCTTTGTTGAACTATTAACGCACCGTGTGGCCTACATTCATAAAAAAGTAAAGCCAGCGCAATGTGCGCTTATGTGGATGAAGAGGATTTGTTGGTATCCGATTGTTACCCGATTGTGAACATTCACTGATATTATCAAAAATTTGGCAATACGTTTGCAGCAAAATGACAGATGTGGAGAGGCCAGAATCAAAGCGGTCAATTAAATTGACTTCTAAAGGAATGTGCTTTTACATACAAACTTGTCAAGAAAAACGCACTGCAAAAATTAACCAGGCAAAAAAGCTTATGGATAAAATCCGTGCCCTAATAGAATTAAATGAAAATGCCGACGCAATGAACACTCAGCTCGCTTTGTTCATTAAGTGTTATGAAGAAGCACTTGATATTCATGAAACATTTATGGAATTGCCTCTACCAGAAGATAAAATACTCATCACTAAAACTAAAAGCTTTGAGGAGAAAATGAAATCATGTCATGCATTTATTGAAGATGTGAAGGAGTGGCTGTCTAAAGCTGGTTATCAATACTCACCGCCAAAAGAACCTATCGACGCAGGATGCGTTGATGATGGAATACAACCTGAAGACAGTATTTCTAACGTCTTAAGTGTAAGAGAAAGTTCTGTAAAATCACGTGCCACCGGCATATCAAAGACTTCTGCAATATCCGCGGCGCGCATTAATGCGGAGGCCGAGAGAGCAGCTCTTCTTAAACGCTCCGAAGCTTTAAAAAGGAAACATCATATAGAAGCGCAGGAGGAAAGGCTTCGTAGAGAGAAGGAGCAATTGGCGCTTGAAACAGATTTGGCAGCTACAACGGCAAGGCTTCAGGTTTTAGAAATGAACTCATCACAGCGTGGTTCAAGACGATCTGATGGAATGAACTCTTATTTGGAGAGGAGCAAAGCTCAAAGATCCATCGGTTTAGATCCTCTTGCCAAAGCTTTTGTTCCACCTGAAAATGATGTTCTTGCTGTACCTGATCCTGCATCAGTTGTTAGGCCAAGACAAGGATTTGCTGAACGAATGTATGGAAGGCCGTTTGGGCCAGAAGTTCAATATCAAGAATTACAGACTGCAAGTGGACGTCAAATGGGACATATATTAAATTCTCAAACTCAAAGCGGTAACAACCAAAATGACATGGTGGGCATTATGCAAAAACAAAACGAAATCACTGCAATGTTGGTTCAGCAAAATATATCCTCTGTTCTTCCTCCAAGAAATCTGCAAATTTTTGATGGAGACCCTCTTCAATATAAATCCTTCATTAAAGCTTTTGAAAATGTAGTGGAGAAGAAAACGAATAATCCCAGCGACTGTTTGCATTTCCTTGAACAATACACCAGGGGGCAGCCAAAGGATCTTGTGCACATGTAACGGAGGCCAGCTGGTAGTTGCTGTGCGAGTAAACCTCACTCCTCTGATCTCAATAGGCGCTCTAGCGACAGACGCTAGAGGCTGCAGTCTTTAGCCTCCTTGTTAGAGCGCCTGACTCTCATGCCGGAGACCCGGGTTCGAGACCCGCACGGAGCGGGGTGTGAAGGACCCGGGTGAGAGGGGTTACATTGGTGCCGTGACCCGGATGGGAGTGAGGTTTAGGGGGGTGAGTGTAACGGAGGCCAGCTGGTAGTTGCTGTGCGAGTAAACCTCACTCCTCTGATCTCAATAGGCGCTCTAGCGACAGACGCTAGAGGCTGCAGTCTTTAGCCTCCTTGTTAGAGCGCCTGACTCTCATGCCGGAGACCCGGGTTCGAAACCCGCACGGAGCGGGGTGTGAAGGACCCGGGTGAGAGGGGTTACACACAGTTGTCAACATATACCTCCAGATCAAGGCTATCACAGAGCCAAGAGTCTTCTTGCTCAGTATTTTGGAGATGAATATAAAATTGCATCTGCTTACATGGAAAAAATATCTAACTGGACACCCATTAAAGGTGAAGATGTAAAGGGATTACAATCATTCTCTCTGTTTCTCCGAGGATGTTCAAACCTAACAGAACAAGTAATGTATATGAGGGAACTGGATTTACCATCTAACATGCGTAGTATCATTTTAAAACTTCCTTACAAACTAAGAGAAAAATGGAGGAACATTGCATGTGACTTGCAAGAAAGAAGTGGACAGAGAGTTACATTCATTGATCTTGTAAATTTTATTGAGAGACAAGTGAAAATTGCTTTAGATCCAGTTTTTGGAAACATTCAAGATCCTCAACATCCTAATGTGAAGGCCTCCTTTAACAGCCAGCTACGACAAAGAAGGAAGGGAAGCAGCTACGTTACGAATGTCACTCCTGTGAGGGAAGAAGCTATTGTACGGCCTGCAGAACATAGCACCCCCTCCACTCATTGCTGTCTTTTCTGCCTGCAGAGAAACCACACACTAGGTCAGTGTTCACAGTTTAAAGCCAAGACACACCGGGACAAGATCAACTTCATTAAGGACAAGGGTATTTGTTTTGGATGCCTGAAGGTAGGCCATACAAGCAAGGACTGTAGGAGTCGATTGGATTGCCATGTATGTCATCAGAAACATCCTGGGGTCCTTCATATAGAAAGACAGGATAAAGGCACATCTGTAGAACAAGCCAAACATCCTGTGAGCCTTCCAAGTGATTCAACTGTAACCTTTCAGACGTGTGGCCATATTGGGGCCGGTGTGGAAGATGATTCTACCTTCTCTATTGTTGCAGTAAAGGTCAGAAGCAAACTAACTAATAAGATCATGCAGACATATGCTTTCCTGGATCCTGGCAGTTCCGGCACATTCTGTACAGAAACCATGGCGAAAAGGTTAAATTTGCGAGGTAAGAAGACAAGCATTTTGTTGAGAACAATGGGCCAACGAAAGGTTGTGAATGCTCATGTTTTGTCAGGTCTTGAGGTGTCTGGCATGAGTGCTGAAGATTTTATAGAGCTTCCTGATGTTTTGACTCAAAAAACTATACCTGTGTCTACACTTAATATTCCACGACAAGCAGATATTGATCCATGGCCGTATTTGAAGGATGTAATACTCCATGACATTCATGCAAATGTAGATCTGCTAATTGGAACTGATGCCCCTAAGGTTTTGGAGCCGTGGGAAGTAATAAATAGCCTAGATAAGGGCCCATACGCTGTCAGAACCAGGGTTGGCTGGGTCATTAATGGTCCTCTTCATGGTAGCTGTAGAGGTAAGAGTGGCTATTCTGCTGTGACAGCAAATCGCATCTCTGTTGAACACCTGCAAGAAATGCTTGTTAAGCAGTATCACCATGACTTTAATGAAAATTCATCAGAAGAGCAGATTGAAATGTCCAGAGAAGATATTAAGTTCATGGATATTGTCAGTAGCACAGCAAAACTAATTGGAGGTCATTATTGCATTGACTTGCCATTCAGAAAGGAAAATGTAACCCTGCCAGACAATCGTTATATAGCAGAGCAGCGCTTATGTAGCCTGAAAAGAAAGTTTGACAGGAACAGTGTTTTTAAGGAGGAATATATCACGTTCCTAAATGAAATGATAACACAGCGACATGCTGAGCCAGTTCCTCTTGACCAGTTGACACAGAGCAATGGGAAATTGTGGTATATCCCACACCATGGGGTGTATCATCCTCAGAAGGGCAAGCTAAGAGTTGTTTTTGACTGTGCAGCTTCCTACAAAGGAACATCCCTTAATAGTCAGCTTTTGCAAGGCCCCGATCTTACTAACAGCCTCATTGGAGTTTTAGTCAGATTTAGGCAGGAGCCTATTGCAATAGTGGCTGATATCCAATCTATGTTTCAACAGGTTCATGTCTCAAATAAGCACGTTAACTTTCTCCGCTTCCTCTGGTGGCCAGATGGTGACACTGCACAGGCTTCGCAGGAATACCGCATGAAGGTACATCTATTTGGAGCTGCATCATCGCCAAGCTGCGCCAGTTATGCTTTAAGGAGAACGGCAGATGACAACGCAGAACACTTCCCTCCAGAGGTTGTGAGTACAGTGAAAAACAATTTTTATGTCGATGATTGCCTCCGTTCAATGGCCTCAGAAGAGGAAGCTAAGAAAATGATCCAGGATTTAACTGCACTTTGTCAGAAAGGAGGATTCACTCTGTCAAAGTGGGTCAGCAATAGTCGTGCAGTGTTGCGCTCTGTCAGCGAAGGCCGCAGAGCAAAAGACATGATGGAGCTGGATTTGGATACAGATCAACTTCCTGTTGAACGTACATTAGGACTACAGTGGTATGTTGAGACTGACCAATTTGGATTTAAGGCTTCAGCACAAGAGCAACCGCAGACGAGAAGAGGAATTCTTTCGGTGGTCAGCTCCCTCTATGACCCATTGGGTTTCCTTTCTCCATTCAGCATGGTGGCTAAGTTGTTACTGCAGGAACTCTGTAAAAGAAATCTTGGATGGGACGAAGATATTCCCCATGTTCTCGCTAAGCAATGGGCTGGCTGGTTGGAAGATCTCCACAAGGTGGCAAAGTTCAAGATTGACCGTTGCATTAAGCCTAATGACTTTGGCAACCCTGTCACTGTACAACTTCACCACTTCTCTGACGCCAGTGAGGTTGGGTATGGAGCTGTCTCTTACTTAAGATTGGAAAGAAATAATAAAGTACATGTTGCATTTATGATGGGAAAGGCCAGAGTTGCTCCGCTGAAGCAGACAACAATTCCTCGCCTGGAGCTAACAGCTGCAGTCCTTGCTGTTAAGGTAGACCGCATGCTACAGAAGGAGTTGCAACTTAGGCTGGAGAAGTCAGTTTTCTGGACCGACAGTACAACAGTCCTTAAATATATATCAAATGAAAGCCGGCGATTCTATACCTTTGTGGCCAACAGAATTGCAGTCATCAGAGAGGCAACTGATGTTGATCAGTGGAGATATGTGGGGACGAAGGAAAACCCAGCAGATGAAGCGTCAAGAGGAATGAGGGCAGAAGATCTCCTGAACAGAAGGAGATGGATGATGGGACCTGATTTCCTTTATAAGTCCAAGGATGGATGGCCTAAATTGGATGTAGATCTTCAGGTGATTCCTGGCGCTGACCCTGAGATCAAAAGGGATTTGACAGTGAATGCTGTTGTTAAAGACACAGACAATGCTATGAGCCACCTGATTCATTACTTTTCATCTTGGAAGAGATTGCAGGTGGCTGTAGCTTGGCTTCTTAAGATCAAGGATACTCTTGTGTTATTGGGACATAGGAGAAAGGAGCTTTATGCCTCTGCTGACCTCAGTATGGACACTACAGACTGTCATCAACAGGTGGAAAGCCAAATGCAGAGCTTTAAGGCTACACTCAAAGGACAGAGTCTAACACCTCAAGATGTGACCAGGGCAGAGCTGTCAATCATCCGGTATGTACAACATCAACGGTTTAAGGATGAAATTACCTCGCTGCAGAGTGGTGTAAAATCCGTATCCAAGGACAGTCCACTGTACAGATTGGACCCAGTGATGGATGGTGAGATTCTCAGAGTGGGTGGTCGGTTAAGCAAATCCTCACTGCCAGTGGAATCCAAGCGTCCTGTTATTCTGTCAAAAGACCTGCATGTATTAACATTAATTCTGCGCCACATTCATCAGCAGATAGGTCATGCTGGAAGAAATTATATGTTGTCCAGTTTAATGCGGAAGTATTGGATTGTAAATGCAAACTCTGCTGCCAGAAAGGTCATATCAGATTGTGTTGTTTGCAGACGCAACAGAGGAAGACTCCTTGAACAAAAAATGGCGGACTTACCTGCTGAAAGAGTGTTGCCTGAGGAAGCCCCTTTTACTCATGTTGGCATTGATTATTTTGGGCCCATTGAAGTTAAAAGAAGCAGATGTCTTCTCAAAAGATACGGAGTACTCTTCACCTGTATGACCAGCCGTGCTGTACACTTGGAAGTAGCATACACATTGGATACAGACTCCCGTATAAATTCAGTGAGAAGGTTCATCTGCAGACGAGGCCCAGTTTCAACTCTCAGGTCGGACAATGGAACTAACTTTGTTGGAGCCAGCCGTGAGCTCAAGGAGAGTCTGGCTGCTCTGAATCATGGTAAAATTCAAAGAGCCTTTCTTCAGGACGGCATAGAATGGAGATTTAACACCCCATCAGCTTCCCATCAAGGTGGCGTTTGGGAACGCCTGATTCGCTCAGTGAAGAGTGTTCTTAACTCAGTCCTTAAACAGCAGACCCTGGACGATGAAGCACTCCAAACTATTTTTTGCGAAGTTGAAGCAATATTGAATGATAGGCCTATTACAAGGGCCTCCGATGATTCAAATGACCTGGAAGCTTTGACGCCGAATCACATTCTGTTGTTGAAAGGTAAACCAATTATGCCACCAGGATTGTTTGACAGAAATGATCTGTATGTCAGAAAAAGATGGAAGCAGATACAGTACATGGCGGAACTCTTCTGGAAGAGATGGATTTCTGAGTACCTGCCATTGATGCAACAGAGACAAAAATGGGCAGCACTAAGAAGAAACCTTATACCTGGAGATGTTGTTCTTTTGGCAGATGCTACAGCTTCAAGAGGATCTTGGATGATGGGGAAAGTTTTGGATGTCAGATCGGATGTGAATGGGGTTGTGCGCTCTGTTCGCCTCCAAACGAAGACCAGCATCTTAGAGAGGCCTGTGACGAAGCTGTGCCTGCTGCTGGAGGCGGCAGTGTGATCACATGAACTGACTCTCTCTCTTTCTGTCTGCATCTGTCATTCTCTTTCTTTCTCTTTCCTTGCAGGTGCGGCAAGACATCTGTTCCTGATATAGTTAGAATATATAGTGTGTAGCTCCGTTTTGAGAGTTCAGTAATTGTCATAATGCACAATTAGGGGCCGGAGTGTTGGAGCTACATTAGTTTGCTTTCAGTAGTGGTAATTTTGTTAATTGATTTGTTTACCATTATAATTTTTCTCACATTAGTAATATATATTTTGGTAATATTATTTAGTTGTTTGTTTAGTTAATTGTTTTATTTATATGTTTAGTTTTTATTTTTTGGTTAGTTTACTAACTGCAATGTTTTGATTTAGACACCTGAGGGCAGTAGTGTGCACAGGTAAAGGTGAATATAGGTAGGAAGTAGGAGGTGATCTGTAGCACCTGGGTGATGGGCATATGGTTTTTTACCAGCGCGAGAGATGCTGTATTGTTTGCTCCGTTGGGAAAATAAATCAGCCACAACTTTGAATCAGCCTGGAATTGGACTCATTTCTTGCCTGCATGCATCACCTGCCCAGGGTGCTATAAAGGTTGTCGGTTGAAGTTTGATTTAAGTTTAATTAATGTTTTTTTTTTTTTGTGTGTTTTTTTTGACAAACGGCCACTACACTAGTATCTAAAAAATAAGTACTAGTAGCATGAAAATAGATACTAGTCGGTTGAAATGATTAAATGTTAAAACGGCTTGCCATATTGGCACTAGTACCTAAAGAATAAGCTCTAGTAGCTAATGAATAAGGACTAGTACTTAATGGAATAGATACTAGTATCTAAAAAATAAGTACTAGTAGCATGAAAATAGAGACTAGTCGGTTTAAATGATTAAATGTTAAGACGGCTTGCCATAATATGGATATAATGGGGCTCTATAGCCATCTAGTGGCTAAAATTAAATTTTTTACTTTTAAAACTACATTTTCCAAAATATGGGCAAAATTTTACACTAAATCATGTCAAATTATCCATGTTATCCCCATAAATGAAATTTAGAAATTTGGGTCTTTTATAAAGTGATTTTTACATAAAAAAAAAAACTGTATAAACTGTTTTGTATAAAAAAAATTTTAATTTGTTTATATAAATTAAAAATATATCATAAATCCTCCAAAAACTGCACAAATGTGGAGTAAAAACATTAATAAACAGAGTAAAATTACATTTGTAAAAAAAAAAAAAAACTATTATTCTGTTACAAAATTACATGTTATTGCCTGGGGTCTCTGGAGACCCCGAAGAACACGAAAGTCACTATTTTTTTCACGCTAACATAAAAACAGATATCATTTTTTATTTTTTATTTTATTGTAGATCTAGAAAGGGTTGAGAGCTGTACAAAGTTTCATTCCATTTGGACAAAGAGAATTTTTTTTTAAAATTCAGCAAAAGTCATTTGCGGGTTAAAAAGACCCCGAAGACCATCAGAGGGATAGAGCCGCTACTGTCAATAAATGTGAAGAACTTAAAATGATCTGTACTCACCATAGACAGAAACATTGAATGTTTTTGATGACAGTTCAGATGCGATTATCTTTACTTCATAGAGTCCAGCATGTTCAGTTCTGGTGTTTGTGATGGTCAGAGATCCAGTTTGATGATCCAGCTTCAGTCTGTCTCTGAATCTCCCATCAGGAACATCATCATATGTGGAGAAGGTTCCAGAATCTCGGTTTATTTTAGCTATCAGAGACTTTTCTGCTCCAAACTTCCACAGTGTGTCGTCATGTGTGTGTATTTCAGTAACATCAGTGTGTAGAAGCACAGATTCTCCCTCCATCACTGACACTGACTGTGTTTCATTTGTTCCAACAGCAAACACACCTGAAGAACACAAACAAGAACAGATTAAGTCTGAAGATGGTTGGTTTACAAAGCCTGGCGTCAGTTTTATAATATTTAATGTGAACAGATACAAAATGTGAAGAGAAATGCACATTCATTATGAGACAGCAGATCTCGCAATAATAATACTGACTTGATTTACCTGTGAAAAACTGCAAATCATCTTAGCTTGTTCCAGACACTTACCAGTCAGACGCCGCCAACACAAACTGAACAAAACAAGCGTCTGAAACATTTTCTTTAAATGTTTAAAGATTTTTAAATGAAAAATGTGATCTAATAAGATCATCCACTAAAAACAATTAAGCTGTTCATGTGATGACAAAGTTTGACCCTCCTAGTTTACACACACACACACACACACACACACACACACACGTCTTGTTTACTATCTTTGTGGGGACTCTCCATAGACGTAATGGTTTTTATACTGTACAAACTGTATATTCTATCTCCTTACACTAACCCTACCCCTAAACCAACCCATCACAGAACACTTTCTGCATTTTTACATCTCCAAAAAAACTTTCAACATTCTGTATGATTTATAAGCTTGTTTACCCATGGGGACCTCTATTTAGGTCCCCACTGTGACACGAGTCCCCATGAGTCTGTGTGCATTCAGGTTGAAGTCCTACCTTATGAATACCTTATGGGAGCAGTCCCCCTTCCCTCCAAAATTAAACACAAAATTGTATTCAATTCAAAGGGCTTTATTGACATAAAAGTTTCAAGAACAATGTATGTGTGTGTGTGTGTGTGTGTGTGTGTGTGTGTGTGTTAAATCAGCTGTTTTCATTCTAATATGATGATTTGATGCTCAAAAAACATTTCTAATTATTATCAATGTTGAGAAAAGTTATTTTCATTTTTTATTTCAGGATTCTTTAATGAATAGGAAGTTCAATGTATCTGAAATAGAAAGCTTTCCGAACATTAAACACTATACCGTTCAAAATGTTGGGTCTGTAGGAATTTTATTTTATTTTTTGGGGAAATAATAATAAAATAAATCAATACTTTTATTCATCAAGGATGAATCAAATTGATCAAAAGTTCCAGTAAAGACATTTCTAATGTTACAAAAGATCATATTTCAAATAAACACTGTTCTTTTGAACTTTCTATTCATCAAAGAATTCTGAAAAAGAATTGTAAGCAATTGTTTTCCACATTGATAATAATAATGACTGTTTCTTGAGCAGCAAATCATCGTATTAGAATGATTTCTGAAGGATCATGTGACACTGAAGACTGGAGTAATGATGCTGAATATTCAGCTTTGATCACAGGAATAAATTACACTTTATTTTATATTCATATATAGAACATCGTTATTTTAAATTGTCATAATATTTAACTTGTAATATGGGAAAGTGCAGAACTCTCTGCTCAGAGGCGAATTCCTTTCACTCTTGCATGAAAGGTGTCTGAAAGCTGTGTGTGTGTCATACGCAGGCGGTGCCCCATGGAACACATTGGCACACTATATTGCCTATGCCAGGACCCGCCACTGCTAAGACCAGCAGTTTTGAGCAGCTTTTCCCTCGAAAAGCAAACAGCTGCTGGCTGCTGCTACAGATTGTTTATGTAGGGAAATGTCATGATAGCAGGATTTTTTTTTTTTTTTTCATTTTCTGTGACTGTAACCGCTTTTCATTTCCCTCTCTGTAATCTTCTGTGATTCAGAGTTTCCTTAAAGGGATAGTTCACCCAAAAATGAAAATTCTATCATCATTTACTCACCCTCAGGTTGTTCCAAACCTGTATGAGTTTCTTTGTTCTGCTGAACACAAAGGAAGATATTTGGAAGAATGTTTGTAATCAAACAGATCTCGGTCCCCATTGACTACCATAGTATATATTTTTCCTACTATGGAAGTCAATGGGGACCGAGATCTGTTTGATTACAAACATTCTTCCAAATATCTTCCTTTGTGTTCAGCAGAACAAAGAAACTCATACAGGTTTGGAACAACCTGAGGGTGAGTAAATGATGATAGAATTTTCATTTTTGGGTGAACTATCCCTTTAACGCCTCTGATAGAGACTTGTAATGGAACCACTAGGTGGCGCTTATTCACTGTAGTTACTTCATTATGTATTCAATTCAACAATTACCTACTTATTATCTTGATAAATCCATAGAACAAATGCTTTGAGATATTTAGGAATATTGAAACACTCAATTCAGCATTTAACACTCAATTTGCTCTGTTACAACTTAAACCTTTAAGACAAGCAATTTAGTGTAAATTAGTTTGCCATAGCAACAAACAACATTTCATTAAATAGAAAACGAACGAATATTTCATTAAAAAATGCACTTAACAATGCAATTAACTGATCATGTTGTATAGGTGTGTGTTTCTGTGCAATGGTGTATTTTGTATGCTTGTCAAATATTTTGTTAAAGATAAGAAAATCGGTGTCTTGCTCAGGAGTGAAAACATGGAGTAGGCCCTCTGCATGTCCTCCTGGGATGTGATGATTACTTCTTCATTCACCAAATCCTCACTGATAGTGTCACGCTGAATCAAGATCGGTGTATCCTCTACCACGGGCAGTTCTGTTCCTGTGGGTAATACAGGCCTCTCTGTTGTGATGCTTGGTGCGTATACATCATCAAGCATTGTGTTCTTGTTAACAGGACATCCCAGGTTAACATCCCTGAGCACCTGAATCCGGCCTGGGCGTTTTCAACTGTCTCAGTCTTCTGCCAGGCCTGGTGAAACAGAGAGAAGAACTGTGTTTTGGGGAGCTTCTGTCCTGCCGTCCTCCTTATCCACTTCCAGCTCTCCTCATACCAATTGACCTATCAGTAAGCCCCTCCCCCCGAACGTGTGATATAGTGAATTTGATGTTTATTAATTTCTTCAAATGCATTATAGAATTGTTCAATGTTATTTTCTTGATATTGCTAATATTGTTTAAATGCTTATGTGTGCTTTAGGTTAACAAAACCAGTAAGAGCGTTATGTGCATTAATTAATTTAATTATTTTCATTTGACATACCAGCGTGATGACGTCATCGCACACTTCGGTATGTGGCGCGCGCTCCATTCAGATCAATCAACACACTGTTAAAGAAGCAATCACTGCAGCGCTGTGTTTTATTTTATTCTTCTTTAATCTTCTTGTACTTCTTCTTCAGGTAACCTAAAACACTTCGGTTTTGAGTAGTAACATTGTTTAATGCAACACTGAGTTGTACGGATTGAAAGTAGTTTGTTTTAGTTGATGTGTCATGTAGCATGGATGCCTCGCGATTATCGCGTTAGCCCGCTATACACGAGAGAAAGTCATTTATGTCAACATTATTTGAATTTATAAGAGTTCATGATGTTGTTTCAGTTTTATGAGTTATCTGACAGTTGCACATTTGGGTAATTAACTCCTTCATGTCTGTGAATTGAGTTATAAATAAGGGAGACAAAATGTGCAGAGCAGTGGGTCACGAGGACTGGAATTGAGAACCACTGACGTACGCCATAGAAGAAGTTATCTTAAAGGCACATCAACATTCATGTCATGAACACTACTTAACACTAGGTGGCCGTTACAACGTGACGGTGGAGCATTTTTAAGATTTCCACTCTGGAGGGTGGTTTCACCTGTTTGTGTTTTTAAGCCCCAAAAACGCCATTGCCGTCTAAACGAAAGGCACATCTGATCAAATATTTTTACGTTTTCACCCGCGAGCGTGTTCACACCCCTCTAACAGGGCCTTAGTCTGAAAATGTGTTTTCTCTTTGTAAAGAACAAGTGTCACTGTGTCAATTGTAAATGCCACACGTCTCTAGTGTGATGAGACATGCTTTAAGTTACTTATGTTTATAGCTAGTCATTACTTTAAAAAAAAATGATAAATGCACTGATAATGTAATGTACTGAGCATCTGTTATGTCTTATTCTGAAGAAGTACAAGAAGATTAAAGAGATAAAAGCCATCCAGAACTGACCTCATGGACAGCAGACTCCCTGGACAGAGCCAGAGTCCATTGTGCTACACCAGAGGCCATTGAAAGTTTTTTTTTTAAAATATATGAGGCCCTCTATGTGATGCATGGTTTGGATGAAAAGCCACAGTTCATCTACAACTGTGATGAGACTGGCTTTGGGGACAAGCCTTGGTCCAGGGAGAAGGTCCAGTGGAAACATATTTACCAGCAGCAGACGACGACCAGGGAGCACATCACAGTCCACTGCTGTGTGAATGCAGCCAGGGACAGTATTCCACCCTTCATCATTTACCCCGGCTGCCTTCCAAGTACTGCATATAGGCTAGATGGGCCCCCCAACGCCCTCTATGGCATCCAGGATAAGGGATACATGGATTCGGAGCTATTCCTTAAATGGCTCCGCCATTTTATCCAGTAAGGAGAGACTACTAGTATTAATCATGGACCAACACTAGACACATGTTTAAAAAGATGTCATAATGTACTGAAGGGAAAATACGATTGAAATTCTCTGCCTTCCTGCCCACACCACACACATCTTTCAGCCCCTTGATATTGCGGTCTTCAACCCGCTGAAGACTGCCTTCTCCACCATGGCTTCTCTCCTCAAAAGTGTTTACCCCACTGTTGTCACAGCCCAAACCATCAAGGCTGGGTTCCGTAAGGCTGGCATCTTTCCTTTGTCCAGGGGTGCTGTGGACACAACCCAGGTAAGTTTAACATTAATACAATGATAATTCATCCTCTAAGCTACATGCTTTTCTTTTTACATTTGCTAAAGAGTTTTACAAATGTTTTACTTTCTTAGGTGGTGTGACTGCTCCCATCTGCAGATCCATCCAGCACTCACGCCACTCTTACTCACACTTCCAGCACTCACGACCAACTCCTTCAGCCACACCATCCAACACTCACGCCACTCTTACTACCACATCCAGCACTCACGCCACTCCTTCAGCCACACCATCCAACACTCACGCCACTCTTACTCACACATCCAGAATTCACGCCACTCTTACTCACACATCCAGCACTCGCACCACTCCTTTAGCCACATGGGTCCAGTGTGATGATCTGTGCCATTTGTGGTTTCCACTTGGAGTGCGGAGGGGTGGAGGAAGTTCCAGACACTTTACTGGCTTTGCCATAATTGTTGTCTTTCCACATAAAAACACACATTACACACACACTCACCCACACACACTGTAAATAGTGCACACAGAAAAGGTTTACAGTGTAATAATGTCTAGTTCTGGTATTTTTTTAATTTATTTAATCCGTTTATTGTTAAATGTAAATGGGGGGGGGTATGGTCACAGGTCAATATGTCATAATGAACAATAACAGAAATAAATTAATAATAAGCATATACTATATATAAAAAAAATGTCATAAGATGTCACTCAAGTGAATTCAGGTTCCTAATAACCACAGGAATAAAAGAATCCCTGGCACGTATAGTTCTTAACATAGGTAGCCTAAAACGGCGACCTGAGGGGAGCAGATTAAACTCCCCAAAAAGTGGGTGATCAGGGCAATTAAAAATTTGGTTAGCCTTACCCCGTACTCATTTACCATATATATGTTGCAGCTGTGGTAGCTGTACCCCAACCACCTTAGACGCTACGTTTACCAGCTTTGTTAGCTTATGCTTGTTGATCATTGAAAGGCCACTGTACCACAGCACAATACAAAATGTCAAGACTGATTCAATAAAACACTGATTAAACAAAGTCATCAGAGTCCTGCACACGCTGAATGATTTCATCTTCCTCAAGAAGAAAAGTCTCCGTTGAGCCTTTTTACAGGCAGCAACTGTGTTGCTCTCAAAAGATAATTTGCTTTCAATGATAGTTCCTAAATATTTATATTCATCTACTGTCTCAACATTCATGTTCTGAATAACAGTTTGTGAAACATTGTGCTGTAATCTACGGAATCAATAATCATATCGATCAATAATCATGTGCGACAGAAAATCCAGTATCCAGCCAATTAAGTTAGGGTTCAGGTTAAAAAGAGACTTCTCAGCCAACAAGAGGGGCTGAATGGTGTTGAATGCTGGAGAGAAGGCGAAAAAAAGGAGCCTCGCATGAGTTTTTGAGTTTTCCAGATGTTGATAAACGGAATTTAACAATGTAAGTATTGCATCCTCAACACCTCTAGCCCTGTAAGCAAACTGGAGAGGGTCTAACTGTTCCTCTATCTGCTTTAGTAACTCCTGCTTAAACAACTTCTCAAAAGTCTTCATCACCAATGAGGTGAGAGCAACAGGTTGAAAGTCATTTAGGGTCCTTGGGGTTCTTACACTTGGCCACAGGAATGATCGTAGAATGTTTCCAAATCTTTGGCACTGTTTGCATCTGGAATACAGACGCAAACGTGACGAATGCGAGAGGGAGATTACTAGCGACTGCCGGCAGATTTGAAATAAGGCCACCGTAGGAGTTAAAACGCCCTCGGAATGGGAGGGGCTAGAATAGTTGGTAGCCATATACATTTTAAACGCTAGATTGGAGTAAATTCTACACATTGTAGCTTTAACAGGGTAAAATGTATTTATTATTTTGAAAGACACTTCCTTTACCTTATTAGTGAGAAAATATTGTTGCTGTAAGGACACATTTGTTTTCCAATTTATATTTTTAAATAAATTATTGCAGTAAAAGATTGGAGGAGATACAGAAACAATATCTTCAAGAAACTTTATTATTTCTATCTTTGTTTTCTGAAAAACATTTTTCCTATTGGAGTTTCTATTGGTTCAGGAAAAGTATTGTAGTAGAAGGGTAAATGTAATTTTTAAAAAGCATCTGATTCCTGATGTATGGCTCCCGTAACTATGGCAACGTAACTATGCAAATTATTTAAAATCTCCCGGAAACTAGAGCGAGCGAGCGAGCAAGAGCGCGCATGCGAGACAGAGACTTTGCTCCAAATCGTGTAGCGCGCGCTCGGCAGAGATGGAGAGGTAGGAGAGACCTTGCGTATGGAAAGCCAAGAGGGCCAAAAACACATGAATTTTAACACGTCAACAATGCATATTTAATGCATGATTCGAATTATAACGGCAATTTGAATTGTTTCGATTTAAAGACATTTCAAGCTTTCTTTAGATATATTTCTCATGTCTGTGAGGCATACACTGAGTTTCGGTTAATTTATGATGAGATACCCTCCAGTTCACGTCAATGCAAGTGACTGCGGCGTACCGGCGCCTCCATGTCATGATATTCTCTGCTTTATTTGCTGCTTATTTATTTAATCCAGGCAATTGGTTGATGAAAAATAGATTAAAATTAAGATTTATACAATAACGAAATTCACTTTAAAGAAAGGCTTTCTACAAAACAAAATTTAATGAAGTGGTCAAAATCATGTATGACCTACTCCATGTCTCTCTATATATTGCGCATCCTATCTTACTCATGCTGTTCACTTTTCATAATCAACATAGATGGAAAAAAAATAACAGAGAGACAATAGAACCAAATCAAAAAGCAATCTACTGTTGCAGAATATTAAATACAGTTTGAAGTGCATCAATAGCCAGACTACCAACAGGTCCTGCAAGAATGTCCACATCCTGTCTGTATCTAAAACCTGCATTGATTGCTTACCTCCACCGTAACTGATGTCCCCACACAAAATGTTAATGCTTTGATGTTAAAGCTAGAATGTCCACTAATGTGTTTATTTACAAAAAGGCATGAGTGGAGAAAAACCAGTCAATTTAATTTTTATCAAAATTTCATAAAACTGCAATTTAAATGTATTATTTCTATAGGTTATACAAAAAACAGACTAAAAAGGACAAAATAAATAGGCTGAATAAGATGATCTATAGCATGTTCAATGGTGGTAGCCAAGTCTATGAACGGTACACCCACCTAAGCTCACAGAAATTGTTAGACACAAGTCTTCAGCAGCCAATGACGTGTATTTCACGTGTTAAATACGCATTGAATACATGTATTTAACGCGCTGATTTGTCACATGTATTCAACGTGTATTTAACGCATATTTACACGTTGTTGACGTGTTAAAATGTACGTGTTTTTGGCCCTAATGGCTTTCCATACTTGCGTGTGTACCTCATGAAGCGCATGTAAGACAGAGAGCATCCTGATTGGCCTGTTTCGGTAGCCTGGCTGCGCCCTCCTACGCACTTCCGCTCAATTTCATTTTCCTTCAGTACTATGTCTGGGACTGCTGTATATTCGTAGGTTTCCAGAAATCAATTATTTGTAGGACCAATCAGCAACCAATCAGGGAGTGGCTGACAACGATGACGTTGATGTAGTGCGTCAGTTTGAGTTGGAGTTCAGTAATGGCAGCGGAGAAAGACGTGAGAAAAGCTATTCGGTCCGTTGTTGCAAAACTGCCGAATATACAGAAGTTAAAGCCGGAGCAAGAACAATGTTTACTGGTAGTAGCCTGGTGATCACTGTACAGCATTTGCGGCAGATCCGAAACGACCGCAGCGGCGTATTGTTAATGATTAGACCCAGCTTCGACAGTTGACTGAATACATCACTGTCCTTAGTGTCAAATATACATTTAGAATTTACAATTGTTTCTTGAACTCTTAAATTCGATGAACAAAACCTGCAGCTCTCGTTGACAGACATCTTATTCTAAACATAATCCTCTGATCATTCGGACTTGTTGTTTCCGGCCGGTTTCGGCGCATGACATACGTCACAACCACACGTTAGCGATTGGCTATGGCAGATCCTGAGTGACTCTGGGCAGATCCAATAGTTTTGAACTTTAACAGAGAACCCGCCTACAAGGAAGTAAACGTTTCTCAATGCACTGTAAAACATTTCTAACCTCCCTAACTCAAAATTTTCTAGTGACTGATAACATCTACATTTTTCAATTGGCCCAAGTGAAAATCTGTACATTTAATTTTATAATTTACAGAATTTCACTTGGGCCAATTGAAAAATTTAGATGTTATCAGTCACTAGAAAATTTTGAGTTAGGGAGGTTAGAATTTTTTTACAGTGTGGAGAGAGGCCAGAGTCTGGTAGAACCAGGCTACTGTTTCGGTAAGTCAACCAATAAATTGTCAGTGTGGGCGGGCTTTTATCTCTTTTCCTGAACCGAATTATCAGTTAAGTGTATCTAGACACAGGAGCGCCATGGCAGAGGGAGAGTGCCCCAAAAAACGAAAGCATAAGACACATTTTACGCCAGACTACACGAAAGTGTACCACTGTCTTATAAGTGTAAAATATAATGACAGTCTTGCACCTCACAATTTGTAACAGCGACTTCAGCATTGCCCATGGCGGGTTAAATGATTGTAAAAAATACATGTTGAGGTGAGTTCAACAAGTTTCATTTCATGTGCATATTATTCAGGCCAACTAGTTGCAAAGGCTACATGAAAACAACAAACTCCTAAACCTGTTTAAAGTTGCAATGGAATATAAATAAAAGCAGTTTACATAAATAGTATAAGCAGTTTATATAAATAGTTAAAGTAATCTTCATATTTTAACAAAATGAACAAATAATTGCATAGACCCATACAAATTCTGTGGAGAAATGTCATATCCTTGTCATCCTTCCTTTTATTTATTTGTGTGTGTGTGTGTGTGTGTGTGTGTGTGTGTGGTGTGTGTGGGGTGTGTGGGGTGGGGGGGTACCTTCGAATACCTCCCTGAAATGACTTTTTGCAGGTTGGGATGTCTGCACCAGATACATAAATACCGCTGTATTGAAGCAGTGCTGTTCCATTCATTCAAAGTAGGCTACCAAAGCACGTTTGAGAGGAAACATGGAGACAAAGAAGTTTTTCGTTTATTTGATTGCAGTTTCAGCATTCCTCTTGCACGGTAAGACGTTCATTTGTTTATTTCTCTTCAGGTCAACGATAAAAATGAATGAGCCTTTTATAGAGTTCCCTGCTCAAACCAAAGGTCTATTCAAGACCCACACTCCAAAGGTCTATTCAAGACCCACACTGAAAAAAAATTATTCGTTGAATTTAATCAATTTTTTTTATGTTAAGTGGTTGCACACAATTGATTTTTGCTACATTTAAACAAATGCATTAAATTGAACAAAAATGTATTAAGTTCAACTTAATGCATTTGTTTAAATGTTGCTAAAATCAATTGTGTGCAACCACTTACCATATATATATATTATTTTTTATTAAATTCAGCAGCCTAAATAATAACGAAGCAAAATAATATTCAATAACTTTACACTTATCAATTTTCCTTGACTGAACAAAGATACAAGACAGCTAATAATCATTTTTTTGTTGTCAGTTTATATCAAGTTGTTGTCAATGCGAATCAAATGAACCAAACTTTGAGTGTCTTTGTCTTAATTTACTGACGGAGAGGACAGCCAATCAGAATCCATCTGCTTTACAGAGCGCAGACATTTGACAAAACCAGAGCGCATTATAGGCTAATAAACAGAACGTTATAGTACGTTGGCGTGACGCTAATATTATCTTTATAATAAATTTAACATAGCATTTGTGGTGTGAACGGGCCGGATCTGGACCGACAAAAAAGCCTTGTTTGAGATGCGCCTCGCCTCGGCTGAGATGTAGGCTATGCGAGAGTATGCGGCTGCAGTTAGAGGAGGAGTGAAAAAAGTGCAGGCAAGCTGGACAGTTCTCTCTTCTCATAGCGGATTAGACACTGTGAGATCAAAGATCCGGGATTCACGGGATATAAAAATGACATCACATAACCCATATGGACTAAAGCACGCTCAAGCGGCCAAGACCACAAGTGTGGGTATTTGGACAAGGAAAAAAGTTAAACTGAATAATGGTGACACTTAGTCGGTGAGTATAATGATCGAAAGTGATTTCAAATCATTATAGATATCTTAGATTTAGGCCTAAACTGTGCTTATTTTGGTAGTTGAAATGCAAAAAAAGTAGGCTATATATTTTTTTAATAGTTGAGCTAGTAGTAGTAATGCATTACTATTACATTTGACATAAGCCTACTAAGTAGGCTATAAATAAAGTCATATTAGATATTAATTGATATTTAGCATACACATTCAGTTCATTTTGTGTCTACTGAATTTCTCAAGATTCAGGAATTTAATATCCACAATTATTTTCACAGATAACCCTTCAGTCATCTGTTTGTTTCTGTTTCAGGTGTTTCTGCTGGACGAGATAAATGTGTGGAGAAGGGTCAAAATGTCACTTTAGATCCCTGTGTAATAAAAAACTCAAATGTCTGGATGAGGTGGAATTTTAATAAGACTCTCATCGCTAAAATCAGTAAAGATCAGAGTAAGAACTGTACAGATGTTCAGTGTAATAATAAAACTGAGAGATTCAGAGGCAGACTGAAGCTGGATAATCAGACCGGATCTCTGACCATCATGAACATCACAATCACAGACTCTGGAGAATATAAACTAAAGTTCGGAAGCGGCGGAATCTTCATCAGTATGAGCTGCAATGTTTCTGTCACCTGTGAGTATCATTTCATTATTAGAATTGAAGAATACATCATTTTTAAACTGAGCCATTCATCTTTCATTGATTTTATGGCTTTATTGACTTTTTGAAAAATAATTTGACTTCACCATAATAAAATATAATAAAATTAATTGAATCAATGTGTCACAATGAATGTAATCTAATGTAATAGAATGCATGAACAAAAACGACTGGAAAAGCCATATTTTCACTTTTGTTATGGATCATGATTATTCTGAGCACCAGTAGGCTATTTGTCATTCTCACTAAAGGGCCATTCACAGAAAAAAAAAAAAAACGAACAATAAGAAGATGCCTATAATGATAACTATATTAGAGTCCACACCTGTTTATTAGCTATATGATGCTGCAGTTTTGTCGTCTGCCGCTTTAAATGCTCGCGCTCTTTAAATCAGGATGGATTTTGATTGGCTGTCAAGTTTTTATCATTCATCAGCTGGTGAAAATATTTATATCTTTATCGTTCTCTTATAGTTATATAGTCCTTTGTGTGAACAGGCTTTAAAGACTCTTGTGTTTCAGATTCATGTCTGCCTTCAGCTGAAGGAAGACACGTGTGTGATTTTCGTGACTGTACAGTCTGGCGTGATATCTGTGGTTACTGGTGCAGGTGCTTTAAGAACTGCAAGTAGGCTCCTGCATATATTACAGTGAGTGTAAAATATTGTCTTTATTGTGCAAAATTTGTGTTTAATTGTCTCTGTGTGATTATTTTTCAAAGGAGAGAAGCTCAGGTTCTCTTGAAATTCCACGGATGAGGTTAAATATAATTATATTCTGCTTGATTTCACTTTGCTGTGTACAGTAGGCTACATGTGTGTATGATGTAGTCATTTATTCAGACTTCAAACATAGAATTGCCATTAAATCAGAAAATATGATAGCATTTCTGCTCTTCTGCTGAAATCTTTCCACTGACTAAATATATTTTCCATCAAAATCATCTTGATGGGAAATAAACATTCCAGACTGAATCTTAATTGCTATGGTCGAATTCCTGAGTTAATGAAACATAACACCAGTTTATTTCTCTCTTTAATCTTCTGTGATTCACATTCTTTACAGATGGAGAAAGCTCATCTGAGAGAATCCCAACAGGATCATTGTGAATCTGCAACATTATTCCCATTGAGGAGAATCAGCAAAAACACACTTCAGCTGTTCAGCTTTAACCTGAAATACTTTACATATTCATCATAAATCACTTTTTTACATTTAAATGAAATATTAACCTACTGGAAGCACATATAATTTAGGACATTTAGATGAATGTTACATACATTACCTGACAGTTTCAGCTTATAAACCTGGAATAGATTAACATTTATCATTTATCATGCTTATTATAATAAGTGGCTTGTTTCAGACGATGGATTAGGTGTTTGTTGAAGGTTGAGAAGGAGTTCAGTGTTTCTGAAGTGAAGATTCTGATAGAGACTCATTATAATGGAAACACTCGGCGGCGCTTATTCACTGTAGTTACTTCATTATTATTCAATTCAACAATAACCTACTTATTATCTTGATGCATCCACAGAACAAATGCTTTGTGATATTTAGGAAGATGGAAACACTCAAATGAACATTTAACACTCAATGACAACTTAAACCTTTAAGACAAACCGACATGAGCTCTCGGCACAGTCAACATCATTATTTCATTTACAAATGTATTAAATGCACAAATATGAAGAAGATTTGCACTACACATCTTGAACTGTCAGTTTTTACTTGACTTGTTATCAATGTACTGTATTTGCATAATACAATGTGTAAAGTGTATAAAAACGTATACACATTGTTTTGCTTCAAACCAACGTTTGTGATTCATGCAGAGCTGGTTTATTTAGTTCATTAGAACCCATTTAAAATCTTTATGGAGAAAATGAATTGGAAAAATACTTCTTGAATCTGGTTGTCACTTTTACTCTTTATTTGCATGTTTGTATTGTAAGTCTATCATTTTTACTGTTGCTTTTAATAACAGAATGTGAATAAATGCAACATGTTTCAAATTTTCTTGTTAATTTTATTAATTTTGTTTTTGTCCTTTTTATATTTTAGACTTTTATATGTCCATAGCTTTATTTATTTTTTTATACAGTTTTAGTGCATTTCTGATTGTAATGTAAAAAGTTGTAAAGGGCAATTTTAGCGTAAAATAAAGGATTTGATTATTGTAATAATATTGTTTTATTAAAATAATTATTTATTTGTATAATTCATTTATTAATAATACTTTTTTTTTTACAAAGTTACTAATATTTATGTCTTGAATTCTTTGAAACGTTCAAGCTTTAAACATTTCAAAGCTTATCTTCACATTGTTTACTGTTTCACACTAATACTCTAATACACTAATTTGACACAGTGTGTGATTTAAGACTGTAAATATGAGAGACTTTAACAGTCACTTCTGGAACAATCTAGAAACACACTTTAAAAACATTCACATTGTGTCAACTTCAACTTTTCTGGATGATCTGAGAACTTTGATGTAAAATTATTATTTTTTTGTTTAAGGCATGAAAGTTTTTATTTTATTTTATGTTTATTAACAATACTACAATACAATGATTATTTAGTTTTCTTAAAAACATTTTCTTAAAGTAATTTTACCTCTCTGATCAGCTATTCTAAAAAATATAAATAATGTGTTCATGATTTATCACTGTTGGTCTCTAGTTTGATCTGAGATGTTTGACATATATTATTATTTCTCTGTCACTTTAATAGACTCTTTTTGAATCACACATAGCTTATATATGTGCAGTCTACATGATGGTCAAACAGCATCAGTGTTTAATGATGAATCTACAGTTCCTCAAACTGTTTTGCCGCATGAGATAAAAGCTAATCTGGCTCAGATTCTGACAATAAGTACTCTTTATATTTACATGGGTTGTAACTCGTTGCGAGAGATTGCTTAAAACTGTGCATGCTTCGAACGCCTGTGTATTCAACTCAACTCAACCCACTTTTTATTTATATAGCACCGCTAAAAACAACAATTGTTGACCAAGGTGCTGTACATTACAATACCATCAACATTTAACACCATGTAGAACATACATTACAACACCAAACCAGACACAGCGCAAATCATTTTAAAAGCCAAAAAAAAAGATAGGGTTTGAGTTTTGCTTTAAAGGGCACCAATTAAACCAATTATGCAAAATTCACTTTACACAGTGTTTTAACATAAATGTGTGTTAATTGGCAGTGTGTGTACACTATCCTATTATGATAAAAATCCACCCAGTGCTTTTTTATAATCCCCATAAATCATAAGCACTGTCTCAGAACGAGCTGTTCTCAGATTCGGGGCAATGTGGCGTCACTTTGCACAGGCCCCTCCCACGACTGTTGATTGACACTGCAGTTTGAGCATAGACCCGCCCTGAGTGAGCTGGACACAGAGTCCGCCATTGTTTAACTGAACTCATCAGTATATTTTGTTCATCATTCGGACTGGGTCTGCTACAGCAGGCTTGTATTACAGTTTTTCTCGATTGTTTACACACATTTTCTGGTACTTGAGACACAATGACCACAACATGTAACTCATTCACCACCCCCCTGAGCCAATTCTGCTAAACTACAAGCACAATTCCTGCTTTACACTCAAACTGCAGTTCTAAAACACACTTTTTTCAAAACACTACACACAATTCTCTGCTTTAGGCACAATTTTCATGCGGAAAATTTCTTGTTTTCACAAGGAACACACTGCCATTCAAATATGCACACTGACTCTTCACATGGGCAAACACCTGTCACGCAGTTTTACAATTAGTAATCAAAGCTTTAGCATAAAAGGGCAACAGGTGAGCTCTTCAATGGAGCAATGGATGCCAACATTGGAAACAGAGGCAGAGCCAGAGGAGTGAGAGGAGGAGGAGGAGGAGGAGGAGGAGGAGGAGGAGGAGGAGGAGGAGGAGGAGGAGGAGGAGGAGGAGGAGGAGGACGAGGACGAGGACGAGGACGGCCAAGGACCGTAATCTCTGATGAGATCCGAGCCACTTTGGTTGATCATGTGGTCAACCATGGTCTAACAATGAGGGAGGCTGGGCAAAGAGTACAGCCAAATTTGAGCAGGTACACTGTGGCATCCATCATCCGGACTTTCCGAAATGAGAATAGGTAAGAAATCTACTCTCACTAGAAAATTGCAGTACTACATATCAATACAGTACTCAATGAGTACAGTAGTACAGTATTGCCTGTGGACTGTTCTGTAGGACTGTAAAAATACTGTAAAGTATGCTTCATGTATATAGGAAATGTATACCTACTTTGTATTTACAGTATTTTACTATTTGTTTGGCAGAACTGAAAGATTACCAACACAAGGCGGTCGGGAACGTGTTCTGTCTCCTGAACAGGAAACTCAAATCATTAACATGGTCCTAGAAAACAACGCCATAACATTACGGCAAATACAAAGAAAGATAATAGAAAACAATGACATATTTCAAAATATTGATAGGGTAAGCTTATCAACACTGGACCGTGTCTTGCGCAGAAATCATCTCAGGATGAAGCAGGTCTACAGGGTGCCATTTGAACGCAATTCAGAAAGAGTCAAAGAATTGCGACATAACTATGTGCAAGTGAGTCCCACAATTGATGCATACTCCCAACACTGTATACAGTAAATTATACATATTTCAATATTGTAATCATAATGATTGTGCTTCACAATAGTGACCACTCCATGTCTATTTCTGATATTGTCATGTGTGTTTCAGAGAGTCCTTGAGCTAGAGGTGGCTGCAGTGGAGCACCAGTTCATCTTCATTGATGAGGTTGGGTTCAACCTCACAAAAAGACGAAAGAGGGGAAGGAATATAATCGGCCAGCGTGCCATTGTTGAAGTCCCTGGCCAGCGCGGAGGGAACATCACAATGTGTGCAGCGATTACCCATCACGGCGTCATCCATCACCATGCTACCCTTGGCCCCTACAACACCGCCCATCTGATCACATTCCTGGACACCCTACACAACACACTCATTCCACCAGATCAGGTAGATGGCCCAGAGCAGCTCAGGTACGTTGTCATTTGGGACAACGTAAGTTTCCACAGGGCTGCTCTGGTTCGTAACTGGTTCACTGCCCACCCACGCTTTTTAGTTGTTTATCTCCCTCCATATTCTCCATTCCTCAATCCTATTGAGGAATTTTTTTCTGCCTGGAGATGGAAAGTTTATGACCGAAATCCACAAACGCGTATACCTCTTCTCCAAGCTATGGAGGACGCATGTGGAGATATAGCAGCTGATGCTTTTCATGGCTGGAATCGCCATGCTAGGCGATATTTCCCCCGCTGCTTGGCCAGGGAAAACATTGCTTGTGATGTGGATGAGGTGCTGTGGCCAGACCGCAACAGAAGAGAGGATGCAGCATAGTGTTTTTATTTTTTATTTTTATTACTTTAACTGTATACAGTAAATTCTTCTGTTGTTTTGTATGTAGACCACTGTATGTCCTACTTTGTGTTGGTTGGGATGTACACTGTGTACATTGTTTTTGTGGGAAAAATAAAATATATTTGTTCCCGTGTATTTGTGTGTTCTGAGTATAAAAACAATATTCTCAGATATTTTACAACACACTTACTGTAAGTACTATCTGTAGTAAGTGTAACACTGAACAAAAAAAGGCCTAAATCATTATGATGAATGGAGAAGAAGTGTTTTCCATTCATCATAGTGTTTTACATTGAGCACATCAGTGTTCAAATGGTTCTTATAAATGTCTATTCATATGATGGTTTGTGTGTGTCATTTGAAAACAAAATACCATTTTGAGAAGAAATAACATTGTTTTGAATGTAAAGTTTCATTTTGCAGGAGCATTGAGGGGTTTTGCCCATTGTGTGTGTGTTTTTGGATTTGTGTGTAGAGTTCTGAGAATATGAGGCATGCTTTCAGAAAATGTGTGTAAACAATCGAGAAAAACTGTAATAGTGGATAAAAGCAGATGAAAAATAAGTTATAACCGTTATTAAAAAGATACCTGTTCTATCTCCAGGCAGCATATTCTCTGGCTCTGTGGGCATTATTGTTAGCCTGACATCATTGTTAGCCTGACATCGTCATACTCAGATTATAGTCAGAATATGAGTCTGATACTGCTCCATTGGGATGTGATTATAGGACGTGTTTCAACCGAATCAGGAAGGAAAATGCCTCTGCACTTAATTGGATAGAACTACAACCAATCAGTGCAACGGAGTAAGTGACGTATGTTTTTCATTCATGTTTCCGATTGACAAATGCCTTGATCGCAGTTCTCTGTTCCTCTTTTCAAATGAATGCGCTGTCGATATCTTCTATAACAGACGCGATGGCGGAATCTACACATGATGTTTCATAAACAATGTTCGAGAGGAGCACATTCAAATAATCAATCCAATCAACATGTAATCAAACAATTACCATGTCTACCCAATCAGCATGAGAGGAAGCATACACTGTAAAAAATGTTCGTAATTTTAACTGTAAAAAACTGTAAAAAAGCAAAGGAAAAAAACTGTTAATTCCTTAACGGTATGTACCCTTACTATATACAGTGAAAAACTGTAATAGCTCTCACGGGACATTTCATGTAATTTTACATTAATATACTGTTAAATGTACAGATTTTGGAAGTACACTGTAAAAAAAAAACTTACCGTTGCATTTACCGTACCTTACCGTTGTTGAGGCAAAAACAAACAACTAACAAAACAGCATCAGGCATAAGAGACTCCATGATTCAAATTGTCCTTAAAATATATTTATTCTTGCAAGAATAGTTCCCAGTCCATCCACAGTCCAGCTGCAGGCAGAGTGAGACCCAGAGCAGGGGTTGGCCAGCTTCTTTATAGTGTTCTTTTCAAAGCTATCTCCTGTCACCCACCCCAAACACAAGGAACAAAAGGGACCCCCCTTGACCCCGGGAATCCTCTCACCTCTGAAGTCCCACACACACACACCCTGCAGCTGTATCAACATCACAAAAGAAACTCAAAATACAGCAAAAGAACGCATGGCATTCTTTTGTTAAATCATTGAAAATAAAATATAGAGAAAATATCAATTTTCCCATAACAATTCCTCCTCTTTATCATTCTCTGATAAACAATTTGGTTTCATTAACATTAGGTATGATTATAACAACTTAAAAACACCCTTGTTTCTAATTCTGCATCAAACCCATAAATGATAAGAGTTGTTTCAAGTCTTTACATCACAGTTACCTTTCATATCTGATTTTTGTATACCTGATCATCACTCTACTTGAACTTTGAAAGAAATAAGAAAAATAAACAAATAAAAATAAAAACTTTAGGACCAAGCAAGTAAACATTTTATCTGAAGCCGGGCTAAATGGATAAGCACTGCTACCGCATTCCCGATAAATCGGACCCTCAGTCACTCCAGTATAACTTAAAGCATAGTAAGAATAAAGGATATTATAATACCGAAAAAACGTAAATTATTATAATTTCAACTTCTGTTACTCGTACCATCTGCATAATTTTGTTCACCCTTAGGATAGACTGTACCCATTAATAACAAAATTATCAGAATAACACATACAATCATAACACTATGTATTTAGCCTTTTTTTTCCAATTAATCACAATATTTTGTCAGGAAATGGTTTTACTTCTAAAGATATATTTAATTAAAATCTATTTAATAAAATCTAACCAGAAAAGTTTTATAATTTGATCATTCGTTGTTCGAAATTATCCCTGACTTTTCCATTACATACCGTCTTTCTTCTTATCACCATACTTTAATACATTAATTAATAGATCTTCTACCTGAAAACACATTTTTCTTTGCACAAGTCAAATTATTAGATTTATATCAATACTAAGCCCTAATTTGATTCAATCAAATAAAATCACAAAACTTTTCTTCAACCATTAATTGGTCAACATTTTTCTATGTTCGTTGCCCCATGGACGTTCCATCTTCACCATTTTGACACTTTGCGTGCCGTTGAAATGGTCTTTCCACCGTTGGCAAGGAGAGGTATGTTTCTAGCACATCCTTGATTCCTCACTTTATTCTTTGCGTTGGCGTATGGGGTTGCTGACGTTGGTTGGTGTAGTTTAAGGTGAGATGCTTGGACTCAGGTCTCACACTCTCCAATCATTTTCAAATCCTTCTAAGATTTTCCCTTAGATCACGATCGCACCCCCACTGGAATGAGTCGTTTACTGTCTGCTGTTACCTGTGAAAGCAGACCTTATGTGATTTTGTTAGTGACCGCTTGTCTTGTCGTCCCTTTTGGTGTGACCTGTGGAATTTTCAACCTGAAACATATCATCGAATAATTTCTTGCTCACTGAATAGCACTCAGGGTCCTTTTCCCCTGAAAAACACTCAACCCATGTTGCTCATGTTAACAAAACAATACAGAATCAGTTCTGTTTGGTTCAATCCATCCTGACATCCTGCAAAATTACAATTTTAAGTTAAGCATTTGCACAGGTGTTGCACCTTTCTTTCTGACACAATAATAACCCAGGCCAGGATAACTAGTCAAATTCATTCATGGCTATTGTTTTCACTGGGCACGGTCTGCCCTGCCATTTCACTCCTGTGCTGGTTTTAGACAAGATCTTCTAACCCCCTGGGCTTTCCTGAATGCAAATGGTCCTTCTGACCCCCTCCTGGGCTTTCCTGTCCTTCTGACCCCCCTGAAGAGTTGAAAGGCTCTTATCTGACCATTTGTTCATGTGTGTGTGTGTCTTTGCTCATGCCATGTGCGCAAAAGTCTGCATCTTCTATAAAGAAAAACAAATGTTGAGGTTATTGTCACATAGTTTTCTTTTGTCTGCTGTGCTGTCGCATCTGCCCTGGTGTTTCCTGTCGAAACAATTCTTGTTATTAGCACACTTACAGATACAAACAATGCACACAGCAATTTTGTTAGGGGGAAGAATGGCTTCTTGCAGGGTTTTTACCCAATTAAACCCAATGTCCTTCCAACATTTATCTTCCCACCTGTGCGATGGCTTTCAGCAAATGTGAACCCCTTAGTAAACCATATTTGGCAACTGTTATCATCCTCCTCTTGATGCACGAGATCTCATCTCATGCATCAATTTAACATAATAAGATTATCTTACATTTATCAGACGCTTTTATCCAAAGCGACTTACATTTCAAGATACACATTTACATTCTTATCAGTTCTTGCTTTCCCTCGGAAATCGAACCCATGACCTTTGCGTTACAGGTGCCAAACTCTAATGTTTGAGCTACAGGAAAACTGCAATATTTGTTCATATTTATTTGGTAACATTTGTTTGGATAAAGTTTGCTAACCCAAACGTTGTTCTTCAGCCAAATTTCCTTTAGACATCTTTCCCTGCCTCTGAAATAAAAATATTACTTAAAGCCACAATTTCATCTTCTTATCAAATTGTTTTAAGGCAACGGCCCGAGTTTCACAGCGTTTCTTGCTTTTCAGGCCTATTGTTTGGTCTCTTAAGCAACTGTCATCTACGAACATTCTCCAGGTCATCAATTGGTCAGGTCAGGTTGTGGTGTGCACACTTCGTCAACGTCAGTCGAATAACAATCTCCCCTTTTTACAATTCATAACTGTTAAGGGCTCTCTGGATAATCTGATATTTACTTAGCCTACGTGTTTGTTGCTGTCAAATCTATAACTTTTTCTCAACACATGACTGACGGCTATCTACGACTTCACAATTCTAATTTACACATCAATACTTAAACCTGTCCAGAAAGTAATTCAAATCTGCTGCACATCATAAATGACCAAAATAATAATTAACAGACAGAGCTCGATGATCAATCAACTTAAAGCTCGTCCTATGTTCTGTGTTGCCTTCTCATCAGATTGACTCACAATCCTCAGCTTACTTTCAAATTTGTCATTTGCCTTAACCCATCTATAATGCTAAAACACTCTTTCCAGAGGTTAATGACAAATTTATACACACTATTCAGACAGAATAGTTGTCCTAAACTAACACATACTGTTCAAACATGAATTAACACTCACACTCATCCCTGACTATGAACTGCTCATATTTCTTATTCATATCTAAAAAGATTTAAATTTTAAATTACATTTTAACCTTACATTTTCCTGTATCTTTTATCTAATGTTTTTATGGCCTCTTAACCAGTTTCAAAGCATGTCTGTTCATTATCCATCTGATTTTAGAAAAGTCAGCTGGATTGTTTTGGTGCATTATTATTACTTTGCTTCAGCTTTCTTTGGCTGACTGATAACAGAAGAACAGACAGAGTACCATCCCAAGCAGTCTCTTTCTCTCTCACTATAAGCAAATAATCTTTTCAACAGCCTCCTAGGACTGTAACTAAAATAGTCATAGTCATATTCAATCGTTCTATGATCTTTTCTAAGGTTATCTTTAGTTTAAATACTCAATTTACCTAACCTTTGTTTTCCAGAAAATTCTCTTGAGTCATCTTTAGCCACCACCATGTCTTAATTGTCCTTTGTCATGTCTAAATGATCTACAGGAGTCAGAACTGACACATTAGTTCAGCATCAACACAATCTCTGTGTTTTCCTTGCCCATCAGGCAACTAACATTACAACATTTTTTTTTGTTACTGTCTCCACAACAGATAACCATTAGTTCAATGGTCTCTGCTGGCTCCTGAATGCCCATTCAGATCAGCTCTTAACCTATAATTGTCTTTTCTTCAGGGTGTTGTCCCCTGGCATAGTTGAAAATGCTTGTCAAGATGAAAAACAAGCCATACAATCAACGCGGTTTCTGGTGAGTGGTATAGGGGCTCACATTTTCTGGGGCAGACTGAACTTCTTACAGCTCATCTCGCCTCTCAATGATTTGCTGATGCTGGTGGCCTCTCCCAGTCATTCAGCGCCACTCTCATACCCATCTCACATAAAAACACCTCCATCAGGAGATGCCCAGTGTTTGTGGCGTGACTTCCCCTGTCTTAGGTTGCCCTTTTGGCCAAAAAAGGTCTTACCCGTCTCTGGGGTAATCACTTCGTACACACTTGGTTACCGCTCTTTCCCATCACAGAATCTGTGACCGTTTTCTTCAACATAATCTGTTGTTTTCTGGAGCTTAGGAAAAGGCGCATTCAAGAGTCATCAGAGCCATTCGGACTGCCTACCAGTGTTAAACATAGGGAGACAGAATAATAAAAACAGTATTTAATCACTTAAAATTCACTAATCATCTGAAAGGTAGCAACCTAGCTGCTTAGATTATAGTCAGTGAATTTAGATCACGACCGTACATTCAGTGTACTGTTACTTCTGTAGCCGGAGCCATCGGCCCTGTTTTATGGTGGAGGCTAAAATGAGAGCTAAAAGTCTCTGGTCCTAAAATAAGCAAGTCCTAAACAGTGTTATTGTAAAGACTTCTAAAGTCATTCAGTTTTACTTCTAAAACATTTACAAATTGTAATCTAAATTTGTTAAATCTGAACTGCCTGTAGCATGATTTGTTTTAGCTTTTCCATATCTATGATGTTCAACTGAAACACTGTGCTTTACACAGGCTCAGACAACAGCTTTCAGCTGATATTGAATGAGAGAGAGACTCTTGAGGCATTCAGGACTGGTACACTGCATTCTCATAAACCTTTAACTTCAGACTTTATCTGCCATCTTTTCTTTAACTGTAGCCCATCTTAAGGCATCTTTTCCATAAATTACATGTATTGTAATTTAGACATTACAAATATCCACTCAGAATGAGTCTCTGTTGCGCTGAAACTGTGGCAGTTTCAGTCACAGCACATGCCAGATTCAGATAAGCAAACCTGTTTTGGCCAAATCACATTCTTATCTTTTAAAATCAACATTAACAAGTCTTTGTTTAATCAAATGCCTTTTACACATTTTACATTTAGCAACTGTTAATCCTGTAACACTGCTTCTGTTTATTTTATCTTAAAGAAATAATAAGAATTATTCTAGTTCTTAATAACGTTTAAAATTTCATTTCAATTTTAGTTGTCAGGTTTTCAATTGCCATAATTTAATACCTGACTTCAATGTTTTCTCTAGGAGTTTATCAATCTGCTTCTATGATTCAACTTTTGAGGCTGCGCTCTCTGCTTGTGATACATTTTTTTGATTATCATTATAAATCATTCATTAGATTTGTCTCTCTATATCATCTAATCAACTTTATTTATCATTTTACTTTTACAGTCATGGCATTTACAGTCACTGAATGACATCGCTGACCGCAATAAACACTCTCTGTTATTCTGCCAACAGTCTTATCACTCTGATCTTTCTAACATCTCCACCCTACCTCACACCCCTGAAGAGTGTGTTGAAAATGTAAACAGAGCCGCTGATAAGCAGTTGTCTGTATTTTTCTATTACAGTCTCGTTTGCAAATTCAATTACAATAGCCGAATCATAATCTTCATCATGTTAACATTGATCTTTCTAACCCATATTAACACAGACTTTTCTTTAAATTT
The DNA here is from genome assembly GCF_951802725.1 of Rutilus rutilus. Lineage (NCBI taxonomy): Eukaryota > Metazoa > Chordata > Actinopteri > Cypriniformes > Leuciscidae > Rutilus > Rutilus rutilus. Next base: position 8,052,391 of record NC_140222.1, on the reverse strand, counting down.
GTGTAATTTTGGCACTTTCTTTGTTTGGAGCCAGTTAAAGTTATTGTTTATCTTTCCAATCACAATCAAACTTTTACAAAAACATCATCTGCAAATTTGTATCAGGACTGTTCAGTTACTCTTCATACAGTATAAAGAAATTTAGCATGTCATCAATTTTATTAACACTGGCTTTAAAAACTTATTCTTCTATCAAATGGTTAGTTTGCAGATTCAACTTAAATCACAAGATTGTATTATAATTATTCAGTCCCACTTATCTCTACTGTTTCACAGAAACCACAAGATTCCCTAATTATTCTCAGTCTCTAAATTACACAGACAGCTATCCTCAACTCAAAAAATATGGCAATCTATTCTTCAATACTCTTGTTTTCATATCATTAATACAATAAAGCATTCACATCGTAATTTCAATCATTATTTTATCTCAAAAATATAGAATTTTTCCCGTTTTGCTTACATTTGCGTACATGATTCCTTATCTTTTATATCATGTTAATCCCTGTTAATCATACTCAATGCCTTATTTTATCTAAAATTCACTTCATACAATTTCAACTTAATTTGACTTAACAGGCGTTCATAAATATGAATTATATCTTTCCTTATATCTTTCCCTACATGCCACTTCCTTCTGTATCTGTTCAATCCAACAATTCACTGTTTCCATCAGGAAAAACATCCTATCTTCCCCTACATGCAAGTTCCTTCTGCATCGACTCTGTTCTCTTTTATCTGTTTCTTTCCCATCCAACAATTCACTGTCCGTTCACAGTTTTACACTCATGAACAAACTTCAACAACCCTTTCTGACTAGTAACGGATACATTGGTATTTCAGAAAACCCTGTAGGCTACTTTTGTACAATCTCATATGCTCATAATTCACAACACTGCTCAAATCATCAGTCATAGCTTTGCGCAAAGTTTCATCAGCCACACATAAAGATGTCCAACAGGTTTTTTTTTTCTTTTTTTTTTTTCATTGCAGGTAGTAGAAAGTAAATCAGCGTATGCATTCGTGTGTGCGTCCTTTACACACATGTTTAACACACACACAACAACCATTCTGTTTTCCCTCGTTCTTTTCTATTGATTCTTTTACGACACTGAGTCTTATCTTACTCAAGGTTCCCGCCTCGGGGAAATCGTGATATTTGATCAGTTTTTCTATGTCAACCATACATTTACCCCCATAATTATTTTTCATTTTGACAGAAAATAGGTGTGTAAAAATGGTCTATTTTACTGTTAGATGACCCCATTTTGGCTGAATCTCCCTTCTGGATTTCACAATTTCGACACGTGTCTTACAGTGTCTGTCAAACGTCTTCAACAGACCCGATTTTTTTCGTCACCCAAAATCGGTCGGGTTTCTGTAATTACGTTCTACTCAAAATCTTCCCATAGGCACTTTCTAGCGCTCGATTAATTCTGATTTGATGTGGCTCTTCCGTCCACTTGTACGATTGATTTGATGTGGCTCTTCTGTCCAGTTGTACGAGATTTCCGCAGGTTACAGAGATTTTGAGTAAAACTAATTAATCAGCAACTGTGATTATCTGAATCACCTGTGGCACTTCCGTCCACCAACGAGCTAAGTGTGGTAGAAACCGATCCGAATCTGTCAGATCAATTTCTTCCCCAAAAAATTGTGATTATCTGAATCACCTTTCGCTCGTACCAAAGCAAAACTCAGCCAATATGGTTCACGTTCACTCACAATTATCAAATTACACTCAACTTCAATAAAACAATTTTGCCGTTTCTTACCCAGAGATGCTTTTCTGTTTTTCTCGCAATCGTCGCAGATTTTTTTTTATCCTGGTGGGAGTTTTCTTCCACTGGCCCTGAATGCGGGGTATTGGCTCTCTCTCTCGTAATCTGTTGAGTTTATATCTCAAACCGTCGAGGTATGAGACGGCCGCCTGGTGCTGCCGAGGTCGTGCACTTTCCCGTCAAATCCGTTCTCAGGACCAGGAGAAGAAGCGTCCGCACTAGGGTTGGGCATCTAAGGTATAATGCCGATCCAATATGCATCTCGATACAAAGTATCCGATCCGATATATTAACGATACACTTGTGGCATTTTGCGATGCAATACGATACGATTCACAGTCATATCACGATACGATGTGATAATTCAGCACTATCTAATTAGATCAAGTTTATGTGGTGATGTGAAAGAGGATGCGGTGCCATTGAATGAGTTTGATTATTTATTAACCAAGTAAAACAAAGACCTTTTTTTACAAACTGGCTTTTCTCTCAGAGCCTGAGTGTCAGTTTACAGTAGAGGGCCATTTTAGAACACATGGCACATCTTAAGTATTTCCAAGATAAACAGAAGGTATAAGTGCAATATATATTTAAAAAAAAAAGTGCACTCTTTCAACAGAAAGAAGGCTTACCATTGCACAACAAGAATTGTGATTTCACTTTTCAGCTATGAAAATAAGCTTTACAAAGAGATATTTTGCCACTGAATATTCAAAACTTAACGTTGTGAACTAGCAGTGTTATGCTGCTTTTACTTTGAAACATCACTGTCACTGTAAACAACAGGCTAATAAAATTAAATTCTAAATAAAATAAAAAAGCCTTTTAGAATAGTGCACATTGGTCAGTCACCTTCAGTTAAAGGTTTTTCTTCAGAAATATTAACTGATCAACATGATCAGGGTGAAGCAAGCTACGCTGAGCTGTAACTATGTCTCCAGCTGTGCTGAAAACTCTTTCAGCTGGTACGCTTGTTGCTGGGATGGACATATATCTCTTTGCTAAAGCTGATAGTAGTGGAAGATCTACTTGCAGTCTCCACCACTGCAACACATCCCCATCCAAACCTAAAGTGTCCCTTTCTCTATATTTTAAGATTTCATCCTTAGCTTTCTCCCCGATGGTCTTTGCTGGTGGTCTTGCACTCAGGAAATCTCCAAACATCTGGTCCATGGCAGTCTTTTTCTTTGGAGGGGCATCATCTACAGAAGAGGGCAGAGGAGAGGCTCATCAGTTGTGCTAAAAATATTCCTTTCATTTACAATCTGAAAATTACTTCACTTTATTACATGGCTTGGTTGAATTCAAATGTAGAATGCGGTCTGTTATTTCTTGATAACAGACTGCTGCGAAGTATAACAGACCGTTGCCATGAAAAACAGAGCGTTGCTATGGACGCAACCGTAGAGACAGAACGGACTATTTTCTTTAGTGGAAGCAATACAATCGTTTTTAAATCAATAAACTCCTTTTTAAATCAATATTTTGTGTCAAATTATTTATTTAATTGGTAGGTAGCCATGTAATAAGCGGGATAATGTATAGGGAGGCGGTTGTTATAGCGAATAATATCCCCTTCAGGCTAATTCAAGAGCCGTTCAGCCTGTCTGGGTTGTTATTCGCTATAACAACCGCCTCCCTATACATTATCCCATACATATTGAATCTTCACTACATACTTCTGTACATTTCTGGCATTGTCACCATTTAAACCAACCTGTCTTGTCCTCTTTGGAAGGGCTTTTGTCGCCTTCTGTTTCAGCTGTCTGGTCCTCTTCCAATGTGCCTGTTGCCTGGTCTTCATTCGGCATTGCTGTGTCACTGACCTCTTCCTTAAAAATGCATAAACATGTAAAATAATGCATATTCATCATATATTATTTGTTCTAAACTGCAATAACAATCTTACTTTAAATGTTCTTACCTCTCCATTCATCTGTACCACCTCTGTTGTTATCTTCATGAATACCATATCCTTGGCATCACTGTCATCCAGAAAAGCCAGGTCTTTAAAACGCGGGTCAAGTGCTGAGGCACAGTGGAGAGTGCCTTCAAGATATGTATAACGGCCATCAAAGTCCTGCCTGAATCTGTCTTTCATATGGGAAATAACCTCTAGATCACTCTCATCTGGTTGGAATTGTCTCTGCAATTTGGCTTGGATTGGAGAGATAATGGAGATGGTGGGATTTTTTTCCTCACTGAGGAGTGTGGTTGCCACTTTCAGAGGTGACATTAATTTGATGATCTCTGGGATCAGTGTCATGTCATCTTCTGTCAAACTGGCCATAGCCTCACGCCTCTTTATCTTCCTGGACAGCAGGGTGTTCAGCACAGCAGGCTGCTGCTCCCAGAAACGCTCCAACATGTCGAGGGTACTGTTCCATCTGGTGGAAACGTCATGGATGAGCTTGTGGTTGGGCAGGTGTAACTGGGTCTGTATTTCACGCAGAACGTCAGTTGCCTTGGGGCTTTTGTGGAAAAAGGAGACAAGCTTCCTAACTTTCACCACCAGCTCAGAGACAGTGTCCACCTTAAAGGGATACTCCACTTTTTTCGGAAATAAGCTCATTTTACATCTCCCCCAGAGTTAAACAGTTGAGTTTTACCGTTTTAGAATCCATTCAGCCGAACTCCGGTTCTGACGGTACCACTTTTAGCATAGCTTAGCACAGATCATTGATTCTGATTAGTCCAGTAGCATTTCTTTCAAAATGACCAAAAAGTTTCAATATTTTTCCTATTTAAAACTTGACTCTTCTGTAGTTAAACCGTGTACTAAGATCGACGGAAAATGAAAAGTTGCGATTTTCTAGGCTGATATGGCTAGGAACTACTCTCATTCCTGCGTAATAATCAAGGAACTGTGTGTCTGTACCATGGGTGCAGCAGGCGTAATGATATGACGCAGCGCCTGAAAATAGTGCCCAGCTCGGTAACTTCTTCCAATGTGACCGGGACTAAGTTTGTCTAACCTATTAGACCTATTTTCAGGCGCTGCGTCATATCACTACGCCTGCTGCACTCATGGTACAGCCGCACAGTTCCTTGATTATTACGCCGGAATGAGAGTAGTTCCTAGTCATATAGGCTTAGAAAATCGCAACTTTTCATTTTCCGTCGATCTTAGTACACGGTTTAACTACAGAAGAGTCAAGTTTTAAATAGGAAAAATATTGAAACTCTTTGGTCATTTTGAAAGAAATGCTACTGGACTAATCAGAATCAATGATCTGTGCTAAGCTATGCTAAAAGTGGTACCGTCAGACCCGGAGTTCGGCTGAATGGATTCTAAAACGGTAAAACTCAACTGTTTAACTCTGGGGGAGATGTAAAATGAGCATATTTCCGAAAAAAGTGGAGTATCCCTTTAAAGGCTTTTTGAGATGCCAAATTCAATGTGTAGGCATCTCACGTGTGGGTCCATTTTGGCACCAGCACCAGCCAGGATCATGTTTCTGGCGTTATCTGTGACTAACGCGGGGCTCTTCTCTTCGATCTTCCACTCACGGCAAACATCCTGAAGTAAAATGGCTAGATTATTCCCTGTGTGAGCCTCGTTGAACACTCTGGTCTGCAAAACATGGTTTTTGAGAACCCACCCGTCATCTATGTAGTGTGCTGTGACCGTTACATATGATGCTGTAGCGCACGATGTCCAACCGTCCACTGTTACAGCAACTCTATGGGCTTTGTGTAGAGACTCCTCTATCTCTCTTCTGACTTTGTCGTACAGAGCAGGAATCTGTTTATCGGAGAATAGCTTTCGGTTTGGTATTTTATAACGAGGCTCCAAAACATGGAGGAGGTGTTTAAAACCTTCGTTCTCCGTGACACTATAGGGCTGAATATCTTTGCAGATGAACAATGCAATAGCATCTGTTATTGCCGTACAGCGCGCGGAATTGTTAGCAAGCGGGGCATGGAAAAAACTTTCAATACTTTTCTCACCACTTTTGGAGCTGGTAGCTACAGGTGAATCAGAGCAGGAGACAGAGAATGCAGGGGCACTGGCAGATGCTTCCACAACAACACCGTGGCGCCGCTTCAAGTGAGATATCAGATTAGTCGTACTGCCCGTGTATTTTACAGATGCGCGGCACATTTTACAAATTGCATCTGTCTTGTCAAGTCGTCCGTCTTTCTTGTAAAATCCATAGTGTTTCCAAACTTTAGATTTAAAACTCAGTGGAGAATAAATTATCTCGGCATCCGACATGTTTACTCTTCGCGCTTCCTGACAACTAACGTTACCTTTGGCCGCATCACTGGCTTCATCCGCGCAGCTGATACATTGAGTTGTAGTGTACACATCCGCAAGTCCGTTGCTTAGGCCTACTTTATGTAGGTCGATTAAATTATGTGCCAAAAACAAGTTGACAACACTTGTTAATAAATAAAGAAATACATTCTGTTTTAAAAGGATAAGCTGTATCTCGGAAAAACCGATGCATCTCGCAAAAACCGATGCATCTCGATTTGCTTCCAAAATTTCATTCATTCTCTGATGCTCTACCGATGCACTCGCATCGTGCACGCGCATGACCGCGTATCGATACATATCGGTTAATCTTCCCATCCCTAGTCCGCACAGGATCCCTCTTCTGACACCAGCTGTAATAGCAAATTTCAATTTTCAATGAGAAACACAGCATCAACAGGCGTAAGAAGCATTAAGAGGCAAAATTGTAATAATGAGAAAAGGGTTTATTCTTCTGAGGATTCTTTTGACAACCGCAGCCACCCAGCTGTGAAACAAAAAGCCTCCTGGACTCAATAAACATAGACATTTTATACAGGTTTCTGACATTCTTGACTCCTCCTTTCCCAGTTTCTGTAAATTTCCTTAAAGACATCTTATATCTCAAGCTAGTATGGACTGGTTCTACCCCCCCTGGGCAGGTCATGCTGTTCTTTGTCCCTGAGAAGCCAAAAGGCCTTCATTTACAATCTAAATAACCTCCTGCTTCCCTCAGGAGGGGGCCTGGGACTTCACTTTTACTATACGACACCCTGTATTCCTTGACTAAAACTCTTTCTCGTGCCCAGGTGTTTGTTATCTCCCCGGCCTATCTGGTTTATTACATCTGCTCTTTCCTGCCCCCAATTCAGCTGTTAGAAACCCTCACAGAAACACATAATCAAATGAGATTAACAGTTTGGAAAACAAAATACATATAAGAAATAATGATTTCCACCACACGCATCTTGTCGGCTCTGTAAACGCTGCTCATCTGAAAGCACTGCGAGTTTGAGTCACTTATAACGTGCATTTGAAAAATCAACAGGCGTCAAACATCTTTCCAAACATGAGAAGCATTTATGAACCTCTTGTCCAATTAAAGAAATTTAATAACATGCTTTAGCTCCAGACTCACTTCATAACGACAGTTGAGCTCGTCCTTCTGTGAGATGATGTTTCTTACACAGAATAAGGCAGCCGTGAGTTTATTAGTCATGTTTAATTAACCAATGTGGAAGGGATTTCCTGGAATGATGTGTGTTATCGGACTTCTGAGGCGGGGCATATTGGTGTGTGTGTCTGTGTGTGTCATTTTGCACTTATTTATGCTATCTGAAGAGCTCAAACAGCTAACAGCTAACAGAGCTAGCGATGACTCTTCCTGATTCGCATCAGCTATGACATCAGTGTGATATCATTAGTTTGTAAAAAACTGTCAAAAACTAACAAAACAAATATAAAAAATTATTTGATTCCAGCTTGTTAAATGTGAATATGTTCTAGTGTCTTCTCTCCTCTGTGACAGTAAACTGAATATCTTTGAGTTGTGGACAAAACGAGACATTTGAGGATGTCATCCTGGGCTTTTGGGAAACACTGATCCACATTTTTCTGACATAATAGACCAAACAACTAATCGATTAATCGAGAAAACAGATTAATTGATTATGAAAATAATCCCAAATCCCTAATCATTATGTAGAAGTGCATTGTATTGGAAGCCCTGGATAAGCCTCCCTCTCGATCTCTCTTAAATATTTTTGTTCTCTCAGTTTTGTCATTTAGTAAACTTTATAGATTTCAACCATACTATTCCTTCTTGAGTCTCTTTAACATGAACTTAGATTAATGTATGAATTGAATAGTGATTGTGTGACCTATGATGAGGGAACAACCAGTGATACCCTTGGTGGAACCATCAATGATAGCCTATAGCGATGTCATCAGGACACACACACACACCGGTAGGCAGTGGCCCACCTTACCGGGTGATCACGCGTGTCCACCAGAATTTATAGTTTACCCACCTCTTTTTTTACCACTACACCTCTGGCTCAGATGGATGTGTGTGTGTGTGTGTGTGTGTGTGTGAGAGAGAGAGACGCCCTCTGGTGTTCAGATGGATGTGTGTGTGTGTGTGTGTGTGAGAGAGAGAGAGAGAGAGAGAGAGAGAGAGAGAGAGAGAGAGAGAGAGAGAGAGAGAGAGAGAGAGAGAGAGAGAGAAACGCTCTCTGATGTTCAGATGTGTGTGTGTGTGTGTGTGTGTGTGTGTGTGAGAAACGCTCTCTGATGTTCAGATGTGTGTGTATGATGCCCTCTGGTGTTCAAATATATATATGTGTGTGTGTGTGTGTGTGTGTGTGTGTGTGTGTGTGTGTGTGTGTGTGTGTGTGTGTGTGTGTGTGTGAGACGCCCTCTGGTGTTCAGATATATATGTGTGTGTGTGTGTGTGTGTGTGTGTGTGTGTGTGTGTGTGACGCCCTCTAGTGTTCAGATGGAGCAGCATTTACTACCGATCAGCCGCTGCACTGACAAACGGCGCAGAAAATAATCGCAGCCTTTGCCAAGTCGAGTGCAGTTTCGATTAATCGAGCAGCTCTACAAAGAACCCAGCGTAAGGGAACAGTGGATGCGGTTCGGTTTTCCGGGGCAGCAACGGAGTTGTGCAAGTGTGTTTGTTTGTTCCCTGCATTTCGGTTACGAAGGTTTTATTAACAAGATCCAGTTCGATGCTGGATTTTCAGATCGTTTGGTAAGTAACATCAAATGTCTGTGTTTTGTTGGCAATCGGTGTGTAAATGCATGTAATGTAAAATGCGTGAACGTATAGAGAAACAAAAGTTATCCAGTGAGGATGCATTGTGCGTGAATCTTTAGCTCCGCCCACAGCACGCCTCCAGGAACTCGGTCTCACCGTATCGGCCTTTAATAAATCTGATCAAACTAGATTAACTCAAGATCAACATGAGATTGGTAGAAACTATGTCCCCTTGAAGTTCATGTCGAACTCCCTCATGTCGTTCCAAACCCATAAGAATCTCGTTCATCTTCAGAACACAAATGAAGATCTTTCTGATGAAATCTGAGAGCTTTCTGTCCCTCCACTGACAGCTCCTCAACTGCACAGAAAGTTAGTAAAGACATCATTAAAGTAATCCATGTGCCTCCAGTGGTTTAATTTCAGTTTTATGAAGGGACATGAGTGCTTTGTTTGTGCAAAAAAAAAAGAAAAAAAAAAAAAGCAACGGGTAATAGCAAAAATGACATGCTAATTAGTGTTTGAAATAATTTGACCCATGATGCTAGAGCATTTATATGATCTCAAGACATCTTAAAACCTAGAACACAAGATCAAAACCCAAACTCAGTGTGTTGTTTAGGCTGGTCTCCAGTCTAGCCGAGCAATTATATTAAAAAGCATTGTCACTGTCTTAAATCATTTTTAAAATATAATTTTGAATATTATAATGTTTTAATTTAAATAATGTGTTGAAAAATGTCACTAAATTATTTTTTCACTCCTTTGAAATTAGTCATTTAGGTGTATGGAAGCGTGCAACGATTACTTATTAATTGTATGAATACAAATAAATGCAATATTAATATGCAATATCAGGATGTGGGTTGTATGGTTTATATTATGATGTACAATAAACATTGTATAATTTATGTAGGTTTGTCTGATGAGTGAATGTGTGAATCCGTTATTTACTTATGCAGTTTGATTGATCTGTAGAGAAGCACTTTCCTGTTGTATATTTTTCTTCTACTTTCCCAGACATGATTTATAATTTTCTGCTCATTTCTTCTTTAGGTGTGTCTGGTGTTGATACAGGTAAAGTGTCAGTGTCAGTGATGGAGGGAGATCCAGTCACTTTACGCACTGGTGTTAAAACAAACCAACAAGAAAAGATTATATGGTATTTTAATAACACTACCATCCATCGCTCTAATCACTGGAGATCTCAGTTATATCTGTACAGATGTTCAGTGTAATGTAAATACTGGGAGATTCAGAGGCAGACTGAAGCTGGATCATCAGACTGGATCTCTGATCATCATGAACATCAGAAACACAGACTCTATACTCTAGTGATCATCAACGGCAGCGACAGTGGAAAGATCTTCAAAGTTACTGTTACTGGTGAGTCATTATGTTTGAAAGCAGATTATGCTTAAATCATATCATCATCATATTTATTATATCAGTGACATTCAGAGGTTTTTCTCTTGATCTTTGTCATTGAACTGAACTGAATCACTTTCAACTGTTTTGTTTTTCCACTGACGATCCATTAGTTTTTAACAGTTATGTTCTCTTCAACATCTTTTCATACTTATTGTTTTTAGTTTACCAATAAGGATTTAATGTTTTTTTTTTTATTTTAAGTAGCCTATGTAAATATGTAAAGAACTTGTAATAGTCATGCCTTTTATGTTTTAAACGGAGTCAGACAAAGATGGAGAGACTCAAGAAGAAGTGACAACACGTAGACTGCAACAGGACGTCTCTGATTGGTTAGTTGATGAATTTATGTTGCTGATGATCTTCAATTAGCATATTCTGTCATGAATGATAATGTATAAATTGCACGTGAAAAGACGGATCCGACAGCTTGAGCTGACTCACAAATGTGCTTGACTACAACAACTCTTCCTCTTTTCAACATGGACTGCGTGTTCCCGGGGGTGGGGTTTATGTAAATTTTAGGGTTGGTGATGTCACTAACCCGGGAGGAATGTTGTCCTACCAGCCGTTTGTTGTAGTCCTTAAAAAACGATTTATTTAAAAGCAAATATCTTCCTTTGCTTTGAACTTTGAGCGTTGTAACTTTGCAGATGTTGCTTTTGCTCAAACAGCAACATTACACACTAACTAAAGTTAGAAAAGTGAAATTATATTCAACCACCCCTTTAAACTGCACTTGGGTTCTGCAAACGTGCCTTCAGTGGATCAATGTTACAACCAGAGCCTCAAGGGTAAAGCAAATAAAATAAAAAAAATGGTGAAGATTGTACTATGACTTGTATATGGCATATGACTATTTACATATATAATTGACCATATTTTAATTGTCATAGAGATTTGTCATAATAGCGACACTATGAATGCCCTTGGGACCTCCTGTGCCAATTCTGGGTGGCTCATCTTACCCCAAGGCCGGGTCTAATCTTTTATTTACTTAATCTTTTTTACTTAAAGCTGCAGTCCGTAGTTTTTCCTCTTTGTTGCCATTTCTGTTAGAAATCTGCAATTGCAGTTATTCGCGGAATTATCAACTTTACGTGCGTTGTGCCGGTGTGGATACTGTCATTCGCAATCACAGATTCTACTTTTTGGAAGTATGACCAACATACGAATTTTCACCGGGAAATGTCATCTGAACAAGTAACATCCACTTTTGTTCTGACCAACTAAGGGGAAAAAAGCATTGCAGTAAATCACGCTGATTAAATCTAACGATCGCTTATAATATCACATCAGAACGTGCAAATTATACTTTGTTCTCAAATTGTTAATGTTAACAACAACATCAGCATTGCGTGACTACATTTAATGCCCTTCCGATATTTGTCCTTGTTTTTCGCATGGGCCAAAGTCTTTCGCGTTTTACAACGGGTGAATCTCCAGTTGTCACTGGTGATTGTCATTTGAACCTTTCTGGATCTGCCATCAAATTAATAAGTTTAATTATATCAAGTGCTGAAATTGTGACCAAAATTTCGTTATTTCAAATGCGCGTTGCGCGTGGAAAGCGACCGAGTTCCATTACCACAGCGATATTTTTCACATTGAGTGTTTTTAGGATTCAAGAGAGGTGACTTGCCTTTCAGAGGGTGACATCCTCAGCACTTCATTGTTGTGTGCCGTTATGTACAGTTTCGTCACGTTATAACAGAGAAGTCAGTTTTCATGCATTCCCCGTTGACGCTGCGGTACGGGCTGAGTGGATACAGAAGATCCGGAGGGAGGACTTCAACCCGACCAAATTTTTAAATGCATATCATTTTCAGTGTATTTCACCTGTGCGTTTCTATGCTTTTTATTACTGCATTTATTTTGGGCAAGTGAGATGAGTAAAGACCATCTGTTTAATAAATAATTATCTGTCTGGTGTTTATATGCAGCACATTCAGTATTGTGACACTCATTGTGAAAAATATCGCTGTGGTAATGGAACTCGGTCGCTGTTGTCTCTCGCTCTCGCTGTCAGATCACCGGAAGTTTTCACCGGAAGTACTGGCCCACACACTCAAGTTCGAAACGTCAACGGTCGCCATTTTGTGCACGGAGCGAATTACCCTTAGGAAAATAGTATTTTGGGACAAAATATTACTATAGAAGTACTATAAGACTAGTATAGAAATACTATAGCGGCTCTAGGATATTATAGAGGTATTACAGAACATAACATACTTCTGTGATGTTCTGTAATATTTTAAAGCTGCTATAGTATTTCTATAGTAGTCTTATCGTACTTCTATAGTATGTCCCAAATTACTATAGTATTCCTATAAGATTACTATATTTTGTCCCAAAATACTATAAGATTCCTATAGTACTTTTTCGTAAGGTCATGTCCCCCACCGAATCGGCTTCATTAGCCTACCACTTACGGTTTGCAAAGATACAATTATAAAATTACTGCAAACCTTTAATCTATCAATATTTATGTTCTATTATGCATTTTCCTTGTTATATGAATAACAGAAATTCATGAAATAATATATATAGGCAGACACACAGTAATAAGATATTTATTCAAATGTTGATTTTGAAATTAGTGAACATCACCATATATATGATTTGGAAAAATAAATTAAATGAACATTTCTAAAGACAGTTAATCTTTTACATATAGAATATCACAAAAATATTAACAACTTGTTTTTTCAACATCTTCAGTGAAAGTGCACACAGTGACCGTTTCAATGGCAAGAACAAAAACAATCTGTGGTGGCTAAAACAGTGTTATTGAAACCAGTTTTGAAGTCAACAGCTTGGATGGTTTTTTGCAAAGTGCGGACAGAGGGCATAGAAAACACTCCGCAGAGAAGCCGATAACATTGTGGACTTGCGTGCCACAGGGACAGGAAGAAAGCTTTATCCTGAGTGGTCCACCTGTAACCTTGACACTTTCGCTGAGACATGCGTAATTGTGTGCGCACAAAAGCAAAAGCTTTAGCAGGAAGCAAACGCTGCAGTTCCTTCATCACCCACTCCTTATCACCTGTCCTGCTGACCTTTGTTAGTCGCAGCCGTTTCACTTTTGATCGCAGCTTACTCACTTGAGTCTTCAGAGCCCTGATCTTCATTGTGAGCGAATGCTCCCTCACAGCAGCCGTACAAACATGGCGTTGTACGGATGAAGGTGCTGCTGACACATCCTCAATGTCTCCCTCTTCCATTGATGAAGACCCTGCTACAGCTTCCTCAGTGTACTGCACCCGTGATGAAGGCCCCGCTACAGCTTCCTCAGTGTACTGCGCCCGTGATGAAGGCCCCGCTACAGCTTCCTCAGTGTACTGCGCCCGTGATGAAGACCCTGCTACAGCTTCCTTAGTGTACTGCGCCCGTGATGAAGGCCCCGCTACAACTTCCTCAGTGTACTGCGCCCGTGATGAAGACCCTGCTACAGCTTCCTTAGTGTACTGCGCCCGTGATGAAGGCCCTGCTACAGCTTCCTCAGTGTACTGCGCCCGTGATGAAGGCCCCGCTACAGCTTCCTCAGTGTACTGCGCCCGTGATGAAGGCCCCGCTACAGCTTCCTCAGTGTACTGCGCCCGTGATGAAGGCCCTGCTACAGCTTCCTCAGTGTTCTGCGCCCGTGATGAAGGCCCCGCTACAGCTTCCTCAGTGTACTGCGCCCGTGATGAAGGCCCCGCTACAGCTTCCTCAGTGTACTGCGCCCGTGATGAAGGCCCTGCTACAGCTTCCTCAGTGTTCTGCGCCCGTGATGAAGGCCCTGCTACAGCTTCCTCAGTGTACTGCGCCCGTGATGAAGGCCCCGCTACAGCTTCCTCAGTGTACTGCGCCCGTGATGAAGGCCCTGCTACAGCTTCCTCAGTGTACTGCGCCCGTGATGAAGGCCCCGCTACAGCTTCCTCAGTGTACTGCGCCCGTGATGAAGGCCCTGCTACAGCTTCCTCAGTGTTCTGCGCCCGTGATGAAGGCCCCGCTACAGCTTCCCCGGTGTGCTGGTCTTTGGAGGGAGGAGGAACATGACTCTGCTTGCCTGCCACACACACAAAAAACTAATTAAATATAATTACACTGCAGAACAATATTAATAAAATTTCTGATATTAGCCGCTTTCCGACCAAGTAGTTACAGGAACTTAGTTATAGGAACTGTCCACTAGTGATGTATGTCTCGAGACCGGTCTTTACGTGGTCTCGGTCTTGTCACGGCCTTGACGGTCTTTGGTCTTGGTCTCGGACCTCTCGGTCTTGTCTAGGTCTTGCTGTCTCAGACCGACATAGTGGTCGGGGGATTTAGCAATACAATACTACAATATCCATGACGACACAACGTTCGATAATGCAACATTATTATCCGCAATGGAACGAATTGAAGCGCGCGTCCGAGTGCATACAGTGCGGCGTGTGCGCAAGCCACACGAGAAAACACTTTATCCGCGCCACTGATCGCAGCGGCAACGAGCACTTTTATCACTTTATTTAAAAAACACATTTCAGTGACATGATGGGTTTTAACTTCATTCAGGAGATTTTGGGTAACTGCAACTGTGTGTGTGTGTGTGTGTGTGTGTGTGTGTGTGTGTGTGTGTGCGTGAGAGTGAGTGAGTGTGGGAGAGAGAGAATGTTGTTTGATTGCAGTATTGTAGTTAAGATGGCGTTAGACTAAATAAATGGTCTTTTAAATATCATCTGCATATCTCCATTGTGTTGACTAAACATTAGGGCTAATCCAAGTTTATAATTGTGTATCTTTAATTTGATGTTACGATTTCATCTACACATTAAGTATAATTTCAATTGGTTACATATTTCTCATTCTTTAGACAGTTGTTGGAGGAGCAAGATGGTGTTGGAGGTGTTTGATGTTTTGTCAGATGAACCAGTCAGTACCAGTCATGTCAGTCCTCAACAGTACACAAAAGTTAAGGGAGTCTCAATCCTCTAATAGTGCAGTAACAGCCGTCATGCAATTGCTACACATAGTTGATCTCATCCAGTCTGCAAAAACATTTACAGTGAGCTCACAGTCACACACATGACATGGTCTGTCTCTATATTGTTCTGCCTGTGTAGTTGAAGTAATACCGTCTAATATGTATTGCTTAGCTTCAACACTAGTCTGTTTTTTTTTTTCCTCCGGTCTCGACTTGGTCTTGGTCTCGACTTGGTCTGTCTTGGTCTCGTCTTGGTCTCGATACCCTCTGGTCTTGGTAGTGTCTTGGTCTCGGTTTAGGCGGTCTTGACTACAAGTCTACTGTCCACTTCTAAACAGTTCTATGAACTACTCTCCCCCAAACTCAGTTTCGCTGATTGCGTTCGCACTGGCCAAGTGGCCATAGGAACTGGTAGGAGGGGTAAGAGAGTGACGCAAGCACGGTGACTTTTATTTTGATGGCGCGACGGACTTTTATTTTGGCTGCGCTGAGAACGCCAGAGCAAACAATGCTCGCATTCTCTGTGTTCATTAGTTAGCGATCTGTCTAACAGTACTGTTTAACATGTTATTAGATAGAACTGTTATAGAAAGTACACAGTATATGAAAAAAAAGGTTATTAGCCTATGCCGTGTGGTTGATGTATAGTGTTGCTAGCTGAGCAGAAATACATAATCATGTTTGACTTGATCCCCTCAAAATTGCATTGGATTTTGTCTTCAGCATAAAGGTTTAGAGACCCATCTATAACTGTTTTCCATGTTTGTATAGTTAGTTTCTGGAGTAAATATATAGGCTATAATCTGTGTGTTTACATTCTAGCTGTTTTAAAAATGGCGGGTGCTGGTGCTCCGCGTGCGTTCGGTCAATCAGCACACACTAACGTCACGGGTAGTTCCTATAGTGCTGGTTTAGACCCTACTCTGAAGTAGGACCTAAATTAGTTCCTACAAATGGAGTTCCTAGAACTAAAATCGTTCCTAGGTTCCTGCGGTGCGAACACGCCGACATCCGGGTACTTTAGCCAATAGTTCTAGGAACTGTGAAAAGGTTCCTCCGGTCGGAAAGCGGCTATTATTGCTGTAAAACATAAGAGAAGTCTAAACTTCCATCTTTTATAAATAGAATCAGTCTACCTGAATAGATATGTGAAATAGAAATAAATAAATGAGCATCTTACGTTTTTTACGTGGCAACTCCTGGCGTGTCTTCGGAGGTTTATGCTTCCTCTCGACATCTAGTGGGGGAGGTGGGTTAGGGGCCTCTATTTTTATGGGCACAGCATCCCAATTCAGCCCAGCATGGCTGTAAGACAATGACATGATTTGTAATCCTCAACCTAGTAAACTATTTTTAACTACATCAGGACACTGTCAGAGGATGAGGGTTCAGTCATTTTGGATAATGTACTCCCAAATGCTGTACAGGTATGTCAAGTGTAGTAGATGGGAGTAGGAGTTTAGAAAAAGGAGATAAGGAAGTAAAGTAAATTGCAGTTTTAGAATGAGATGAGATGTTAGAAGGTACTTTAAGATGAGCTAGATATTATAGATTACACATACACATCAGATGGTCTTTTGAACTGGCTGCTGTGGAAATGGGCACTGCACACCCTGTAGGTCCGATGCAGCTGATCCAAAGGTATGCCATGAAGGGATGCATTCCTTAGATTCTGGACCCACCTGGCACACCTGCGGTGTATATATATGAAACATGATGAATAAATGTTTTCAAATGTCAAAATTATTTTGAACAAGAAAATAGCACTGCCCTTTATGCAGAAATGCAGAGACTAGGCTATCTGCATATTTGTCTGGTAATTGGTAACACCATTAATGTCCATGCACTTGGTGTGACTGGAGATAATATGAACATTTTGAAAAATTGCATTGATCTCAGACCTATTGCCTCTTTACTCTAGTTGTAATTTTCCACAGTGCATTTGATGCTACTACTCAAATGCACCTTTGCAATTGCTGATAGACCGTGACTGTGTCAGACACATCAGTGAAGATCATAGACTTCTGTTACACTTAAATCGATTTATAATGCGAACATAAAATGGCATTGCACCTGGTATGCATTTTCATGTAGCTAAGGCACGCACGAGATAGCAATTGCTTTCTGGGTGCAAACACTTTGCCTCGGTTAAATGTACGTTACCATTCATTTCGGTCAGGCATTAAGCAAAATTAAGTAATCACTACTTCTCCTGTCGCATACCATCAACATATATATATATTGTTATTTCATTTTAAGCTGGTGCGGGTTTTAATCAACTCATGCAAGCATCTATCATTTAGCATTCCCTGCTAAAAGAAATTCCTGCCAGGTTGAGCCTGAAAATTGTTACCACTCTTTCATCCACCACACTCAAAACACCAATTTTATTCTTAAAAAAGCATGTCTATGCTATGGAAAATAAATGCGATCTAATAATCCGTCAATCATTAGTTTAAGGCAAACTTGACAGAGATGCACTAGCCTAACATTCATGCAGATTTACAAACGCTAACAACGCTGTCATTCACGTTCAACATTAAAGTTAAATCACGACATCATTAAAATATTTCCACTTAAATGAGTTATTACCTTTGTGCATCCTTTGGAAATCGATGAAATGCCAAATCGCTTCTGGTGGACTGATAATTTTTGCAATTTATTGCAGAACACTGCTTGCGTTTTGACCACTTGCTCATCCTCACAGTTTCGTTGTGGCGTGCTGCAAACTGGTGCTAACGATTTCAGCAGCTTTCAGTCCATAATGGCGGATACGCCTCCGCAGCGCCATCTACAGACTGTGTTACCCATAACACAAGTTTCGCCTCTTGGGCTTCTATCTTTGCTAATACAGACATGAATGGTCATTATAGTTAAAACACGTTTTATCATAACATTTTTGTAGGAATTGAATTGTAATCAGGCGCTATACCTAGATTTGAGGGAGGACCCAAATTTTTTTTAACAACAACGGGTTACGGAAATCACAGTCGGCTCCGTTCGTTTCACGCAGACATGTCGATGCTTAAAAAGTTTCATTAGTTTGTTGGTTGCGTTTTTATTCCAAGTTCCCGGTAAGACACTTACTTGTTTCAATTCATATTCCTGTCAACGATGAATAACATTACTAAATAGTTTTAGACACATTTACCTGGCGGTGAACCGGCTCACCAGCCTTGCTGAATGAAACTTGAAATATAATTTCGAGGGTTAAAAACCAGGGTGAACAAACGTCCTCTTTTCCCCGGGTTTTGGCTTATTAGTTTCCCTATTGTTTTCATACTTGCTGAAGGTAAACTGAAAATCAGAGTACCTGCATTAACTTACTCATCACAAAAGTAGTTGAGTAAAGAAAACATACTTGTTCAAAAATGTAGTAAAGTAGAGAGTAAAAGTTGCTAATATCTCTGATCAGTCAAAAATATACTTCAGTACAGTAACTAATTACATTTACTCACACTTTACACCACTGGTTTTTATTACTGTGAACAAGAATTTTATCGTTTATTTGATGCTAATTATAAATTAAAGGGAAGGATTGAAATAAACAAGGATAATGTGGCTGTATACGTTTTTTTTATAGCTATTTTTGTTTCCACATTTGTTATAAGGTGAGATGTATTCCTAAACATATTTAAACATATACTGTAGAAAACATCCCATTGCAAAAAGAAGAAAAAAAAAACTTTTTGAGTGTAGATAAATAAATCACTCAGAAATTTGAGAAAATAAATAAATCACAGTAAAATAAACATTGCTTCATTCATATATAGTGTGTGTGTGTAAAATCGATAATATATTGGAAATATATGCTGGTAATCTGTCATGCCTACTTAACTGGAGCCTCATCAATAGGGCACACATGTGCTGAAGTAAACCTCTGAAGTAAACTAACCAAGGAACATAACCAGAGAGTCGTCTTCTTTTTCTTATTCTTGTTATTATTGGTGCTACACAGAGAGTGCCTGTAGGAAAACCATCAACATAAAAACACAAGCTTAAACATGTCCGGACATGTCCGACCGGGAAGAAACACAACGTATGATCACCCTATATACTACTGACATTGGCAGGTCCTACAAATGCATTCAAAACTGAAGGCATTGATATTGTGGTAGATTTTCCCATACACACCTGACTTGACTTAAGTTTACCTGTTTCGTCTCCTAATCGATGTCGGCTAAGTTGGTCAGCGTCTTGACCCCTACGAACACTAGCACTTGGGAATAAGGTCTCTAGTGTTCCACTAACATTAACTAGACATACTCCAGACAATGCCTTTGAATATGCTTTAATCACAGCCGGACGATCTCAGACCAATTTCAAAGAGAATCCCACCAGCAAAAAGAATACAACAGTTTTTATAGAATAGGAGCATTGCAATGGTGAACTTTTTTTTTTTTTTTGTCTTTCGATCTAAAAAGAGATTTGATTAACTGTTCATTTCTTCTCCAGGTGCGTCTGATGGCACAGATGAAGTGTCAGTGATGGAGGGAGATTCAGTCACTTTAAACACTAATATTAAAATAAACCAAGGAGTCAGAATTAGATGGTATTATGATGGCTTTCTCATCGCTCGAATCAGTGGAGATCAGAGTAAGACCTGTACAGATGTTCAGTGTAATGAAGATACTGAGAGATTCAGAGACAGACTGAAGCTGGATCATCAGACTGGATCTCTGACCATCACAGACATCACAACTGAACATGCTGGAGATTATCATCTAAAGTTCAGTAGCAGTAGCAGTGGAAAGAGATTCATTGTTGCTGTTTGTGGTGAGTCATTAGTGAATGTTTAAAAAGCAGGTTATATGTTTTTAAATCACATCATTAATGTATTCATCATAACGCTGGGTTACAAAATGCAGAGAATTAGATGTAAAATAAACACAATTTTTTTTTTGTAAATGAGGATAAACATTGCTTTACAGACTTGACAGTCAAGAAAGCCTAAAATATTTGTCTGGTATTGTTGGTTTGTGTTTCAGGTGTTTTTGCTGAACGAGATAAAGTGAAGAGAAAGACAGTGACGGAGGGAGAAGATGTTACTTTAGAGAGTCCTGAAAGAAAAAAAACAAATCATTCATTGACGTGGTATTTTAATGACACACTCATCGTGAGTGGAGATCACAGTCAGATCTGTACAGATGTTCAGTGTAAAGAGAGATTCAGAGACAGACTGAAGCTGGATCAGTTTGGATCTCTGATCATCCCAAACACCAGAAACACAGACACTGGAGAATATAAAGTACGGATCAACATCAGCACCAGCAGCTTCAGTATCAGGAGGATCACGAGCTTCGGTGTTATACTGTCACTGGTGAGTACCATTCAGTCATTTGGATTCAGGAAAAACACTCTAAGAGTGATCATCCATGTGCCTATAAGAACTGTTTTTATCTGTGTCTGAAGTTATCTTGAGGATGGGTCTTACTTTATACTATTTACTGTCTGGAAGTGTGGAGAACTGTGTTCAATAAACTAAACTAAATGAACTTCTGATTTGACTTCTGGACTTTATTGAACGGATCAGTCGTTCTTTACTGGGTCAAACTGGGTTCCCCTACATCATGTCACAGTGGTTAATGATAAACACTTTCCTTTTTATGGAAAACAATGGATTATTTAATCATCTGTGAACAGAAAATAGTAATGTGATCATCTAAACGTCCTAAATTATGTGATTTAAGTATTTGATAGTTTGTGTATAAAAAAAAAAAGATATAAATGAATATTAAACATTCACATTTATATCAAACTCTTATAATGACACATTATTCCTAATAAGTTATTCAAGTAATATTATTTAAATATCAAATAATAACATTATTATAAGTAAATAAATAAAATAACAAATTAAAAGGGAGGGAGCGTTATATAAAAAAGGTAATTCATGAAATATATATTCCTTTATTTTATAGAATATTCATTGATTTTTGAGTTGCCCGTATCTTTTCAAAATGTATACTTCTGCTCTCAATTTCATGTTATCCTCTCCATGGTGTACTTTAGAAACTAAATCTAACAAATTATGGGCAGCCTTCTCCAAAAATGTTTTATTGCTGTTAAAGCTGTAATGCTCATCATTCTAAATAAGTATAACTCATCTTCATTAAATAGCCTAGGTCCTATACCCAAAACTATATTTTGTATCTTTATTATATTTGGTTTCTTGAAAAAGTTCTTCCCTGAATTACTTTCTTTTTTTTTTTTTACAAGTATAAAATAGGCTATATGAGTGCAACGAGCTATAAGTTCACTGCAAATTATCCAACATCCTAAATATAAATTATTATAGTGTATATAAAATATTGCATATTAATTTTCCAAGCAAAATGTATATTTTAGTCAAAATGTATATTTAGTTCGTTCAATGTGAAGTTTAGCAGCAAAATTGAAATATTTGCATGACTTTCTAACATTTACAGATGGAGAATATGTGAAATGTAGGCTAAGTTTTGCACTGAGGAAAACACCATGTCTCAAACGCATAAAACAGCACAAAATATACTGTATGTTTTGATTTGATCCACGATGGACCTCTAAGGGCTGAAACGCGTGCACGTAAATCAAATTATTGGGATTGCGTGAACTTCAATTACCTTTTATGAAACCGCTTTAGCCCCAACTTATTTGTTAGGTTCATTCAAGTCCGGTGTTGGACTCTAATCCCCGCTTTTCTAAGCGGCCTTTATGGAACAACCCTCAGAACACATTTGCAGATTGCACATTGCACATTTTGCTGGTCAGATGCATCTGTGGCAGTGGAATATTTTTATCCCTCTTTGAGTATATCCTCAGAAAGGATCCTGAACTGAAAAATGCTGTGAAAACAATTCCCTGTAATGCAACTTACACTAGCCATGAAATCCAGAATCAGAATTGGAATAATAATCACTTTAGTTTTAGAAGAAATAATCAGAGAAGTAGGAAATGCATTTTATACAGTCAAAGTTGATGGAACCAGAGACCCAACAGAGACTTGAAATGACAGCATTATGATTCGATATGTTGATGAAAACTTTGAGGTTAGAGAACATCTTGTATCTGGAAAACATGAGGGATGGATATTTTGGCTTCATTTTGCTACATTGAAAGAAAGTGGAGATGTGTTGTCCTTTTTTTAGTCCTTTTTTTACAGTCTATGGTCTGTACTACGGAGCCCCTAAAGGGACCTTTGCAAAATTAAAAATGTACAGACTTTCACGTGCTCAAGAGAAACTATGAGAAAACTATCGCATGAGATACGTTTCTCTGTCTTGAGCACGCGATAGTTTCTCGTGAGCAGGCGATAGTTTTGCAAAGGTCCCTTTAGGGGCTCTGTACCATCCCCTGTTTTTGAGAGAACAAAATATTAACTTACTGTGAAGCTGGTGCAAAGTATTAATAATACAAATCTAATTAAGTGTGACGAAAGTGTGATTTATTTTTCCATATAAAGTTATATTTTTATAAACTTCATAATTCAATTTGCATCTCTACAGAGTAAAACGTAAAAATATTTATGATATCAGTTTCCTAACTCCTCTTGTGGATCTGATGTCATAAACCAGAATGATGACAGTAGCCACGCCCACCAGAGCAGAGAGGACCAATCGGATCACAGCTTCAGTAGGACCACAACACTGGACAGAGTCTGAGGAATAAACACATCAAACTGAGATCAGATCAGTCAATAAACACTAATATCAGCGCTGACATCAACTAATATCAGCGCTGCCGTACCTGAACATGTGTGACAGAGTGTGTTGATGTCCAGATGTGTGGTCTGGTTGCTGATGGGATTGTTCAGCACACAGCTGTAGGTGTTTTTATCCTGATATTCCACCTCCAGAGGTAGAGAGAGACTGATGCTGAGATCAGACGCACTGATGCTGGACAATACACTGATTCCTTTGTACCAGGAGAGAGTCACATGACTCACATTCAACACTGATGAACACACCAATGAACATGATGATGATGATGAAGAACAGTGTGAAGAGTTACTGCTGATGACAGGAACAGGCAGACGAGCTGAAAACATGAGGGAATAGAGATGATAATAAAGTGTAATAATAATATATCAGCTGTTTAATCTGTAACAAATGATCTCTATACTCACCATATACAGAAAGACTGAATGTTTTTGATGTCAGCTTCTCTCCACTTATCTCTAGTTTATAATCTCCAGTATGTTCAGTTCTGATGTTTGTGATGGTCAGAGATCCAGTTTGATGATCCAGCTTCATTCTGTCTCTGAATCTCCCATCAGGAACATCATCAGATGTGGAGAAGATTCCAACCGCTTTACTGATTTCAGCTATCGGAGACTTTTCAGCTCCAAATTTCCACAGTATCTCATCATCTTGATGTATTTCAGTAACATCAGTGTGTAGAAGCACAGATTCTCCCTCCATCACTGACAGCATTTCACCAAACACACCTGAAGAACATTGACAGATTTACAAAGCTTAACAAAGCCTATCATTTCCATGACTTTTGTAGTTTCTCACAGTAGGTTTTCCATTTGCATGTCATGTAATTTCTGCTAAATTACTAAATTTATCTGCAATGTAATATTTAAAATTAAGATATTCATAACAGCAAAAAAAAAAAAGTCTGAGAAATTGAAATTCAATAGTAATTTTCATTATTTTCCATGACTCTGGGAACCAGAGCACCTAAACAGAGCAACAAGCACAGACCTGAAACCGAAGTAGATCCCACACAGTAATATGTTTGATTTGCTTTAAGAGTTCATCCCTGCTTATAACATTTATCCATACAAATATATTAATAACTTACCGAGCAGACACCAGAAACAGAACAAAACAATCATGTGAAACATTTTCTTCAGCGGTTCAGTGAAAAGTCTGATCTATGACTATCTACACTCAACCTGTGTGAATCCTCCCTCAACAGAGGTTGACCCTCCTACACACACACACACACACACACACGATCTCTCTCTCTCTCTCTCTCTCTCTCTCTGAATGTATAATAGTTATATAATTGCTCTTGTGGCTCTTATTGAAATTTTAACTGTTCTTAGAAAACATTATTTTTTTATTTTATTCATTTAACATTGATCATGTTTGTAGGAACAACTGGCTATGTTAAATAAGTGTAATATTGGGTAAATCTTCCTAGATTTTCATGGAAAAATAAAACTTAATGACTTGAAATGACTGAAATAATTCAATTGTTGTGAGTGGAAAAACAAACAAACTAAAAAGTTAAAACCATCCTCCATCTCCCATTACCAGCTTTAAGTATGACACTAGCAGCTGAGTCAAACTGAAACCTGCTGCGGTCTGTTTTCTTAGAAACGTGGTTTTATCTGCTGGATGGAGATGAACATCTTGGTGAGAGTGGGCTTTTGTTTAGTTGGTAGATGAGGGGCTTCTTCCTGTCCTGTTATTAATCTCACCATCTGACTTCTGAAACATCAAAACTGAAGTTTGAAAAACAGCCAAATGTCAGAGGTTGGACAGGATTATTACCCATGTATATTATTGATAACACAGTTTGGCAGTTGGCACTGGCAAGGAGACAAGAATATCCAAGAAAATGAAGCCTAAATGATGGACTAGAATTTTTTACTGAAATTTAGGCTAGATTTGATGTGGGGAAACTACCAATGAAACTTTCATATAGACAATTGCTTCTTATTTGGACTAAACACCTAAATTCTCACCTCACAAATAAAAATAATAGAGATGTTCATAAAGATAAAAAAAATATAAAAAAATATTTAAAAAAAATCCAACATATTTCTTTGAAAAGAACATATGGGTTATATAGTGGATTATTCATCATCAGCTGTTTTGGTAATTAGGGTACATCAGTTTGAAACAGTTCTGAGATCAACCCCTAGAGGAGTAAGCTCACATTTTAGGAATTAATGGCTGAATACACTTATGAATGAAATTGTATAGCTTTTATCCCTTCAGAAGTTGAGTCCTTGAGTCCTCAGAAAGGCGCTATATAAAATAAACATATTATTATTATTATTATTATAGAAGTTGAAGATAAAAGTGTAAGTTAACCTATTGGATATATTTGTAGAGGCAATACTACTCCCTCTTGTGTCATGTATCGGAATAATACTATGAAATATTGGAATTGCATAATCAATGCAACAAATAGGGTAGAGTGGGGGAAAACGCCCCCCTGGGGTAAAACGCCACCCACCTGTTTTTCCCAAAATAACCACTAAAAGTAGTCAAGATACATTTTTACTGTTGCTATGCACTACGTTGATAACGGGGATATACAAATCTCTATGGATAAGCTGACACCAGCGACACATTTGAAGAGAAGAGGATTACAGGGTAAATGCTATAATTTTCAGATATTAGTAAATAAGTGTTTAAGAGAATATTGTTCTGCAGGATATCGCAGTGATGTATGATAGATGAATAGTGAAGTCTGTAGTTTGAGATCATATATTATTTATAAGGAATATAATTATATTAAAAATTTTTTTTTTTTTTTTAAACTCATAGCTTGTGGGGTAAAACGCCCCCTACGCTGAGGGGTAAAACGCTAAATATTTGAACAAAACATGAAAAAATTACCTCAAGTGAGCATTAACTAGCTAGCTTGCTAGCAAAGTTAGCTCACTGATTGAAGGTAGTTAAATTTGGCTATTTTGGACATTGCTGAAATAAATATTAATATATATACATGTTGATACATTACTTGCCTTTTACCTTTAGAGATTAAAAACTATTGTCTGTTCATTTTGCTGTTGATCTATGAAGCAAACTGGTTGGTAAGAAAGGGGGCATTTTACCCCACCTTGGGGGGCGTTTTACCCCACCGCTGGGGCAAAACGCCCCCTTTGTACAAAAATATTTTCAGTGAAAATACTAATTAATTATGAAGGCTGAGCAATTTTAATATTTGGTGAATAACTCCTGCCATAGTCACTCAAAACCGGGATGGCAATTCTAGTCACATTTATGTTTTGTTTCACTGTATTGTCACATTTTCCTTAAGGGGGGCGTTTTCCCCCACTCTACCCTACTTAATAACGAATGAAATTAAAGCTAAAATGAGGTAACTTTGAAATAATAATATAGGGCTCAGACTAGAATTATTATGACTTTTTTAAGAGAAACAGGGTTTTATAATAGGATATGAAGAAATTTAGTATTGAGGAGAGTTAAAAGTATTATTATTGTTGCTGTTGTTGTTATTATTAGTATTATTATTATTATAATGTAGAAGGACTGTGGTAAGGTGGGGGGAGAAGGACGGAGAGTCTGTAAACCTAGCCTGTAAACCTATTTTCTGATTCATCCTCCGGAGCAGAAGGTGGCAGAAATGCACAAAATAAGCAAATAGCAGCAACAACAACAACAACAAGAAGAAACCATAAGGTTTTCATTATTGCAGAGCCCGTCTACGGAGAGCCTGTCCACTCCCTATTAAGCCCTATTGTACCGAATTTTGGTTGTAGTACCACCAGAGTTCCACTGGGGGGCGCTCGCCATGAGTGCAGAATCAATGGGAGTCAATGGGGCTAGACGGCTAAATTTGTCTCTTTCACCCGATTGTCGTTGAGAAATCTCAGATTTGATTGTAGGTTTTGCAAGTTCAACATGGGTTTTAGGTCGAAAGTTGAATGAACGAGTACTTATGTCGTTTTGATTTCTTACAGGTTGAGTTGTTGTTGCCCATAACACGCTAGCATTCTGCTAATGACGTCAGCATTCTGACGTCATTGACATTTTGAAAGACTTTTTTAAAGCAAATAAGTGACTCTAAAAAATCTAACACCCAGCAATGTGTAATTTCTTTGCATCTCCTTTCGAATACAACATTCAAATTACTAGACAAAAAATTATATCCTGAGAAAAGTGGATTTTGAGGTGTATAGCGTTATTGACCTCCATTCATTCTGCACTCGTCCTGTGAGCGCCCTCATATGGAATCAGAGTGGAACTGCAACCAGTTCAGAAGCCGGAAGTGTAGTGAGAGTGAAACTTCTCGCCATATTAGACATTCTCTGATTATTGCCTATTTTTCATCATGGCGCTACCCTTTGCAGCAATGTGAGAAATGTCCATGGCGACTCTAATCGGAGGGTTCATGTTGAAAAAAACTTTTATTGTTTATTTGTTCGCATTCTTCGTGCACGGTAAGACACTTGTTACAATTCATCAACATGTTAATGATAAAAACTACGAGTAAATAGTTTTAGACACATGCATTTCCTTGATGGCGAACCGGTGTTCTGACGGAACACCGGTAACTTAAATGGGGGATCGGGTCTATATCAGGACTCCGAGTGATCCCACTGGCATGTAAAAACTGTTTAAAAAAAAAAAATCAGTCACAGTGACTTATGTCGTTTGACATGCCTTGTAATGACCATCAACGTTTTTATATTAAATGTTTAGATACTAGTAGCCTATAGCCTAGCTAGCCTATAGATACGAAACTATGTTGTGAAATAAAGCATTTCTCGTTAATACTGTTTTGTTTTTTAAAGTAGCTCACGTACATGTTTGGAATAAACGTTTATTAGGAAAAGCGAGCTCTTTAAAGCAGGATAGATTCTGATTGGCGGTCAATGTTGTTATCATTCATGAGGAGGAGCCGCTAAGGGGGAGGTTGGAGGGGAAGTTAGGAAGATTCTAATGGCCCACGCACTTTTGGGGCCCACAGAGATCAGTAACTGTAGTAGTTATATAATATAAATGTGTAATCTATCTAACAAAGAATTAATAAAACAAAAATACGGCTTATTACGGCAAAATATTAAGCTGTTTTTTTGTGGGCGGGGCTTAGGTGGAGGCAGAACGATCCCTCTGGCTGCTTCACTAACGCTAGTTTGTAAGTTTTTTAGCTTGTTTTTTTTTTTAACAATGTCTGGAGAAAATCCGATTGTATCTTAATGTGCAACTGTCCAGGACCGTGATTTTTATTTGCAAAAGTTAATTTTAACGGACGGAACAAGTCCCGAACACGCTCAGTCAATGAATGGACGATCTGACAGGATTAACGCTACCTCCGGTACCCGACACTGAGGGCATATAAATCTTTAGATGCGTATAACTATGTGCTGAATGGTCACGTTCAAGACTTGTGGTACGATCCGAAGTTCTGCCTTGCCAGCGCCAAGAAGACGACAATGTAAAGAGTGACATTACGGTGCAATATTAATGATGTGAATATTTTCTTTGAAATAAAAATTCCAGATACAGCATATTCATATATGCATAATCAACTTTCCTGTTGTATTTTTTGTCCTTCTATCTAAAAAAGAGATTTATGTTAACTGTTTATTTCTTCTCCAGGTGTTTTTGGTCCTGATACAGATAAAGTGTCAGTGTCAGTGAAGAAGGGAGATTCAGTCACTCTACATAATGATGTCAAGTCAAACCAACAAGATAGAATTAAATGGTACTTTAATGACAATCGCATCGCTCAAATCACTGGAGATCAGAGTCAGATCTGTATAAATGTTCAGTGTAAAGAGAGATTCAGAGACAGACTGAAGCTGGATCATCAGACTGGATCTGTGACCATCACAAACACCAGAACCACAGACTCTGGAGAATATACACTAAAGATCTTCAGCAGCAGCGGCGACAGCGAAAAGATCTTCTCTGTTGCTGTTCATGGTGAGTCAATGAATGGATGTTTAAAAGCAGGTTATATGCATTTAAATCGATTAAATTAGATTTTGTTTTGTTCTGTTCAATTTCTCTTCATTACTTTTCTGACCACCATTAAATTATTATGAAATTATAATGCAGTGGTTTATGTAGTAATACAAACTGTATATTATACATGTATATGCATGTAAGGGTCAGTAATACATTTTTAATCCAGTGGAGTTGAAATTTCTAAGTCTGTATGAATAAAGATAGACACAATTCTTTTAAACACAGTTTACTTTATTTTAATTTTTTCAGTTAATGTTGTTTTTACTGATTTTCTCAAGATCCAGGAAATTAATATGCTAAATAATTTGTAATTTCATAATTTCTGCTGGTTTGTGTTTCAGGTGTTGCTTCTGAAGTGAAGAGAAAGACAGCGAAAGAGGGAGAATCTGTTACTTTAGAGACTCCCGAAGAAAAAAACCCAAATAATGTGATGACGTGGTATTTTAATGAGATTCTCATCGCTGAAATCACTGGCGATCAGAGTAAGATCTGTACAGATGTTCAGTGTAAAGAGAGATTCAGAGACAGACTGAAGCTGGATCATCAGACTGGATCTCTGAACATCACAAACACCAGAAACACAGACACTGGACTCTATAAACTACAGATCATCAGCAGCAGAAGCGGCTTTAGCATCACCAGCATTATGAGCTTCAGTGTTACTGTCCCTGGTGAGTATCATTTAGTCATATGGAAAGAAAACCACTCTCACAGTGTAAAAAGAAAGATGTTATTGTTACATCTTTTTATTTTAGTACCTTGATGCCTTGGTACCAAAGTATCTGTACTTCTGACATCACTGTGTGAAACAGTGATCTACTTTAAACTGAATGAGATTCACATGTACTCTCTCAGACCTTCTGATATCTCATTGTGTTTGTAATAGATGAATCTGACAGATTCGCTCACACTATTGTCTGTTTCTCTTTAGCTGACCCAGGTTCAGGTCTGTCTGCTGGTGTTGGAGCAGGAATAGCTGTTGTTGTGGTTTTGCTGGTGTTTATAGCTTCATCTGCTGCTGGTGTGATTTACTATCGTCACAGGAGCTCCAGAAAGGGTAAGCATCACATACAGATACTATAGTGAGAGGAAAACATTTTCATTGTGCATTAAATTAGCATTTAATGTGTGTGTGTGTGTGTGTGTGTGTGTGTGTGTGTGTGTGTGTGTGTGTGTGTGTGTGTGTGTGTGTGTGTGTGTGTGTGTGTGTGTGTGTGTGTGTGTGTGTGTGTGTGTGTGTGATTTTGAGATTTCCTGAGTTTCTGTGGCTGTAAATGACACTATTCTTGTCTCTCACTTTACTTTCTGTGATTTGCTGATTTCTTACAGATGAAGAAAACCCTCATGATCTGGGAGCATCCCAAGAGGATCAGTGTGAAGATAGCAGACCATTAACCCCATAGAATTGGCAAAAAATATATTTCTAAAAGTCACTAATGGCTTTTCCCCCTGCTTTTATATGTATATCACAAATTATATATTTGTAGCATTCAGCCCTCTTGCTAAACTTTTGCAACACTTAGTTGCTTTGCAGCTAATATGAAGATGGAAACACTCAATTCAGAAATCAGCAATGTATAAAGACATTAAGACAGACCAGCCATGAACTCTCAGGTTAGTCAATGCTTCTATTGAAGCCACTTTAAAACTAGTAACAAAATGTGTTTTACTGACAATCCTTATGAATTATTACACTACCCATATTCAATTAATGTTTTTTACTCCAAATGCATTATGGACAAGAAGAACCCAATCTTATCCCTTTGTCCAACTATTCTCATGCACCTTTTTACATACAACGTTTGTATTATTGTGATTCAGCTCAGATCATGGTAAAAATCTTCTCCTCTTTGCAAGAAATCACAGAGTTCCTGATGCCAAAGCTTAGACTTTTAACTTTTTTTAAGTGGTGCAGCCATTTATAACTTGAATGTCCAAGGCTTCTGGTTCATTCCTTTCAGTTATTTACTGAAATACTTTACTATCAAATTTCTAAGCTCACTAGTTTGTAGCACAGTAGTTTTGCGGTTTCCATTCTGTTCTTGTACACTCCAAAATCCAACAGTGATTCTAACTAACAGTTTTTAGTTAACTTTACTTAATGTCTTAACTTTAATCTGTACTATTCACATCCTAAGATTTGTTTACTCGCTGGGAAAATCTTAATAGACTTTTCACTCATTTCCTCCACTTCTGCAGTTATTTTTCTCTGTTTGCATTCACTCATTTCCAAAAGTCATCTTGAATGTTGAAATGTTTATACCACTGAAAAATTTGAGAGAACATCACTGACTTCATAAATTAATGTTGATTTTCCTAAAATGTCACCATTATGGTGATTAGTGTTCCCTTTGGTTGGGCACTTGGAACTTCAGTTATACTATTGTAATTCTCTTCCCATTGATGCAGAGATTGCAACAAGAAATCAGTTGTTCGGTTTCAAAGGAAGAGAGGTAATATAGTTTATATATGTATGTATGTATGTATGAATGATTGATTGATGTATAACATCAGGCACATGCACAGGTAGGGCTTAACTTGTGCAGAGCACATGCCCTTTTTGGCCTTACACTCCTAAGTGCCCTTTATTTTGGTGGTGGTGTTTTTTTTTTTCTTCTTCAATAAATCAATGCTATTGTTCACCTTTTACGTCTATCTGTCTGTTTTACAAATATTTAGCCAATGAAATTTCTTAAAAAGAGCTTGTGTAAATCTTGTTCGATCCTCAAACTGTCAGTAAACCTGATAGCCCTGCCCTCTCTATCTTGACTGAATGATAGAGCACAGCAGACAGCAGCTGAACGAAGTTTTGCAAGGGTAAACAAAGATCTTGTTGTTTGAATAAGTACTAAACACTATATCTATAAAGGCTCATATTTTATTTATTTGATGTCTGACTGAGAAATGTGGGACCTGAGAGAGAGGTCTAGCATTTGCCAGCTAGTCATTGCCAATACATAGCCAACACTTAAATAGCCTGTGCATACAGTAGCATTTCATCTTTTATAAAATGAGATTTTGGCCAAATGTATTTTACAACTGAGCTGAAATTGCAGACCCTGCATGGTGTCAATTAACATTTTTAGATCTTTGCTTGGTGCAAAGGAAGAAACAATTTGTAAATGTTTTAAATCTTTCTTCTTGTTATATATATATATATATATATATATATACATTATAATGTGCTGCATGGTTTTATCTGGTTAAATAAAGGACAAATAAATAAAATAAACACATTATATATGTTTAAACTTTAATGTTAGGTGCAATTAACCGATTTGACAGCACTAGGGCCTATACACATATCGCGTCTTTTGCGTGCGCAAGTTCGTTATTTCAAATGTAGGCGCGCGGTATGCGCGCTCATAATGGAAGCGACGCGGTCGCGTTGCGACGCGCTCGTTTTTTCCAAGCGCGTCCGCGCCGCATCGAGATAAAAACATCTCAACTTTTCAGAATGCCGCAAGCGCACCGCAGTTCACGTGACAAGAACCAAGCTTAAGGCCTCATTATACTTCTGCGTCGGACCTACGCCGGAGCCTATACGCCGTAGGCAACGTGTTGGTTTTAATTTATACTTCTGTGTCGTTGTCCGCGTTGACGCGTACCTAGGGAGCGTGTGAAACCCCGAGGGAGGGGTTCTGGCAGACCAATCACAGCGCTTGTGTCCGCGTAGAATTGACGCGTTGTTACATTTTTGGAGAGGTGCACGTCAGGGTACGCCGTAGGGTACGCGCGCTACACACAGCCTACGACGTAGCTACGGCGGCAGTTCGACGCAGAAGCATAAAACAGGCTTTAGCAACGACAGACGCCTCCGGAGCGCAACCACCCGAGCGCTTTGGAAAAAGGAGAACGTGGCGCGCCTAGCGTTTTCTATGCGTTTTTAGGCGCGATATGTGAACGCCGCCCTAGAATGTACATTTTATAAATTATCTTTATTTAAGCAAATTATGTTTTCAGTGAAATGAAATGTTCAATTATTGCTTGTTAAGCATATAGTTCATATTTTTAATGTTAATTCATTATATTTTCTGTGTTAAAGGGACTTTGTCCATAATGGGGCGCCAAATAACAAGCGGCGAAGTTGTCATGACGACGCGTTGACAAGAATGATTCATTTTAGCGAATCGCTTCGTTCGCGCGGCTCTCTATACGAATCGATTTAAAGAACTGATTTATTTAAGTGAAGTGTTCCGTCAAATACTGCTGTTTATCTCTAAGTTTTTCGATAAAAATAGTGCGTTGATGATATGTGAAACTTTACCGTTCCACGATTCACCAAATCATGAATTGAATCAATTCAAAAGATCGATTCGGATTTCGGACCGTTTACTAGTTTCAGCCAGAACACAAGAAAGATATCCTAAAAAATCTACGCTAGATAAATAATATATTTACTACATATAATATGTATTATTAACGGGCATTTAGTCTCGTAATATAGTTACGTATTACGTATAGTGCGCGAGATCTGTCGGCGAAAGCCGGCCACTTGCTCTCCGCGCTGCCGCTGGCCTTGGGAATCTTCGCAGTGCGGATCATATTCGAGAGGTATGGAATTATTTTGATGGCAAGCTATTTAGTGTGTTTGGCAGTCATTTGACCATCAGGAAAATATCCTAAACTCAACTGATAAAGTAAAATTAGAAAGCCTAAAATATTTGTCTCATATTGTTGGTTTGTGTTTCAGGTGTTCCTGCTGCTGAACGAGATGAAGTGAAGAGAAAGACCGTGAAGGGAGGAGAAGATGTTACTCTAGAGACTCCTGTAGTAAAACACCCAAATGATGTGATGATGTGGTATCATAATGATACTCTCATCGCTGAAATCACTGGAGATCAGAGTCAGATCTGTACAGATGTTCAGTGTAAAGAGAGACACTCTGGAGAATAAACTACAGATCAACATCAGCACAAGCAGCTTCAGTATCAGGAGGATCACGAGCTTCTGTGTTATTGTCACTGGTGAGTATCATTCAGTCATTTGGAAGGAAAAACACTCTAACAGTGAAATATAAATAAAGTTGGCATGGCATCGTTACATCTTTTATTTTATTACTTTGATGACTTGGTACTGAATCAGTGGTACTTTTGACATCCCTGAACAAAACCGTGATCTACTTTAAACTGAATGAGATTCACATGTGATTTCATTGTGTTTGTTGTAGATCAGTCTGACAGATTTACTCACACTAATGTCTGTCTGTCTGTCTTTAGCTGATCCAGGTTCAGGTCTGTCTCCAGGAGCCATAGCAGGAATATACAGTATGTTGGTGTTCTTCTGCTGGCTGTAGCTTTGGCTGTTGGGATTTACTATCTCCTCAGGAACTCTAGAAGTGGTAAGAATATCCTTCAGATATTATAATAAGAGAAAACATCTTTATTGTGCAACATTTATATTAAGTTGTGTGTGTGTGTGTGTGTGTGTGTGTGTGTGTGTGTGTGTGATTATTTTTTTAAAGTAGACAAGGAGAAAATCGGGGTAAATGTTCAGTATGGAGTCTTAGATAAGGTAAGTTACTGCACTAACGTAGTGTATCTTTGTAGAAATCTCTGACTTAACATAACATTCAGATCTGTTTTATTGCACTTTTACTGAAAAAAAAAGAAAAATCATTGCGATGGGAAATAAACATTTCAAACGACTAATGTGCTGATTTGTTTTTTTTGTTTGTTTCTGTGACTGACTAATGAACAGCATTATTTACATTCTTTACCTTCTGTGATTTGTTGATTTCTTGCAGAAGGAGAAATCCCAAGACCCACGGGATCAGTGTGAAGATGATGTGGCAAGAGTGCTCATTAATGGCAGCGACGATCAATCATGAAAACGATCGCCTGACTTAAAAATATATTTCTTTTTTTTCTGATTGGTTATTGCGGCATTTTGGGTGGTTCCTGAGGTCTGGTCATAGCGTTATCATCACTGATGCCTTCCAGACCGGCGAAATAATGTGAAAATTCCTGGAATCACTTTGATCATGAAATATGTGCAGAGCCAATATTTCATAAAGTACATATAGCATTATAATGAGAACATGAACACAAGTGCTTTAGTTGCCGGTGTATCAGCGTTGTTGTAAAGGGAAGAGCACATCCAGAGTTACGCTTATGTTATGGTCCTAGGATATATGATTATTAATCTCATAGGATGTCAGAGATCGGGCTTCAGTTTACCTGAGATCATGAACTCTTCAGCTTTATCTCAACAGCTATTCCTTTTAGATGTTTCTTTTTCTACAACATTGATGCATCATAATCTAGCAGTCTTATTTTTTTCTAGTCGTTCGTGTTTTCATGTCATTTTTATTTGTCATTAGGCCTTATCTTCATAAGCCTTAAAATATTTCTTAGAGGGGAGGGTCTATGGGCGGGTAAATGTATTTATTTTTTCACATCTTTTGATCTAATGGACAAAATCGTGCAATTTACATATGAACGCGACCGGGGATCAAAAACAACAAACCACACGGAGAGCATCAGCTTCAGTTTCTGCTCTGACAGCTGAAAGACCAGCCGAACGCTGTGAGTGTGTGTTAGAAATCAGGAATAGTGAGAGAACATTGTGCTTGGTACGTTTTCATCTTCAAATCAAACTTGGGTCTCCAGTCGACAAAGTTTAAATCCCGTCTGGTTAGCGCGATTCCCATAATGTTTACACATTAGGTCAGTAGATGTAGAGTAGACGGTCTTTTGTGGCTGTTCGTCTACATAAAGCAATCCGGTCGAATGTGTTTTCGTCTACCTCTGGAAGTGGTCGAAAGTGGACAAGCTCAAACGTTTTAGACCCTGTAGGCTACCTGTATTTAGCATCGTCCACTTGTTATCCGATCGACCAAAACGCTTTGTGGTGGAGGTTTGCCTTCAGCTGTTTAATATTCCAGCAGATCTTCTGGAGGTTGAATGTTTCTGGTGTGAAGCTTTTGGAAAGCGACTCCCCAAAGAAACGCGTCTCAGGATGAAACCACTGGGTGCTGCTTATTATCTTCAACTTCATTGCTGGATTTTTTTTCTCAATAGTCACAAATAATCTACTTGTAGCATTCAGCCTTCTTCCTCACTTTTTTCCCCCACAAAGTTTGTTTTAAAACTATTTTCCGTTTTAAATTATCTGCACTTTGTTCAAGTTTTTAAAAGATAGTCTGCCACTTTTGCACTTTTTGGGGGCGGTTTCCCAGACAGAGATTATCGTATAGTCCCAGACTAAATGGCCCTTTAAACTAGATTAACAGAAATCTGCTTTCTCTGTCATGGCTTTAGTCCTAGATTTAGTTTAGTCCAGTTTTAATAAGATATATTTCCTAGAGGAAGATTAAATTAAACCTATACCAGGAGGCAGATTAATATACTGTATGGCCTATATATTATTTATACAGGAGGAGTTTATATATATTCTTTTTTATGCTGTTCACTTTATATAAACATTTCATTTCGTTTTCACACTATTGTATTGGGTTTCTAGTTCAAATGTGATTGGTCCATGTTAAACTGAATTAAAATGGTCACTCTTTGACTTCTCTTGATGTTTTCATTTTGTAATATGTTTCAATCTAGTAGTCATATGGGACTTTCACTTCCCATCAGGTTTTGCACAGGACTGAATTGGGAGAGTAAATTTTAAAATATATTTAGTGTTTTAATATACAGTGATATTTTGTTTACCATTGTGTTGGTTCATTCCATGATTTATAGGCAACCTCTGTCTTGCTAATTCAGATTAGCACAGTTGGTTTTGAATGAATGTGGTTTATTTTAGTTCAGGACTCCAGGTGTAATAATCTGTACTTAATATGTGTTACAGAAAGCCATTTTGTATACATGATTAACTATTCTAGATTAAGGCCTACTTCCTGTCTTAAACCCTGTCCAGGAAACTTTTTTTTTTTTTTTGATTTTGATTTATCATTTTTATTGACATGAATTGCTTTTGATAAAGGAATGTGAATAAATGTTACAGTCTGTGCTGATTCTGAATAAAATGTTATAAATTCTTTATTATATTTTCAGTGGAAATATTGTTTGGTGCCGGTGTTAGTTTAGTATCATTAATATAAAATTATAGTTATTGTTAACATTTTGATTTCATTTTTTTAAATTCTATTTTCTGTTTTAATGTTAATTTTAAAAGTCATGTTTTTTTTTAAATGTCTATAGAATCATACAATTTAATTTCTGTTTTATTTTTTGTACTTTCAGTAGCAACTCGAATGTAAACTAAACTAAGAATTGTTGCATTAACAGTGAGAAGAAAAAGAAAATCTCAGAAAACCTGCTCAAAAATAAATTACAGTCAAGGGTAATAGGGTATAAACAAATTAGAAAAATTAAAAGTTCTTTATATATAAAAAAAGAGGATAAAAAAAGTTTGTGAGGAAAAGTCCATAAATTATTCAAATCATAGTCGGGATTACAGCTACTCCATTTAGATAGTGACACTACATTTATACGCCATTTAAATCAAAATTCTTAAAAAGTGACTTTGCTTGTCTTTAAGGGAATTTGTCCATAGACATAATATTATGTCTATGGCTTTGTCCACAATGGGGCGCCAAATTACAAGCGGTGAAGCGGTGTCATGACGACGACAAGTATGATTCATTTTAGCGAATCGCTGCGTTCGCGCGGCTCTCTATAAGAATCGATTCAAAGAACTGATTTATTTAAGTGAAGTACTTCGTTAAATACTGATGTCAGACTCAGACATGTTTTTACTGGTCGTAGTTTCTCCACAACAAATACTTTATAATTACAATTCTTAAAGGGTTTTTGCTTGTTTTAAAGGGACTTTGTCCAAAACGGGGTGCCAAATAACAAGCGGCGAAGTTGTCATGACGACGCGTTGACAAGAATGAATCATTTTAGCGAATCGCTTCGTTCGTGCGGCTCTCTATACGAATCGATTCAAAGAACTGATTTATTTAAGTGAAGTGTTCCGTCAAACACTGCTGTTTATCTCTACGTTTTTCCATCAAAATAGTGCGTTGATGATATGTGAAACTTTACTTTACCAAATCATGAATTGAATCAGTTTAAAAGATCGATTCGGATTTCGGACAGTTTACTAGTTTCAGTCAAAACACAAGAAAGATATTCAAAAAAAAAACTACGCTAGAGAAATAATATCTTTACAACATGTAATATGTATTATTAACGGGCATTTAGTCTCGTAATATAGTTACGTATTACGTATAGTGCGCGAGATCTGTCCGCGCGCACACTTCCTCGTGCAGCCGCATCACGGGAGTGGAAACACCTTCAATACGTTAACACGCAACTACACACAGTAGAGGAAGAGAGAGAGAGGGAGAGAGGGAGAGAGGGAGATAGAGAGAAAGAAAGAAAGAGAGAGAGGGAGAAAGGGGGCGGTGAATCGTTTGCCACCCGCATACTTTCTTTCTAAACGTCCTCTTCTCTCCCGAATCTCTAGTTTTCCTCTAACATGGCTGCGCTCTCAGCCTGGTTCTGGAACGAGCGCTTCTGGCTTCCGCACAATGTCACTTGGGCGGATCTGGCCGACCCCGCGCCCGGGGTGGAGTACCCGAAAGCCGGCCACTTGCTCTCCGCGCTGCCGCTGGCCTTGGGAATCTTCGCAGTCCGGCTCATATTCGAGAGGTATGGTTTTAGTTTGATGGCAAGCTGTTTAACGTTAGTGTGTTTGGCAGTCATTTGTCCATCAGGAAAATATCCTTAACTCACCTGATATTTTAGTCTGTTAAACTCGCATCACGTGCTTCCACAGGTCTTATATTGTAAACGGTAATGGATGCACGTGTCTTAACTTCTAAATGGAGATGTTTTGGTAGGTCCATTTGGGCTGGTTGAACATGAGAGACATTTCAAGCCCCCTGGTCATGAACTCCCAGCCAGCCAGATGCATCTGTCAGCTGACCAGCTTAAGGCCTAGACTCAGAAAAGAGGATTGCATTTATTGTTCATTGCTTTAACGTCTTATTTCACCACTACCTTCACAAACTCATTCTCTCTCATGCTTGTTAGGGGACTAATACTATCAGGCAGTAGTGTCCGAAATGAATGATAAAATGAACAACACACCTTTAGATGAGCCTGTGCTGTATGCATACTGTATGAATAAGTACAGGTTCGTGTCTTAAGTATGCTTTGAATTCAGGCGTGCTTGAATGGTAATGACATGTGTTTGTGTCTCACTGTGGGAAAGCTTGGTTTTAAAGGGATAGCGCACTCAAAAGTGAACCGTATGAACTCATCATTGGCTCACCCACATGTTTCTTGCTCGCTTTTTGATGCTCATTCTTATGTGGGACACGACAGGAGAGCTTTGTTACAATGTTCACGCTGCTCTTTTCCATACAATGAAAGTGAATGGGGACTGGCGCTACCAACTCTGGAAATGAGTGACTCCTGTGCTTTGCGAATAATGACTTAAATTAATTTTTGCTCGTTAAACTATGCTTATAGAAGAGTGCATTACTCATACGGCTGTTACTTCATCAGCTTGAGTGTGAGTAATTAAGGACAAAATCCTAATTTTTGGGTGAACTACTCCTTTAATAGACACACTTACCATAAAAAAAAGTCACTATGCAAGTTGCACCAAACTCTAGGCGTCATAACATGATTCTGTTATGTAAGATGCACCGTCGCTCTATCTTCTGTTGGGTTTCTGCTGGAAGCACATTTAGCGTTTTTTAACGAACATTTTGGATTTAGGACTAGAATAGGCTGTTGTTCTTAAGTGACTTGCCTGGTTAAATAAAGGTTAACTAAGAATAGGCTGCAGAAACATTCCAGAGTTCGATGGGTGGGATCTCGTTTGACGTCTAAAACCCAGTTTGCATGAGAAAAAGTGCATGGTTATGCTTACAAAGAAGCACTGTGGTGTTAGATGGAACTGTTTAGCATATTGCTCAATATATATTCATGTTTCATGGTATTTGAATGGTGCTTTATTATGTCCAAAGACAACTTATTTGTTAGTCTGGCTTAGGAGGTTCGTTGATGTGAAGTATGATAAGAATGAAGATCTCGAGGAACCTGTTAGGAGAAACTTCTTAAGACGTTCTCTTTCTTACCGATCCAGTTGAGGTGAGAGTATTTGGTGGCTGTGGAGTCTGGTCACACCGGTTCTGTTTAAACGGTTAAAAATGTATATTTGACAAGTTTCGCTCATGGTTTGTGGGCGAATCACTAAAAATAGCAAGCGAAACTAATCCTCAGAATTAGATCAGACGCAAGACATCGGCCCAAGTGTGGTTGGTTTCTTCTTATAACTGTGATACTTTGAAATATCTGTGTGCTTAAGGTTAATTTTGTTTGTTTTTAAGTTCAAAAGATAAGATTGAAGTATATAAAGTCAATTATTTCCATGATATTTGTTTTGGGTTCAGTTTTGCCTCGGTTGGATATCTTTGTCTTTTACCATGTAAGACACATTGTGATTTTTAGAGATGCTATTATTGTTTTTATTACTGTTTTGAATTAATTTTTACTTTTAGATTTTCTGGATTAATTTTAATTTTAAAGGTTTAGTGTTTAATTGTGTTTTTGTCATTTTTATAAATTTTTTAATATAGTTTGAATTGATTTTATTTTAATGAATGAAATTTAGTTTTAATTTAGGCCTAGTTATTTTAATACATTAAGTTAAACTAAATGAAAATAGATGAAATTATAGATGAAGAAAATATTTTTTATTATGGTTTCTTCGGATTGATATCTTCGGAGCCCCTAAATGGACGTTGTGATTGAATAAAATATGGAATGGAGGGGAACATTGTTATATTAACGCTTTTGTGTTCTCTCGCAAATGATTTGTGTTCCCCGACAAACTTTGCATTCGCTTGCAAAGAAAAGTTTTGCGAATTAATGCAAAATTTCTCTGGGAACGCAAAGGTTTTGTGAGCGAACGCAAAGTTTCTCGGTTAAAATGCAAATTTTTTACGAGCAAACACAAAGTTTCTCGGGTGAAACGTAAAGCTTTTGCGAACAAACACAAAGTTCCCGGATGGAACGTAAAGGTTTTGCAAACAAACAGAAAGTTTCTCAGATGGAGACGCAAAGGTTTTACGAGCGAACGCAAAGTTTCTCTGGTGAAACGCAAAGCTTTTGCGAACAAATGCAAAGTTTCTTGGTTGGAAAGTAAAGCTTTTGCGAACAAATGCAAAGATTCTCGGATGGAGTGTAAAGGTTTTGCGAACAAACGGAAAATTTCTCGGATGGAAACGTAAAGCTTTTACGAGCATAGCAAAGTTTCTCGGGTGAAACGTAAAGCTTTTGCGAACAAATGCAAAGATTCTTGGTTGGAACGCAAAGGTTTCACGAGCGAACGCAAAGTTTCTCGGGTGAAACGTAAAGCTTTTGCGAACAAATGCAAAGTTTCTTGGATGGAGTGTAAAGGTTTTATGAGCGAACGCAAAGTTTCTCGGATGGAAACGTAAAGCTTTTGCGAACAAATGAAAAGTTTCTTGGATGGAGTGTAAATGTTTTGCGAACAAACGGAAAGTTTCTCGGATGGAACGTAAAGGTTTTGCGAACAAAGTTTCTCAGATGGAACGTAAAGGTTTTGCGAACAAACAAAGTTTCTCAGATGGAATGTAAAGGTTTTGCGAGCAAATGCAAAGTTTCTCGGATGGAAACGTAAAGGTTTTGCGAACAAACAGAAAGTTTCTCGGATGGAATGTAAAGGTTTTGCGAGCAAATGCAACGTTTCTCGGATGGAAACATAAAAGTTTTGCGAACAAACAGAAAGTTTCTCGGATGGAATGTAAAGGTTTTGCGAGCAAATGCAACGTTTCTCGGATGGAAACGTAAAAGTTTTGCGAAAAAACAGAAAGTTTCTCGGATGGAAACATAAGGCTTTCGCAAGCAAACGCAAAACTTGTAAGTGAGAACGGAAAGCATTGAAAAAGTGTTTTTTTTTAATACTTTTTTTCATGGCTGTGTAGTCTGGTCACACCGGTTCTGTTTAAACGGTTAAAAATGTACATTTGACAAGTTTCGCTCGTGGTGTTTTTTTTTTTTCTCTCCCATCCCACCATGTCCCTTTCGTAGTTTAGTAGTTAGATTCACCTTCAGGGGGAACCTAAAGCTTCGTTTTGTGGATTAGCAAGCCTTAAGACTCCGGACGGACCTCATTCTTGTAGAAGAGCTTGTAAATATTCAGCATCGCCCCTCGAGGAACATTCAGATGATGCATTGATGGTTTCTGAAGCAGATTGCCAATCATTCAGTGTCATGCATGAACATACTACATTGAATTGGACCTCTTTTGTTGTGCAGGCCAACTTGAGCGTTGTCAGGCACGCCCGTACCCCTGTCATGTTTCACGATGTCTTCATGTCTCGGGCCTGACCGAGCCCCCGAGGAGGCCAATTAGCATAGTTGGTCCAGAGGGGGTTGGTCTGGTTTCAGCAGGACGTTTGCATGCAGTCGGTCAGGATGACATCAGCAGTCTCTCTCTCTTCATTTATTCATCAGCGGTGACTGCCGCTCACAGATAGTGTTGATGTGCTTTAACATTGAGGAGGTGCAGCACACTTAGAGGGTGTTTAACATCTAAACCTGAGACCTTCATGATTAGAGGGGTTTTTTTTCAGCGATGAGAATTTATGTCCTAGTGGTTTATTTTTATTACACTTTTATTACTCGGGTAGTGTTAAGTTATTTATAAAAATATCCCCATTTATAAATTAATCCCCAAGATTTATTTATTTATTTTCTGGCAGAAAAATGTAAGTGTGCTTTTGGCTCGATATTACGTGCTTTTTGTGTTTCTTTATTCCCTGAGGACTCAGAACATTCATTCAACCTTCATTCGCTCCAGAGCAATTACTCATTCTCACACACACACACCCACACCCCCCCACACACACACACACTCTCGCACAAGGTCTTATTCACACAGCACTTGTTTGGGCTCATTCTCTCAAAGGAATGTGTTGAACTGTCGTGCCGATAACATAAGATCATAATGACTCCTCAGGAGTGACTTCTGGCATTCAGAGACGGTTGCTCAAGAGGTTACGGCTCTGGAAATGTGTCATCACCCGTTTCCAGGATCCTTTCCTCTAGAGTTCGGTCTGCCACTGAATAGTTAATGCTGTAGTTCTCCTTCAGGCAACTGTTGCGCTGTGGGTCAATGGGTTTTTCCGGAGTTAAATAATGTCTTCATATGTGTCAAGCTGTTTGATTACGTCATTGCATGCAGCTAACAATCAACATATCTCATTGCATTATGTTTACATAGGAAATATGAGTTATTTTTCTGCTATATTCATCTGCTATATTTTTTTTAAATTTGACCGGTTTCAATTCTGACTGTCACTTTACTGAGTTGAGTCAACGTGCATTTTTTTTTTATCTCTATCTAAACCAAGGGATTTCCCTTATTGAAAAAGCATGATTTTTTTTTTTTTTTTACAGCCACTGAAGTAACGGTTTTTTTTTTTTTTTACATTTTTAGTCCATTTAGTATTTGTTATAGGCCTATTTAGTAAATTGTACTTGAATAGAGTTGTGGCCAAATTTCTGATTTACTGATGCATCACATTATTTAGAAAATGAATTGTAAATGAAGTTGATGCATGTAAATATACCTCACGATTCTTGAACTGAATCGTAATCAAAAGTCTGATTCCATGATACATGCCATCATTTATTAAAAAACTGCGCTTTAACTAAATCAGTGTGATCAAATTTCAGTGCATTCTGTGTTTCAGTGAACATGTACACTCAAAGCTTTAGCTAATTTATCTTAAGCAGGCCATATAACAGTGAATGCTTAGTGGATGTGATTATCAGGATTTTGTTACGTGTTTTATTAATGTTAACCTTGAGCTGTCAAGTCGTTTTATTGGCCGTTGAGTTATCAAAAGTCTCTTTTTGTGGTGTCATGTCGCACGCAGGCCGAGTC
This sequence comes from Rutilus rutilus, assembly GCF_951802725.1. NCBI lineage: Eukaryota > Metazoa > Chordata > Actinopteri > Cypriniformes > Leuciscidae > Rutilus > Rutilus rutilus. Next base: position 8,008,674 of record NC_140222.1, on the reverse strand, counting down.
TCCGCCCCCTCAGGACATAATCAGGTCATGTTTCATTTATCAGACGCGCAAATCGAGTTAGTGAGAAAATGCCAAAGGCTGTTAGCCCGTCCGTCCTGGCGTGGAGAGAGTTTGCATGCGGCGCTGAAACACAGCAGCCAAAAACTTGAACAATTCAGAAACCCTACAGTGACAACATCAGCTAAATCTGTGCCAGAAATGATGTGTGTGTGACGGCAGTGACGTAATCTGCATGAATCAGGTGTTGAGCTGGTACTGATCTCAAACTTAATCCTGTTTTACATCTAAATCAGAGTTTTAAAGCTGGTGTTTGTTGATGGTCGACGTTGGGTGGTCTTTATTTTTGTTTCAGAAAGTCTTCAAAACCAAATCTGATCCAGAATGGAAATACACTCTACTTCCCTTTCAATAGTCTATTTAAAGAAGTACACACTTCCAAAAAGTGACGTTCTCTAAATATACTTTAGTTAAGATGCATTTACTTAAGAAAAAAATGACTTATTTTCTGAAAATTAGATTCAAATCTACTTCATTCAAAAGGAAAACAAGATTATATTCCCATACTTACAGGTATCTTTTCCTGGTTCAAGTATAAACTCAATTTTGATGAATTTCTCAGTAAACCAGACTTAATAATAATATCGTGAGTCATTTTCCATCTCAAGTAAATTTGTATTGATATTTGTAATGGTAAACAGGACAAATACTGAGGAAAACCTTTTTTTTTTTTTTTTCACAGTTTAAACTGATAGTTGTGTGCAAATATCCGGCTTTATATACCCAACAAAAGATCACGTGTGTGTGTGCGGTGACAAGGCTTTCTATTGTCTCAAACTAGGAAAAGCCCTCGTCCCACGTGGAGGAGTCTGTTCTGGTTTGTGTCTTCAGACGTCCCACCAGTTGCAACCCACTTTCCTGAAACAAAACACAGACGGACATGTGACTCGACAGGTCAAGTCCGGCTACTAACTTTAATGAATGAGATTTTTTTTTTTTTTTTGCTGAGACTGGCAGCGCCGATGTCGGAGATTAACCCGAGATTGTACTGTTTAAATCTTTTGTGTTTGTCTGTTGAACTAGCTGAGATTTAAGCAAAGCTCCACCAGTCAGCAAGCTAATATTTAGTTCAGGCCCATCTGTCACTTTGACCCTGTCGTCATAAAGGGGAAGATTGTGAATGTGTCAGACAGGGAATGACACTCTTTACGCAACGTGGTTTGCGTCTTAGACTTGTGAAAGCCAGAAATGCCAATTCTGAGACACTTAAAATGTCTTTCCTTCTTGTTTTAATTAAAACACACTGGTAAAGTTTGCTTTTTATGCTGAGTGTCAGATTCCACAGTTTAGTATGTCGTTTGTAACATGCCGGGAGACATAGTTCATCAGCAATTGCCAATTCTGGGTTAATAAACGGCTCAAATTGGCGTATTTATCACAGAGATGTTTTATATTAAGTTTAAAAGTTTTAAATTAAGGACTTTGACCGCATTAACTTTGTTGTCATGGACAGTTTTATTTAAATATTACGCTTGAGGGACGATCTGTTTTCAGCAAGTTTTTTCCCCCAGTATTTCAAACCCGTATTGAATCTGTACATTTCGTTTACAATAAATGGCAATTTAAATGGACCGAATGCATATTTAACTAACTATATGAGGCGAATCCAGTACTAAATCAAGGACTTAATTATTGTTATGAATTTGAAAACAGATATGACCAGGTTGTTTATACGAGGAGTCGAATTGGTCACTCATTCATATTTATTGAAATGGAAGGAGAAACCGGTTTCTGATTTGTGTAAGAATTTCTTGTGTACATCATATTTTAATAGAATGTCCATTTTTAAATTATATTTGAGAACATTTTATGAATGGGCCTTTTAAAAAAAGTTTCTCCTGGATAGTTTTAGAATTTCTATCATATATTAAATTGAAAGATTCTATGTAAGTTTTATCATTACTGTTAATGTTATTGGTATATATGTCTGTTTTTGTATATTGATTGTTGTTTTTTTTAGACAAAATTGTTAAATTATTGTAAACAATGTATTGAAGTGATACTGTAATCATAATTCTAATTTGTTTTAAAAGTGAAATGCTGTTGATTACCATGAATATATCCAATGCTGCTTATGGCGTTAAATCGTAAATAAATACATTTGCCAGTATATATTTTTAGGAAACATCTTTTTTGACCGAATAGCCATTGTTGCAAAGTAGATTCACAATTTCCAATGTAAAAAGTAAAATACAGTAAATATGTAAATAAAAAATGATCAATTCATGTTTTTTTTCCACATTGTTTTTATTAAATGAACTACATTTCATTTTTTTTTTATTGTACAATACTACCGTACATTGTAAAACTAAAACATTTCACATTATTAATTGTTAATTTCACCAAATGTACAATAAATGGTAGTAAACGGCAATATGTGCCTACATACAATTTTACTAAAACTTACTAACATTTCAGTGAACATTTTTGTCTGCGTTTTAGAAATTCAGTCAATTAAATAATTAAATGTTTAATTCCATTCAAAGAACTGAATTGTAGAAACTCTATTGGCATTTTTGCTGTTAAAGTGTGTGATTTCTGTCACACTAGTTTTGCTGAAAAGTATCGCAAAAATGTTTGTTTCGAACAGGTTTCCAGGCTTCTTCTGTCTCCCATTGGTCAGACAAACAGATCTTCCCGTCTAAAACTTACATAATTGGTTTGAATCAGTTTTTTGTTATATCTAGCAGTTAGGGATGCTAAAACAGTGAAATGTTTTTAAAAAGTTTTCTAAGAAATCAAACTATAAATGGCTAAAACACACATGGTATTAGTTGCATCACCGACACGAAATGTCTTTTTTGTTTATCCAGGTTTCTTAGAAAATCATGTTCTTACTGAGTTTTTATAAAAAGCCCCTTTAAACAGACAATAAAGTGTTCATAGTGTGAGATAAAGCTCACCTGACACTGTAAGATGTTCGGGATCAAGCCTTGCAAATGTGTTTCCGGTATCCACTGACAGTTTTCATTTATTCACTTGTTTATAGATCTAAATGAATCTGAAAAGCCACAGTCATACATCTTCCCGTCCTTAAGTTTTCTCAGCAGCTTCTGGCGTTCATTAATCAGTGAGTTAAAGTGATTTGTTTTGCATTCAGTGGAGTTTTAGCAACATAGCTGGATTTTGCTGGATTTGAGTCAAATCTTGTTCTACGGCTTCAGAAATGCTCCTGATAAAGACAATGTGTTTCAGACCCGACTAGCCACATTTCTAAAGTTTATGTTCTAGATCACAAATATCAGCTGAGAATTCAGGGAAGAACCTGACCCCTTTTTAACTAAGTTTTTGGAGGATTTTGTTGTGCGTTTTTCAAGCTAGCAAGTCAGTTATTAGCACCTCTACTTGACCGTTTGATTGTCAGTGTGAGAAATCTCTCATGTTTGTAACAGAAACAGAATAAGACGAGTTACACACTGAAGCTTAATCCTTCTTGTTAGAAGGTTATCAAATCACTAAACTAAGTTTGAGCAATAATAACGGCAATAGTATCAGTATCGGCCGATATCTGATGATTTATAATGTTATCGTTATCGGGCCGATATATTAAAGCCGATAAATAATGGATTGTTTCCTTCATCTGAGACGCTTCAGATGCGCACTGTTTACCATGATGGTTTTGAATTGCTTGAAATATGATTGAAATCACTTCAAAAAAGGAAAATACAGTGAAGTGTGCGGCACAAATCTGTCATATAGGCTACATAAAGTTATAATGAGAACGTTATAATTGTGTGCTTGGGACGTGGCTTTTAATGCTGAGATTTTTGTTTTTGTGATCATGCCCTGAAAAATTATATAAAAATTTGGATTTAGATTTATCGGCCAATATATCGGTTATCGGCTTTCAAATATTAAGAATTATCGGTTATCGGTATTTGCAAAAACTTTTCAAATCGGTGCATCCCTACCCGTAATTTATATTACCTGTACAAGTTTGTATTGGACCTGTTGTTAACACTTTACTTAAAGCCTTTATGTATAATGCATTATAAAAGTATTTTAATGCATTAATTATGCCTTGTAATGCATCTTATAATGGTCTCATGAATAATCGTAACCACTGTTATATACATTATACACCTTAAATGCTGTAAAACTTAACAAACAAGTTGTCAGATGTAACAAGGAATCTGTGAATATTTTTAACTTTGGTTACAATTATTAATGAAAAGATCATGCATTATGATGTATATTCCTTTATAATGCATTATAGATAAAGGTTTTAAGCAAAGTGTTACCGAACCGTTTTCTGAAATCTACATGGTCAAATCAAATGTAGTTTAATCATTATAATTAGCTTAAAGCTAGATGTGGTTTTGACTAGAAGTAGATCAATGTAAAACAAGTTGAGTCTCAGTCTAGATTAGTAGCAACAGCATGTAAATGGCATGAATTCTGTCCTGATGGATAAGATCCTGTTTTTCCTCTGGTTTCCTCGTGCAGGTGTATCGCAGGTCCGTGTGCCTCCATCCTTCAGATCCAGACGGAGTCGAGTCGGAGAGCTCAGCCCAACGCCGTCCTGGAGAAAGTGTTTACATCTATCACAAAGGTATGCTTTAGCGTCATGGAAAGAAAGCGATAAGCCTTGAGAAGACGGTGCGTTACTGTGATTTACCAAAGGGTTTTGGCTCAAACTGAAGCAAACTCCTAAAACTTTTGAAATAAGACAATAGCAATATGTGACCCTGGACCACAAAACCAGTCACAAGGGTAAATTGTTTGAACTTGAGATTTATACATCATCTGAAAGCTGAATAAATAAGCTTTCCATTGATGTTTGTTAGGATAGGACAATATTTGGCCGAGATACAACTATTGAAAATCTGAGGGTGCAAAAAAATCTAAACATTGAGAACATCGCCTTTAAAGTTGTGCATTTATGTTCACGATTGTGTTGCATGCACTCACAAAAATATATTTTTTATATATTTATGGTATGAAATTTACAAAATATCTTCATGGAACATGATCTTTACTTAATATCCTAATGATTTTTGGCATAAAAGAAAAATCGATAATTTTGACCCATACAACGTATTGTTGGCTATTGCCACAAATATACCCGTGCGACTTGTGACTGGTTTTGTGATCCAGGCTCACATATGATAAAATGTGTTTTTAATCATAAACATTTATTCAGTGTCTTATTCCTGGTTTTGCTCTTTCGAACCCGTTGCTCCTCTGCTGTGCCTGTGTTTTATGAGACCAACAAAACAATGTCATCATGCAGGCCTTCAACTTTAGCCGAGAAACTGTGGATAGATACAACTCGAACAGGTTTAGCATTACCTGACAGATGAATAGAGTAGAGACTCCATTGGGGCGTAAAGTTGTAACTTTTATCTTTACAATAACCAATGACTTCAAAGACCCGTTCTGTCGAACTGCTGTAAATCATCTTTATCAGCACTGAAGCTGAGGCGTTCTGTTATGAGTTTACATCTTATCTGATAATTTTAGTGTAGATAAAGCTGTCAGTATGTGGCCTCATTTTGCATTTGTCGTTTTGCTGGTTATTCTGTAGGTCTTTAGATTTAGGTCATTTCTATGTACTAACTCAAGGCAATTTGTCACAGGGTTTGATTTTTATTAAAACTAAAATGTATTTATTTACTTTTGTTCCAGACTTTAAAGTGTACAATGTAAAAATCCATAATAAATATAGTTTATGTCAGTTTAAAACTAAGAAATTAAAGAAAGAAAAAAAAGCTAAAAGTAAAATGACATAAGATATTATGTCTTGTTGTTTTCTGGGTTAATAAATCAAAAGTAAGCGAGTTGTAGCTTTAAAAAAAGCTAAATTATCTGGCAATGGGGTAAGAAAAAATAATCTTAATTCAAACAGAAACTAGATTATTTTTTCTTACCCCATTGGCAGATAATTTTGCGTTTTTAAAGCAACAACTCCCTTAATTTTGATTTATTAACCCAGAAAACAAGACATAATATCTTATGTCATTTTACTAGTTTAGTGAATGCATCTTGATTTAAGAATTTTTAGATATTTGGACAGGAAACAAGACAAAAATACTAAGTAAAGCCTTGTTGCGTTTGCATTTTCTTTTTTTTTTCTTTTACATAAACATTTACACAAATTACATCTGTAACGTAATTTCTACAACAAAAAGTTTTTTTTTTTTACCTCGTAAAGTTTTATTAAAAGTTAGTATACTTGTTTACCAAGACTAGATATAATGCATGAACTTATAATGTAATAATATAATAACATAATGCATTGAGATATAATGCATGAAATGTGTAAAAAAAAAAAAGGTAAATATCTATTGAGAACAAAAGTTTTACTGCAAGTCATTTCCAGTCAAGTTGCAATTTTGTCAGTTAATGCAATAGGCAAGGCAAGGCAAGGCAAGGCAAGTTTATTTATATAGCACATTTCATACACAATGGCAATTCAAAGTGCTTTACATAGAAGAAATTAAAATAATAAAAAGAAATAAGAATAATTAAAACAGTTTAGAAGAATACAAAATAAAATACAGTACAAACAGTCGGACGAACATTGGCACAGTGCTCATTCAGTAAATGCATAGTTAAACAGATGTGTTTTGAGTCTGGATTTGAATGTGACTACTGTAGGAGCACGTCTGATCTCCTCTGGAAGTTGGTTCCAGCTGCGGCTGGCATAATAGCTAAAAGCGGACTCGCCATGTTTAGAGTGAACCCTTGGTATTTCTAGCTGATATGATCCTAATGATCTGAGTGATCTGTTGGGTTTATATTCAGTGAGCATATCTGCAATGTATTGAGGTCCTAGGCCATTGAATGATTTATATACCAGTAATAATACTTTAAAATCAATCCTAAATTTAACTGGGAGCCAGTGTAAAGACCTGAGGACTGGTGTGATATGTTCATATTTTCTGGTTCTGCTCAGAATCCTGGCGGCAGCGTTCTGTATGAGCTGCAACTGTCTTATGGTCTTTTTGGGAAGTCCAGTGAGGAGTCCATTACAATAATCCACCCTGCTGGTGATGAAAGCATGCACAAGTTTCTCTAAGTCTTGTCTGGAAACAAAGCATCTTATTCTTGCAATATTTTTCAGATGATAGTATGCTGATTTAGTTATTGCTTTGACATGACTACTGAAACTAAGGTCTGACTCTAGTGTCACACCAAGATTCCTGACTTGATGTTTAGTTGTTTGACCCCTAGAGTGAAGGTATGCGTTCACCTTGAGAACTTCATCTTTGTTTCCAAACGCAATGACTTCAGTTTTGTCTTTGTTTAACTGAAGAAAGTTTTGACACATCCAACTGTTAACTTCATCAATGCATTGGCACAGGGAGTCAATGGGGCTGTAATCGTTAGGCGATAGGGCTAAGTAGAGCTGTGTGTCGTCTGCATAGCTGTGGTAAGCAATTTGGTTCTTTCTCATTATTTGGCTCATTGGGAGCATATACAGGTTGAACAGGAGTGGTGCAAGAATTGAGCCTTGAGGGACTCCGCATGTCATGGATGTCCACTCAGACTTATGGTCTCCTATACTCACATAATAACCTCTCCCATCTAAGTATGACCTGAACCATTTTAGGACTATCCCAGAAAGACCCACCCAGTTTTCCAGCCTGTCCAGAAGTATGTTGTGATCGACAGTGTCAAATGCAGCACTGAGGTCGAGTAGCACCAGCACTGATAATTTGCCTGAGTCAGTATTTAAGCGAATATCGTTTATTATCTTTATGAGCGCTGTCTCTGTGCTGTGGTGCGGTCGGAAACCAGATTGAAAATTGTCAAAGTATCCATTTGAGCATAAGAATTTATTCAGCTGATTGAAGACAACTTTTTCAATGATCTTGCCTATGAAAGGAAGATTTGAGATCGGTCTATAGTTGCTTAATATGGTCTTATCCAGATTGCTCTTTTTCAGGAGGGGCTTGACAACTGCAGTTTTCAGGGAGTTTGGAAAACTCCCAGAGAGAAGTGAAGCATTTACCACTACTAGAAGATCTGCTTCTAAACTGTTTAACACACTTTTGAAAAACGATGTGGGAAGTGTGTCAAGAGCGCAGGTTGATGTTTTAAGGTGCTGTATGGTGTCTTCCAAAATTTTGCCATCAATTTCTTTGAAATCAGACATAGTAACCACTTTCTCAGGTGGTTTGATCTGTCTGACCCCAGCGCAAGTCAAGGATGTGCTGATCACCTTTCTGATATTATTGATTTTCTCAGAGAAGAAAGAAGCAAACTCACTGCACTTGCTGTCTGAGAGCATTTCACTGGGAATCTGGCTTGGGGGGTTTGTCAGTCTCTCTACAGTAGCAAAAAGAGTGCGTGTGTTGTTTAAATTGCTGTTTATAATATTTGAGAAGAAAGTCTGTCTAGCTTTGCCTAGTTCCATATTGAAAGCATGAAGGCTGTCTTTGTAGATGTTATAATGGACTACAAGTTTTGTCTTCCGCCACATGCGCTCTGCTTTTCTGCATTGTCTTTTCATATTTTGCACTGCTGTTGAGTTTCTCCAAGGTGCCTTTTGTCTGCCACTCTTCTTCCTGACTTTAACAGGAGCAATATCATCAATTACACCTTTAACTTTTGAGTTAAAAGAATCAAGGAGAAAATCAACAGAGTCAGCAGATATGCTTGGTGTTAAGGATATAGCCTTCATAAATAGGACACTAGTGTTCTCATTTAAGCATCTCTTCTTGACAGACACAGATCTAGCTTCAGTGGCAGGAGAGATCAATATATCAAAGAAAATACAGAAATGATCAGACAGTGCTACATCCTTAATAACAATAAGTGTAAGAATATTATTAAAGTGCATGGATTTTGGGATAGATAAATAAAATTCTAGCAATGAAATTAAACTTTTTGCTGCCATTTTGTTCCTTTTTTTTTTTAAACATCATAACTGCCAGCATCACTTCCACAACAGAGTGATGGAAATGACATTTACGCCCTTTTTCTTTGTGTCTTCTAGTCGCCGGACTCGCGGCATTTAGAAGGTCTGTCTAAACAGCTGGACTGGGACGTGCGGAAGGTCCAGCGATGGTTTCGGCAGCGGCGGAACCAGGACAAACCCGGCACAAGAACCAAGTTTTGCGAGAGCATGTAGGTTTTCAATTTCTGCTAGTGCACATGCATGCTAGTTCATAAGCACATAGAATATAATGAAAGAAAATATGCCATCCAAAACCTCCGAACCGAAAGCGATGAGGAATTTACCAACAGTATTTGCACTTCACCATGCTTCAGGTTTCCAGCATAAGCTAGATTCCTACACAAGCTAATAATTCATCTTGGAGCTGGGTGTGAGGAATTAGTGAGGAATGTTTTAACATTTCAATGGAAAACACTTCTTGAACTTGTCTCATCATAGTTACACCAGAAGTGATCTAGATTTGCCGTAAATTATGTGTGAATTATGTTAATGTTTGACAGGTTTTTTTGTCCTTCACTTGGGGAAATTTTTACACGTTGACACCATTGTGCACTGGTGCACATTCATATTCATATTTTCATATTTTGTACACTGAGTTGTATGATGTATTTTCTTATTTAGCAATATCAAATGCATTTGTTGGCAAACAAATATCCGCCCACATCCTCTGTGATTCACAAGTAAAATATCCACGTTTCTCATCACACTTGATCAGATTCATTGGATTTTTTTTACAAATGCCTTTAAAGGGATAGTTCACCCAAAAATGAAAACTTCCCCATTATTTACTCACCCTGAAGCCATCCTTGGTGTCTGACATCCTTAAAAAAAAAAGAATAAAAAAAAAGGCTTAAATAAAAAAATGTCCTGGCTCTTCTAAGCTTTATAATGGCAGTGAATGGGCACAGTCCATAAAAGTGCATCTCTCCATGATAAAAGTGCATCTGTCCATCATAAAAGTGCATCTATCCATCATAAAAGTGCATCTCTCCATGATAAAAGTGCATCTATCTATCCATCCATGCATCTAAGTGCATGCACTTTTATGATGGACAGAGGCACTTTTATGATGGACAGATGCTGTTTTATGATGGATAGATGCACTTTTATGATGATAGATGCACTTTTATGATGTACAGATGCACTTTTATGATAGATGCACTTTTATGATGGAGAGATGCTGTTTTATGATGGAGAGATGCACTTTTATGGACTTCAAAAAAATGGTGCCCATTCACTGCCATTATAAAGCTTGAAAGAGCCAGGACATTTTTTAATATAACTGATTGTATTCGTCTGAAAGAAGAATGTCATATACATTTAGGATGACTTCTAAACTTTTTTCTGACTTTTTTATTTTATTTTTGGTTGAACTATCCCTTTAATGCTTCCTTTTTGAGTGCAAAACTCTGTTTCCTTCTATTATGCGTGGATGTATTTGAGTATCTGTGATTGTGTCCTGTACCCGCTCCATCTGACGCCGCTGTGATTTCTCTGCAGGTGGAGGTTTACATTCTATCTTTATATATTTACGTACGGGATCCATTTCCTGTGGCAGGTGAGTTTCAGCTGTACCGCTCACTTATGTTTTTTCTGTCATTATTATTATTATTAACTGTGTGTGTGTGTGTGTGTGTGTGTTTCATAGTCTCCCTGGATGTGGGATACGAGACAATGCTGGTACAACTACCCCTATCAGGTAATGCTTCGAATAATGCCAGATTGGGTTCAAATCAATCTTGACAGTGAATCATTTGCCAGAAATGTTTAAATCATGTGAACCGTCCACAATATTAGAGCATATAAAAGAAACCTCACGAAACCCAAGAAGATTTGTTCAACAACAAACGCAACAATTTATTAACTTTTACATTAATAAAGTGTACTTTTAGGGTTGTTAAAAGTGTTTGCAGTGCGACATTATTTTCATGACAAGTACATGTTCACCCCAATGTAATGATATATTATTTAAATTGTTTATTATATGAATATACAGACCCTTTCCAAAAAAATTTAATATCATGGAAAAGTTTATTTATTTCCATAATTCCATTCAAAACATTAAACTTCCATAGATTATAGATTCAGGGCCCACAACTTAAACGATTTCAAGTATTTAGTTGTTTATTTGTACATAATTTGGGCTTCCAGCTCATAAAACCCACGAAAACAGGATTTAAAATTTTTTGAATATTACATGAAATCACACAGTAATTACACAATAATACCATGGTCATTGAACCAGGTTTTGGTCATTTTGGCAGTGTGGGCAGGTGCAAATCCTGCTGGAAAATGAAGTCAGCATCTCCATAAAGCTTGTCTGCTGAAGGAAGCATGAAGTGCTCTGGAAATGTCCTGGTAGAAGGCTGCGTTGAGTGGACAGCACAGTGGACCAACACCAGCCGATGACCAACACAGACTGTGGAAACTTCACACTGGACTTCAAGCATCTTGGATTGTGTGCCTCTCCATTCTTCCTCCAGACTCTGGGACCTTGGTTTCCAAATGAGATGCAAATTTTGCTCTCATCAGAAAAGAGGACTTTGGTCCACTGTGCTTTATTAAATCCAGAGTCAACGCAGCCGTCTACCAGGACAGTTTCAGAGCACTTCATGCTGACTTCATTTTCCAGCAGGATTTGCACCTGCCTAAATACTTGAAATCGTTTAAGTTGTGGGCCCTGAATCTATAATCTATGGAAGTTTAACGTTTTGAATGGAATTATGGAAATAAATAAACTTTTCCATGATATTCAAATTGTTTGGAAAGGGTCTGTATTTAAAAGTATTGGTGTCATGAAAATTCATCTCAAAATTATATCATAATTAAGAATATAAATTTATTGCATTACTGTATAATAATTATTAAATAGATGCCTTCATAACATTAATGAGAATCACAATGGAGAATGCAAAAAAAGTATTTGTAATAATGAGGAAATTGTAGTCATGAAAAAAAATCATATTGCCAAAAAAGGATTATTTTTGAGGATTTAGGGAACAAATGTATGGAAGCTTGTTTCCGCCACTGAATAATAAATAAATAATAATAATTGTGACTTTTTATCTCGCAATTCTGACTTTTTTTTTCTCACAATTGCGATATATCAAGTCAGAATTGTGACTTTTTTTTTTAAAGTCTCATTTGCGAGATATGAAGTCGCAATTCTGAGAAATAAAGTCACAATTGCATGATATAAAGTCGCAATTGCGTGTTATAAAGTCAGAATTGTGAGATATAAACTATTCTGAGGTAAAAAATTTTTTTTAAAAAAATCTATTTTTTTTCCTTATAATTGGACTTTATATCTCACAATTCTGAGTTTATATCTCACAATTGTGAGAAAAGATGTCAGAATTGCGAGATATAAACTCGCAATTATGTGTTATAAAGTCAGAATTGCGTGATATAAAGTCTCAATTGTGAGAAATAAAGTCAGAATTGCGAGACGTGAACTCGCAATTGTGAGATAAAAAGTCGCAATTATCTTTTAAAATGTTTTATTTTATGGCGGAAACAAGCTTCCATGTAAATGTGCTCAGTTGTCATGAAAAAACAAACAAAAAAACTTAAATATCCTAAAATGACCTTTATTTTTATTATATTTTTACTTTTTTATTTTTTTATTTTGAAAATGTGTTCTGTAGTCATGAAAGAAATCTCACATTGGCAAAAAGTTACTCATTTTATTTTGTTTTATTTTTATTTGTTATTTTATTTTATAATGAGGATTTAGGGAGTAAATGATCTTGTGAGTCATGAAAGAAATATCACACTGCGAAAAAAAAAAAAAAAAAAAATCCTAAAGTTCCCAAAATGGCCTTTATTTTATTTTGTAATGAGGATTTGTGGAATAAATGTACTTTGTATTCATGATAAGTTTTATATTGCAAAAAAAAAAAAAAATCTGACATATTAACAGTGTCTTCGATGAAGTTTCTGCTCTATAATGTGTGTGTGTGTGTGTGTGTGTGTGTCTATAGGTGCTGACCTCAGGCCTGTATCATTATTATGTAACAGAACTGTCCTTCTACTGGTCGCTCATGTTCTCCCAGTTCACAGACATCAAAAGAAAGGTCAGTGTTTGCCATTTTAAAAAGCAAACTATTGTGTTTTAATCCTATTATTTCATTTACTTCTCTCCCTCCAACTTCCTGCAACATCTGAAATGTGATGTTGCTTGATAATGCGTAACGCAACAATCTCGCGTCAGCAGTTTGGTCATGTGATCTAGATTTGAACTAGTCCAGACTGTGTATTGGAGAGGAAGCTCGACAGCTGTCAGACGCACATGGCTTTTGTTTGTCTGTGGTTGATCTGTCAGTCTCACCATTCGCCACTCGTGAAGACAAACAATCCCTCTGTTTCACTCGGGTGACCGTCTTCAGGGTGTGGCGTGTCTATTTGTATAAGATAAAGCCCGCAGCAATACCATTCTGTGGCGAGAGATTTGTATAGCAAGATACAGAGAGAAATCATAACACATATAGTGTTCCTCTTTATTTAACAAATCTGCAGAATGCAGGTCCTGTTTGTGTTTACACAGGGAACCTGTCAAGCTGAAAGAAGTTTCACTTTTTGTATTTATTTTGCATAATATTTTCGTATTGTGCCGGCAGTGGCCGCGTTCAACATATGTCTTGTGTACTTGCAGGATTTCCTCATTATGTTCATTCATCATCTGGCCACCATAAGCCTGATCAGCTTCTCGTATGTAAATAACATGTTGCGTGTGGGAAGTCTGGTCATGTGTGTTCACGACACCTCTGACTTCCTGTTGGAGGTAAGAGCACCTGCAGTTCTGCTTCTCCAGAGTACAATATTCATTATTATATTTATAAACCAGCATTTAAGTGAGGGACTTCATGCAAAATGACTTGCTAAACTTTTTTTTTTTTTTTTCAGTGCTACATAAATAATTAACTTTTAACTACATTTTCATGTAAAATTGCACTTAAAATGACTAGTAGTTTTATTCAGTGCTGCTGTGTGAGTAGCTTTATTAAAATGTATGATTATATATGTATATATTCGGGGGATAATGCATTATATTATTATTTTTGCATTGGAATTCAACATTTCAATGAGAGTTGATGACCAATGTAGTATTTATGAATATTTTGAAGGTTTTTATTTTAGTGTTCCATTTAGATTTTTCATTTTGTTGTATGTTTTTGTCATTTCGTTTTCATAAATTTTAATTTTAGTAATTGTAGTACCTCAACTTAAAATTAATGAAAATTAGAAATTTCTGAAATTAAATAAGTTGTTCATGTTTAATTTTATTTCAGTTCATGTTTATTTAATTTCTAGGTTTTAAATATTTTTTAGTTTTAGTTAACAATGATAACTAAATTGATGATTTAATAATTTAAATTATAAAATGATCCAGTTGATGATCTGGATAAAAAAAATAAAAAAATAAAAACTCCCAAAATTACCAGTATTTTATTGTTTTATTTAGTTCCGCATAAAATGATATTTGTTTGAGCATTGATGTTTAATCTCAATGTTGTTTTTTTTCCTTTTTATGAATAATTGTGTGTGTTGTTTGTTCTCTTGTAGGCTGCAAAGCTGGCAAACTACGCCAAATACCAGCGGTTATGTGACTTCTTGTTTGTGGTGTTTGGGATAATCTTCTTTGGGACAAGATTGATTATTTTCCCCTTCTGGTCAGTATCACATCATCTGAGTGAGTGAGTGAGTGAGTGTGTGTTTGTTTGTGTGTGGAACTTTTGATTACCCGATGGGACACTTATAGTCTTAAGAAAAAAAATGCAAGTGTTTAAAGAGCTTTTTTTTTTTTTATGAATACTTTGCATTTTAAAATAAACTTTTTCAGTAGTCGCTATGTAACTAACAGAAGACACCATTTTAAAATTGTGGCACTTTTAATGAAGTGATGTGCAACACTTTGTTTTACTACCAAATTATATGTAATATCTAATTAATTTAACTCAATATTTTGCGAGTTCCCGAACCTAATGCATGATGGGATACGCTTAGCCTTGAATACCGCTCCGAAACTGTATTCAAGATAGTGTGGGTTTAGTGCATTTTTTTAGACATGGAATTTTTTTCTTGCACACTTACTTTTTTTTATGAAAACTGCTGTGATGTGTAGGGTGATAGAAAATACAGTTTGTACAGTATAAAAACCATTACGCCTATGGAGAGTCCCGGTAAACCACATATTCAAGAGTGTGTGTGTGTGTGTGTGTGTGTGTGTGTGTGTGTGTGTGCGCGCTCATTTAATAAGCCAATGAGCTGTCTTTGAGCTGCGCTGACGGCCTCCTGCTGAGAGTTGAAACCCGAGCGGCTGGATTCAGTGTCTGGGTTCTGATGTCACGATGACTGAACCGACACTGTGATCCACATCCAGATCATGTGACCTCCACTGCAGACATGACACTGAATCAGGACATCACATCCTGCCGTCTGAGAAAACATCCAGAAATTACTGTTATATGCTATTGTTGTCTTAAATGTAACTTTTCATAGTGTTGTAAATTACTTTATATAATACTAATTGCATATTAATAATCTCTAAAACAAATTACTTTATATAATACTACTTGCATAGTAATACTTAATTAATAATCTTAATAGTAAACACAAGTCATCTATTAGGGAAAAAAACAAGAATCAACTTCCGTTTTCATTACTGATACTTTGGTCCAATTTTCCAAAAAGTGATGAATGAATTTTATTTATGATATAGTATAAATATTATTAGTATACAAAATAGTGGAGCTGCACGATTAATCGTTGAAAGATGGCAATCTCAATTCAAGCACCCACGTGATCTCCTTCCTAAATGATTCAGCTGTCTATTAAATCTGACACAATCACAGCACAATATTCAGATCTGTGTTCGCGCTGCTGCTGACCCAGAGAAAGTACTGGGATAAAAGTTTGTATATAAACACTGATTGTCTATGGTTGCACTCAAAATAGAGCAAATCCTTTTGAAAGTAACTTGGCGCTTCAAATAACGCTTGTATTAATTACATCATTACACCGACAAGTTGGCGACAAATGACTTAAAATGTGTCATTGAATCATTCATTCAAGTGATTCGTTCAAAAACGCTGATTCATCCAGTAATGATTTGAGTGAGTCATTGAATCATTCATTCAAGCGATTCATTCAAAAACACTGACTCATCCAGTAATGAAACAAGTGAAGTATTTGAGTGAGTCATTGAATCATTCATTCAAGTGATTTGTGCAAAAATGCTGATTCATCAAGTAATGATTTAAGTGAATCATTGAATCATTCATTCAAGTGATTTGTTCAAAAATGCTGATTCATCCAGTATTGAAACAAGTATTTGAGTGAGTCATTGAATCAAGTATTTGAGTGAGTCATTGAATCATTCGTTCAAGTGATTAATTAAAAAATGCTGATTCATCCAGTAATGAAATAAGTGAAGTGTTTGAGTGAATCATTGAATCATTCATTCAAGTGATTCTTTCAAAAACGCTGATTCATCCAGTAATGCAACAAGTGAAGTATTTGAGTGAGTCATTGAATCATTCATTCAAGTGATTCGTTTCAAAAACACTGATTCATCCAGTAATGAAACAAGTGAAGTATTTGAGTGAGTCATTGAATCATTCATTCAAGTGATTTGTGCAAAAATGCTGATTCATCAAGTAATGATTTAAGTGAATCATTGAATCATTCATTCAAGTGATTTGTTCAAAAATGTTGATTCATCCAGTATTGAAACAAGTATTTGAGTGAGTCATTGAATCATTCATTCAAGTGATTCGTTTCAAAAACGCTGATTCATCCAGTAATGAAACAAGTGAAGTATTTGAGTGAGTCATTGAATCATTCATTCAAGTGATTCGTTTCAAAAACACTGATTCATCCAGTAATGAAACAAGTGAAGTATTTGAGTGAGTCATTGAATCATTCATTCAAGTGATTCGTTCAAAAATGCTGATTCGTCCAGTAATGAAACAAGTGAAGTATTTGAGTGAGTCATTGAATAATTCACTCGACCCGATTTTAGTTTTTTTTTTTATATTTCATTCAAATCAATTAAACATTTTAAAAAGACTGCAGCAATTAACATTTTATCATAAGTTGTAGTAAATTACATGTTATTTTGTTTAGATGTCTGTTCAGAATCATGGGAGAATCGTGATTCTTTTTGAAACACAAAAAAAATGTGATTCTCAATTTATCCAGAATCGTGCAGCTCTACAAAATAGTAAGCGTTTATTATGGATATTTTGTTAAATGGTTAAAATGATTACTGTGGAGAGTTTAATCTCATTTTTGATTGAGCTAGAGCTGCTCTCATGCCATTCTTGTGGTGTCTCTGTGACTGTTGCAGGATCCTGAACACGACGCTGTTCGAGAGCTGGGACATCATCGGGCCGTACCCGTCCTGGTGGCTCTTCAACTTCTTGCTGCTGGTCCTGCAGGTTCTGCACATCATCTGGTCATACCTCATCGCACGCATCGCCTTCAAAGCCATCATGAGAGGAAAGGTGCGCAGACATCACCTCGTTCTGAGACACTCTTTCAGGACATGATTCTGTGTAGTTACACGCGTTTCCTCCTCTTATCTCTCTCTCCTGCAGAACTGGTTTGTCTTTTCCTTCTCTCACTGGCTGGAAGGCTGTTCCTGTCTTTCTGCTTCTGTCCTGATAGAAATCTTTCGTTCTTTCTGCTAAACTCACTCGCTTTAGAGTCTTTCGCTCTCTGTATCTTCTCCAGCTGTAAGTTTTGCTTCTTTACTTGTTTTCGGTAGTTGTCCCAGAATGTGTGTTTAGCCCTTTCGGTCACACTCAGCAAATATTTAAGATTTATGCATTTGAATTGCATATTAAATGAATGTGCCGTTTTAGCATAATCTAATACATTTCATGTGAATATTTGCCAGCTATACGGTACATAAATGAAGCAGATAATAGAACTACTAATAAACTGAATGAGTTTTAGTTGCACAATAACCAGGTTATTATTACGAAAATCAATTTTTTATACTTTTGTTTTTCTTTTTTCCGCCATATTTAAAATTGAATTGTTTTTGCAAGAATTTACGCTGATTCGAAGAATTTTGAATATATGATTATTTAAGTAAACTATGCCATAATTTTAATTTCTAGCACAGCAATCTTACCTGGTTCATTTACGCATGACTGGCAAATATGCGTCACATTAAGTCTATCAGTTTGGTCAGTGCTAAAACCGTGTAATCCAAATGGGTGTAAATTTTATATGCAATTACATAAATGTAGTGCATTTTAGACATTTTGGCTTCACCCTAATGATATGAAACTTGGTGCCTTTTATGGCACTTACTATACGACACACTTAATAAATCATGGACATCGTTAGAAAAGGCGAACAAAATGGCCACACTTAATATCGCCATAGGAAACGAATGGAAAATATGAAATTCACAGCAATTTTACTCAAGAAACCAATCAAAATTGAGTAGTCTTTTATTAAATCTGAATAATAGCAAATGGTTTAAGGATTGTTTTGGACTTACCTTCTTCAGTTAGACAAAAACATTCAGATTTGAGTGCAAATTTTGAGGACTTTTAAGGCTTTTAAAGCACCCAAGCGCCCCCTTGAGGAAGGCAGCCACCGGTGTATTGAACCCATGGAACTGAAAACCGACCATTTGATTGGTCTATTCAAATGCATGAGATGATTAAACAATGTTTATACATGCACACTACATCTAAACCTTTAAAAGAGCCACAGCTAATAACCCAAATGTGCTTCCAGGTGTCCAAAGACGAACGCAGCGACATCGAGACCAGTTCGGACGAAGAAACTGACACAACCTCCAAAGAGCGACTCAAAACGGGCGCTCGCAGTCATTCGCCGAGAGGAGAGAACGGCACCAATGGCCATTTCGGCCCCAAATCCTGGAGCCAGAACCACAGCGACTGGTGACGCTCCCTTCCATGTGGCCTTTGCACACACAGAACTCGTGTCCCGGAAATATCCCAACGGGACCATTTCTCATCCCTGTACCTCACTCCAACACCAAACACCAACTAAACATCCTGCTGTGGGACTTCATGAGACTCGATGACGGAGTTTGGGACGCTATTCCAGTGATGAGGGGACACTAATGACAATATGGCCACTATAAGAAGCTTGTGAAAGAGAAAATGATTAAATTAGTCATATCTGCATTCCTTCGTTTCCACGTTTCGGGAGCTGGGAAGACGTTTCTTCTCCGCGCTTCGCGTTTTACTGAAGTCAGGGAAGAACGTTGTCTTCAGATTTTAATGGTCAGATGTACTTGAGTTTCCATATACTGTTGTTGTTGTTGTTTTTTTTTCCGTTGTTTGTTTTGGTTACTGATGTGTTTGTAATTTGTTTCCTGTGCTGTTTTTCATTTGGCTTTTTTATTTTTGGAAACCAAATAAGGTTATTAAAATGAAAGATGGGTCCTGTAATCAGATGCTTCTTGATTAATAGGTGAGCTTTCACCTTCCGTTTTATGAACAGGGTAGACTGAATGAAATCAATTTGCAAATAAATATAATTTATAAAATGATCAGTCAAACTAGAAATGTTATATTGAAAGGGTGATTTAAGGCTTGACTTTACATTTCTAGTTCTCAACTGGGGAAAAATGGGTCTTGATCACAAAGAGCATGGAAAAAACAACAACGCCGAATACAAATTATAATTAATAATTAAATTGTTCAAATATGTAGGTTGTCTGAAATAATATCCATGTTCTGAACCAGTTGAGAACGACTGTTATGGTGAATATAACTGTATTTCTATATTTCCAGTTGTCATTTTAATTTTAGCAATTTTGTTGTGTACTTTAGTCATTTTGATTAGTTTTTTATATTTATATTTTGCATTCATTTATATTTATTTCCATTTTAGCTTCAAGGTTTTGCGATTTGTTGTGTACTTTTACCATTTTATTCGTTTTTATGTTTCTTTTTTTGCTTTAATTTATATTTATTTCCATTTTAGCTTTAACTTTTAGTAATTTGTTGTGTACTTGTATCATATTTTTTAAAAAAGTTCTTATTTTATTAATTTCAGCTTTCATTTTAGTACTTAAATACTTTAACTCAGTTACTTGCAGTCTTGCACATCAAAATTTCTAATAGAATTTAAAAGCTTAATATTTTATTTTAATTAATGAAAACTACTTTTTAATAGTTTTAGGGTATGTTTATACAACAACGATGTACTAAAAACAGAAGTTTTACGACAACGTTGTCAAACATATCCCTGTTCACACGGATCTGCGAAACGACTAAAAACGCTGTATTCATGCCAGGCCAGTAGATGGCGACGTCACTTTGTAAAGAAACTAGGCGCCTATAGACCGAACATGTAATACATATGCACATGACGTCATCATTTTCACAAATTCATGTTTTTGTAGTTTACATGTAAATGAACAGCCAAAACGCAGAAAAAGTTCTACGTTTTTAGTTGAAAACGGTGTCGTGTAAAGTAAACATCCCATTGGTTAAAAAAACAATGCTGGAATATCATCATTTCAGTTTAGGTTCAGTTCGACAATGTCATGTGCAATCTTAAAAATCATTTTTACCAGTCCAGAACAACAACAAAAACAAAAAACATGGTAAAATAATTTGTCAACAGGTGTGGGAATCATGTAAATTGATAGGACAAAACTCAAGATAGTAGATTTTACAAGGAACATTTAATATATTACACCATAAATCACTGTTTCCATAATAGAGACCTCATTCAGAGCCACTGAACTAGACGAACGAACCCTCTGAGGCTCATGAACGCAGGTGTGTGTCTGTTGACACGCTTCCACACACACTGCTGAGTCCCGTAACGTCCCACCCGTGTGACATGATCAGTGTCCGGTTCAGGGATTGAGTTCAGTCTTTAATGCTCCCTGTATCCGTGCTCTCGCCCTGTGCCGTCAGCTCGAGCTGTTTCTGCTTCTGCATGTAGCGCTGAGCCCGCACGACACACAGGTATCCACCGTACACCGTCAACAGCATCATGGAGCCCGAGAACAGCTTATAGCCTGCGTCTGCGATGCGCTTCCCACCGAGCATGACGGATCTGGGGGGACATGACATGAACTCAGGTGAACTCGCAGCATCACAGCAAACACAGAACGTTCACATATGGTTATTTGGGGAACCAATTAAGAACGTTAGGAGAATGGTCTATGTCTGTAAAGAAACTTTACTGGTGGTTAACCCAAAAACAAACCTTAAAATGCATGTTTTGGAAACCAAAAATCGTTAGTTGGGATACTCAATGTGGTCAAAGATGATCAACTGATATTTCATGAATAATTTCAGGCCTTAAAAAATGAAAATACTGTCATTATTTTCTCACCCTCAAGTTGTTCTAAACTTGTATGAGTTTCTTTCTTCTGTTGAACAGAAATGAGGATATTTTAAAGAATGTGGGTAACCAGACAGTTGCTGGTCCCCATTTACTAATATAGTATAGAAAAATAAATACTATGGAATTCAATGGGGACTGGAAACTAGTTACCAACATTCTTCAACATATCTTTATTTGTGTTCAACAAAACAAATAAACTCAAACAAGTTTAGAACAACTTGAGGGTGAGAAAATGTTGATAGAACTTTCACTTTTTGGTGAACTATCCCTTTAAGATACACCAGTTTTACTATTGACATTTAGTAGCCGGTATGTGTAGATTTGTGGCAGTAGATTCAAAATAGGCTTAAAAGGGTCTAAATCATTTAAGTTTTTTAACTTATATTCCTTACACTGAGTTACATTCATCTAAACATAATAAAGAGGAGTAATTCATAGTTTCACCGTTGTATACATGTAACATACTACACAGTTACATTTACCCTGCAAGTATAATAAATGATTAATATTTTCGCATACCATTAGATTTACATGATCCCCTGAGATATGTCAAAGATATTACCATGTTACATAGCCAAAAACATGACAATACCATGCAGAATGTTTAATACCGATGGTAATACTAAACCTCATGTTAGTGAATACGATTTTTATTTCTCTTTAGTTTTAAAACTCATCAGTGCGAGTTAGCATCTTAGACATCTAATCTACAACTAGGTTTTAACTTTGTTTAACGTCGTTCCTACTTTAAAGTCACTGCGGTTACATAAAATACCCCAATGTGGAGTCTTACCTGTTTAATATCCAATTCAAAGTAAGAAGAAATGCAGTTCGTTCTCAATGTCAGAGGCAAATGTTAATGCGCATGCGCAGTTTCATTTCGTAACTCTATGGCAAAACAGACGGGCCAAATCTAGTAAATGCGTTTTTCTCTTGTAGATTTCGTCTGGGTTTATAAACGATATATTTTAATATTTTACAACACAGATATACAGACACAAAATATATGTATATCATTGCTGCATTATTTTTTCTAACATAATAAATGTGTACACCGAATTAATTCGATTCAATACGAGGAACTACCTTGTATGGCAGCGCGAGCCGTCAGGAATTATTATGTTGTTGGACAGCGATGGAGACTCTCGTTCCCCATGTGAGTTCAGAGGAAAATGAAGATCCAGGAGCCGCTCCTTATGGAAACTTCATCAATTATTACTCCTTCAACCCACCAGAGAATCGCCTGGGTTTGATACCAGAAGCGCTGCTTGAAAACATCGGGTTCGGTTCTGACAGAAGTGAGCGTGTTTTAATGCTGGATGTGGGATGTAACTCGGGGGTACGAAGCATTTACTTCATTTTGTGTTTCATATTATTATGCTCGATATTATTAGATGTTAAACTTGTTACATTAATTTTTAATAAATTATGAATGTGTTTAATGTAAAACTTAAATTCATTAATTTTAAAAACCCTCTTATCCGTGTACCTTATTTTAATAAACTTGTTTCTGTAAAAATAATAATATAATCCAGATCCGTAATCCATTTTTGTAATAATAATAATACATTTTATTTGTAATGCGCCTTTCTCAAACTCAAAGTTTTTGTGAACTATCCATATTAGTATGATATTTACCCTTCAGATTCAGATTTTGAAGTTCTCTAGCTAATAATTTGACATATTATTGAGTGCATGCATTTGTAACTATTAAATGAGACCACTATAAATACTTAGGAAATTAGGTAATTAATCAATCAGTATCAGATTTCCAGACATGGAAAAGTCATGGAAATGAATATCTTTAAAATGTCATTGTTGATCTAGTTTTGTTTTGTTTTTGGTTATGCTGGTAATATTTTATTGTTTAAAAGTATAATTTTGTCATATATATTAGTGTTACAGTAGGCTACATTATCACCGGATTGATTTCGATAAGGACATAATCAACTCATAAAAATGTGTAGTTTTAATTATTAATATTAATAATTAATAATTTATATGATTCCCTCTGTTTGTCAGGACTTGTCCGTTGCTCTGTACAAGCATTTACTGCACGAGGACGCCTCTGGAAGTGACTCTCCTAAGAGAGAACTGCATCTGCTTGGATTTGACCTGGACCAAGATCTAATCCTTCGGGCGCAAAACTCCAACCCTTTCCCTCAGAACATCCAGTTCATCCCCCTGGACATAACGGATGCTCAAGAGAGCCGGGCAGCGCTAGAGTCGTATTTAGGCAGGTTTGTCTGCCCCCGCTTCCACCTGTGCACGTGTTTCGCGGTGACGATGTGGGTGCACCTGAATCACGGAGACGCTGCGTTTCTGTCTCTCCTCTCCAGACTGGCGTCTCTCAGTGAGTTTCTGCTGCTGGAGGCTCAGCCGTGGAAGTGTTACCGCTCTGCTGCGCGACGCTTACGCAAACTGGGCCGCAGTGACTTCGAACACTTCAAGGCCCTTGAGATTCGAGGGGACATGGCTGCGCATGCGAGAGAGCACTTGGAAAAGCAGTGCAGCATGGAGCTGGTGCAGAGTTTCGGTAATACAACCTGGGACAGAAGTCTTCTGCTCTTCAGAAGACGAGAATAAAGAGAAGCACAGTCAGATAGATATTTTAATCAATCAATCCACAGTCATCTGTGTGTATGCTGACTATGGACTGACTCTGTTAACCCTAGTCTGGTACTCGGAGCCACTACAATTCTTTGTAATTCTAGTTACCAAACACAAGGGGGCGCTAGAGGTGTTTGCTTTTGCCATGAGTTTGTGGATTTTATGTCTGTATTTTTTGTATATCTGAAGTACACTTCCAATTAAGACTTTTTTTATATTATTATTATTAT
Source organism: Rutilus rutilus (assembly GCF_951802725.1). Classification (NCBI taxonomy): domain Eukaryota; kingdom Metazoa; phylum Chordata; class Actinopteri; order Cypriniformes; family Leuciscidae; genus Rutilus; species Rutilus rutilus. Next base: position 7,984,512 of record NC_140222.1, on the reverse strand, counting down.
GGATATGGATGTTTGTCCTCAGTAATGTCTTTTGCATTACCATTTAAATGTTAAATGTCGTTATGTCTTTTTTAAACCATTGCATATATAAAGGATTATTTTTGACAACTTTAGTAGTATTATTATTATCAGGTATATATTATATTATATTATATTATATATATAATATATTATAATAAGTTATCTTAAAAAATAGTTATTTTAACATAAACATTTTATTTTAATAATTTAAATTTTCTAGTGTATACGTTTTTCTCAGTTCGCTGCATTTAGTATTCAGCATTTCTATACAATATTTTAACTGCTCATTTTATAGGATAAAGTTAAAGTGCTTAAACACATTAAGTCGCCATACGACGTGAGCTATAAGTATAACCCTAAAATGCATTATACTTACTTATACTTAATCCAATGAAAGTTAATCCAATAAGAAATCGTCGCGCGCTTCCCGCCTCCAAGTCACAGAAATCTTCCCGCGCTCTCAGAATTCAAAAACTAACAGACGAAACGGTGGCTGTTTGCATTCTTATGTAATTATGTTATATTGCTTTATTAATCGGCACACATACATTTTAACAAACCAAGTGAAAGCAACAGAAGTACGTGAAACTCAGAAGGTCTGGATGACTAACGGAGAGGAGCAGAGTGCCTATTGTGAATATTCGCGGTAAGAAATGATACAGCTGATTTAATTTTGTGAAGTAGGCTAGGACTAATATAGGCTTACACACATGAGAACCACTAATCTATATGCGAAATTCCCTGAATATTAGTGCAGATTCTTCCCTCTTGTTAAGACATTAAGAATGAAATTGCACAAAATGATAAATCGCCTCATTAAACCTCTCCCCGTGTCAGTATGAAACTCCTGCTACGGCGTGTGATTGTCAGCCTAATGTTTTTAAGTTAAGCGTCAGTGGTCGTGGCCGCTAAGGAGACCTCCGGTTAAACAATACCGATCTTGCTACTCAATGTTTTTCAAAGGTTGGCTATGTTACAAAGGCAGTGAAATATTAGACAAATGTATGACCACCCTCAATTACTTTTTCGCTGACACACCAGCGCCCGTACCCGGTACACTGTACGTTTTGACAGCTAGTGAAGTGATATCAAAGTCAAAGAACCTTAGCAAAGAACAGAGTCTGAACGTAACAGAGAAATGGTACAGTCCAATGGGGAGTGAGGGTTTGAAAATCGTATTTCGTTAGATTATTTCCTGAACTGTTGGAATGTGAGGGTAATACTGCATTTAAATACAATTTTGGATAGGCTAACATCATATTATATTACTTTTTTTTTTCAATACCTTACCCCCCAAACTATTATTTTCATCCTTTTGGGAGAGTCCAAGAAGTATCATCTAGGGGGATCCGTAATTTGAACTATGCCAATAGTATAATGGAGGCCAGCTACTAAGAGCTGTGGTGGTAATCTAATGTTTAAATGTCAACTATGTGGAGCAATTTAGGGAAGAACAGCAGGTGTATTGTGGCGCTCGCTTCACACAGTGACATTCCTCTTTGATGCTTTTCATCAACAGGATGTAATTTTGAGGAAATTTGGATTTTGTCTGATCAGAGATTATGTTAAACCCTCATTGACCATAATGTGCTGAAGACATAGTACAGCTCATCTCTTCCTCTAAAATAACTTTAATTGTTTGGATTACATTAGATATAGCCTAAGTTACAGTGTCTGAGCTGGTTTTATTTCTGCTATATTGCTCCAACACAATTTATTCCCACAGCTCTTGTTAGTGTATATAGGCCTATCATGTCAGTTTCTGAAGCCTTGAGTCATTGGGATTAGGGAACATAAAAGACTAATCATATCATGTTTTACTGTCACAGAGTGCACATTGCCTGTAGCCAAATGAAGCAAATTAGGCTGTATTTGTTACATATGAGCAGGTTTTACAGGAAGAAATGACTCAGATTAACATTTTTTAGGACTGTCTGCTCTGATTTCACCATTTGTTGAAATTCGATCTGGTTATCTTTATGATATCACTATAATCATATATCACTATGCAGGTATATACATGAAATACTGATTTTGCATAAAAAAAAAAAGTAAACAATCAGATCTAACAGTTCAAACACATTTTTTTTAAATCAGATTTCCAAAGTTTGTACCAATAAAATATAACTTCTATTGTTTAAGCCTTAAAGTTTATCAGATTGTATTGCAAGAGAAATTGACCACATTTTACAGGCTTTATCTCATTGAATAATACAAACATTTAATTCTATAGAATAAATCATTCCACAATTTCACATTATATAGTAATTTAATATTTTTTTTGTATATTGAATATATATGTTTATAATATATTTGAATCACACACAAGGTCTTTGTTATTTCAGAAAAATTCATCGCAGATTGCTCTCATTGATTCACAGAAAGACAAAAGAAAACTACTTCTATATTTAAGGTTAACTGTCTTCGGTATAGTATAGTGTATTTGATCATGGTGACCACTTCAGTGAGTGCTGAATCTGGTGCTGTTTCTGGTCTCAGTAGTCTTGATCAGGATTTTAGGTGATGGAGAGCTGTTCTGCTGGAAACCATTCGCCCCTTTGGAGCCTGTGAAACAAAAATAATAATAATATTCATCTTTCAGATTGTGTATACGAAGGTTTAAAGTGCTGGTAAAGAACAAGTTAAAGTCGACATGAAATGGCATTCGCGACCCATATTTCTTTCATTTGAATGTTTTACTGTAATACGGTGTTGAATATCCTCTCTAAAAATCTTAGACAGGCTTGATTTTCTTCCTGGACAATTGGTCGTATAGTGTAAAGTGGGTGTTTCATACAGGAATGTGTCAGCAAACACTATTGAGGAGCCTTTTGTAGAAGTCAAATGTTGTATGTGTGTACTGTCGTCATTGTTGTAATGAATAATGTCACACTTGTCCATTCAGACTTACTGTAGTTGGGAACAGCCTGGATGTTCACAATGGACTGCTGCCCAATTCTGTGAAAGGTCAAAACAATGAGACGGTCAATATTTATTAATGTAAACACTCCAGTTTCACTCCTCTTAGGTAGAGAACGACGCACTAAATAGGACTTGACATGTTACCTGTCCTCCTCTCCTTCCAGAAGCTTCCTATAGGTGGCGATCTCGATGTCCAGCGCCAACTTGACGTTCATGAGCTCCTGGTACTCGCGGAGCTGGCGGGCCATGTCCTGCTTGGCTCTCTGTAGCGCCTCCTCCAAATCCTTGAGACGACCTTTGGCCTCCTTCACACTCATCTCGCCACGATCCTCGGCCTCCGCGATCTGGTTCTCCAGGTTCGCACGCTAAAATGATAGTAGCCTCGTGAGTAAAGGTCCTTGCACCCTAAGTCCGAAATTCTCGTTACGAAATTTTCGAACGTTAAAAAAATAAATACGACCTCATGTTGTCAATCACGTTTACACACTCCCTCCGAAACTTTCGCACATCATAAAAAAGTTCGGATCGGGTTCAATTTTCTTGCGTTTTTAGCAAGCATTTTGAGAGGTGTTTTGACAATTAACAGCCACCGAATGACGCATACGACAATTTCTGACTCAGTGTGCAATAGGGCTTTGACTTTTGCCCAAAAATCATATTCGAAGTTTGTTTGTTTATTATTATTAATATTCGAATATTTATTAATAATATTTTGACGGAGATAGCATGGAGTCGATTCTGGCCTGCCTCGCCCCAGATTCCTCCCCCTCCTCCTCCTCCTCCTCTTCCAGCTTGCCGGGATGTAGTGTTGACAGGTGGGGAGTTTGATCCTACATATTTTACACATCACTTTGTCCTCACTCGTGATTTTTCCCTGTTTCTTTGGGAACCCAAAGAAGCGCCACACTTTGCTTTTCAAATTGTCAGGAGTGTAGATTTCGAACTCCTCGTCAGGCGTGGTTGTTGTAGGCGTTGGCGCGGCCATTGTTTTGTTATACAAAATAAGCGCTAACCAGGACGCTAACGTCACCTACAGGAGCCCAGATGACCAATCATAGCCTTGCTAATGAGCTCACGATTCACAACTTCACCAGGCGTGAAAAAGCCTCGGAAAATGAATTGAAAACAACGTTTACAAGCAAACACATTTACAAAAAATAATGCCCATAAGAGGTTCGAATATAAAAGGCTGCCTAATATTCGTTCGACTATCATTATGTTTTTAAATATTCAAAATATATTCGATTAACGAAGTTCGGAGTCAAAGCCCTAGTGTGCAAGGGCCTTAAACGACCACCATGGGTTTAGCTTAAATGAAAAAGTGAATGTAGCACATTGTAACGGTGGTGGACCTAACATAAATACATTATTTTAAGGAAATCTTCGGGCGCCAGACAGGATTAAACCTGTCAAAATGTAAATGAACCCAGGATAGCAAGGAAAAGTAACCACCTGTTACACAATAAATCACCGTAATAGTCCCAGAAAAATTCAGTTCACAAGGTATACATCCTCACCTGTGATTTAATAACCTCGATCTCGCTCTGCAGACGGCTGATCATGCGGTTGATGTCTGCGATCTCTCCTTTAGTGTTTCGCAGTTCGTCGTTGTACTGACTGGCCTGAGAGGACATCTGATCAAACTGACCAGAGCGAGATGGAAAAACTGATCAGTACACACATTACTGTAATGAAAGATGTTTTAACTAGACTAATTGCATTCCTACTAGGCGTTTATGGAGCTCTATGGAGAAAAACACCTAGGGTCAACATGTAAAGTTTACTTTCTTAATCCATCTTCACATTGTGAAGGATTACTCATCAAAATTTATTGAATTGCCTCTAAACGACTTTCCCAAGCCAATCGATTCCCAAATGTATCAAATCAATGTTAGGACATTGAGTTTGCTTTTTCAAGTTCAAGTTTCAAGATGTTAAGAGACAAATCTCTCGGAAGAAGTTTGTATTTCGTATCTACCTTGGACTTGTACCAGGATTCGGCCTCTTCGCGGCTCCTGGCTGCGATATCCTCGTATTGAGCCTTGACTTCGGCCACGATATGATCCATGTTGAGGTTTCGCGAGTTGTCCATTTGCACGACGACGGACGTGTCTTTAATGCTGGCCTGCAGCTCACGCAATTCCTGATCCGGAGAGACAAGGCAACTTTATGTGTGTTTGAGGGAGCTTTAGCTCTGTGGAAACTACATTGTTAGATGTGTATTTAAGCACTGTATAGACAAATTGGTCTTGGTATTTGGTTATCCTTATGTGTAGTTCAAGATTTAAAGACAAAACATTAAAATAATGTTCTGTTTTTATCATCTAAAACATGCTGCAACTTATATTCTAAAGCAACTTATTTACCTCTAGCATTGCAGACATGCACACTTCTGGATCAGTGCTGGATGAAAGGTTCGTGAGCTCAAGTTTATCTATATAACGCATTTCCAACACTAGTGTTACAAATTTATTTAGGCTTGGCTTTTATAATAAATGTTGTTTATAATGAATGCCACTATTAATTATTTTATACATATATTTTTCCTTCATTTGCGTTTGTTAACTTTGAAAACATTTTGTTTTATTTACTGGTATTTTACATGCAATAATAAAGTGTGACTAATATACTGATGTGATTTGTATGTTTTTTTTCTCTCAAAGCAATTTTGACCTGGTGCAACTTGGAGTCAGGTGTGTGTGTGTGTGTGTGTGTGTGTGTGTGTGTGTGTGTGTGTGTGTGTGTGTGTGTGTGTGTGTGTGAATCACCTCATCGTAGAGGGTCCTCAGGAAGTTGATCTCATCAGTCAGGGCACCAACTTTATCCTCCAAATCAGCTTTCACCAGATACGCAGAGTCTACATCCTGAGGGACACAGTACAGTTTTTCCTCTTCTCGATTGCAACCTTGAATAACTTGTATGTCTTCCTTGGGCATTGAATTAGGCATATCGATACTCAATAGAGCTACATCTTGTAGATATTTAGTATGCAACTCTGACTTCTTGCTACTCTCTGCAGGCCATTGAAAACAGATCTCCTCTAGTTTATAAATAATGCCGCATCCCCACCCAGGCTTTTGTCAGTGGTGATTTGATCCCTCCAGTCTTAACTTTAGCTCTTTACCCCTCCCAAACATCTCATTGTTCCCTCGCCTGGGCTGCTTTTATTGGACGTGTTGTGAAAGTTTAACTTTCCCTGGTCCTAAAAGTTCAGCTTTTTACCTGGAAACCTGCCCTAACCCCGCATCACAATGAGGTCATACTTCTTGGATTGTGTTTCATAAAGTAAAAACAAACAAAAAAGACTTTTTTGGACTTCTGACCTCAAAAGTCATATGGGTAACTAGGGTGGACGATGTATCGGCCACCATATCGGTATCGGCCGATATATGATCATTTATAATGTTGGCCGATATATTAAAGGCCATAAATAATGAATTGTTTCCTTCATCTGAGACACTTCAGATGTGCACTGTTTACCATGATGGTTTTGAATTGCTTGAAATATGATTGAAATCACTTCAAAAAAGGAAAATAAAGTTCAGTGTGCGGCACAAGTCTGTCATATAGGCTACATCGAATTATAATGAGAACGTTATAATTGTGTGTTTGGGACATGGTTTTTAATGGTAAGATTTTTGTTTATATAATCATGCCCTGAAAAATTATTAAAAAATGTGGATTTATATTTATCGGCCAATATATCAGTTATCGGCTTTAAAATATAAAGAGTTATCGGATTTTCATATCGGTTCATCCCTATGGGTAACCAACCTTTTTCAGAATCACAAAGTCGTTCTCCAGGTTGTTCCTCTTGTTGATCTCATCCTCATATCTGAATAAAATACAAAGTGGAAGTGAAAGTTTCTGATGTCTGAGAAAAAAGACAAGTTTAGAAAAGTGTTGAAGAGATTTTAGAAAGATTTATTGTAAATATAGTGATATGTTGTTTTTGATGATAAATAATGAGCTGTGTTGGATCAGGTTAAGCTGCATATTCAGTTTCTCAAAAGAAATACAAGAAAGGCTCTCGTCAGAGGTCAGCTAACATTGGCGCTAGCGTAGACGTAAAGACTTTACTTGTGTTTGAAGTCCTCCACCAGACCCTGCATGTTCCTCAGCTCTCCGTCCAGCTTGGTCCTGTCGTTGTTGACCACGTCCATCTGTCTGCGCAGGTTGGCCATGTACGCCTCAAACATGGGCTCGACGTTGGACCGACCCGGGCTCTGGTTATGCAGCAGCTCCCACTTGGTCTCCAGCATCTTGTTCTGCTGCTCCAGAAAGCGCACCTGTAGAGGTACAACAACAACAACAAAAAAATATTTGCATTTAATATTGAATTAATGGCTCCAGTATGGATGCTGAATCTCAGTATTCAATGTTATATGAAACATTCTGGAATTTTATGCAGCAGAAACCAGCACTTATAATATCACTGTGATCAAAGTAAATGTGATCTTTGTAGACACTGTTCACCCTAAATGTAAATCTTCCTTGAGGAACATGATGAGGTAGGTCAAATAAAGTGGAGCTCTGTTACTAAAGTCCTTCTCTACAAGTTTTCCTGTCATGCTTCTGTGAGAACAGAGAGGGAAAAAGTCCACTTCACTGCACAAAAATGCTTTTCTTCCTTACTTCCTTTTTCTCGTTTCCAGTCCAAATAGCTAAAAATTCTTAAATCAAGATGCATTTACTAGATGAGTAAAATTACATAAGATATTGTGTCTTGTTTTCTGGGTTAATAAATAAAATGTAATAAAATAAAAAAAAGCTACATTATCTGCCAATGGGGTAAGAAAAATAATCTTAATTCAAACAGAAACAAGATTATTTTTCTTACCCCATTGGCAGATAATTTTACTTTTTATAAGCAAAAACTCACTTAATCAACCCCCCCCCCCCCCCCCCCCCCCCCCCCCCCCCCAGAAAACAAGACATAATATTTTATGCCATTTTACTACTTTAGTAAATGCATCTTAATTTAAGATTTTTTTATATATTTGGACTGGAAAAGAGACAAAAATACTAAGTAAGAAAAGCATTTTTTGCAACTCCTGTAAGGTGGTGATACAACTGCACATATTGTTGGCAGATTAGAGGTAATATAAATATAGGCATTGCATGCTTTTTAGGTAATTTGTGAAGAAAAATAGTTTTTCTTTTTTAAGTATTTTGGGAGGGTTTTTTTAGGGAAGAGTGTTTTATGTGGAATGGATAGTAATGTTGAATGATGGATGTTTTGGGGTGGGTTGATGTTGCAGCAGTTCTCTCATCCAAGACAAATTCCTCCTACGGGAGACAATAAACAGTACCTTGACCTTGATTTTAAGAGTTCTTCCTTGAAAGTTCTTCACTTCACTGCACATCCTGAAAGCTTGTCTGCTTTAATAGATGCCCACCTTGCCAGGATGGACTCATTAACAGAGTAACATGACTCCACATTAGCCGAACTGTAACACTCCGGAGAGTAGTGGCTGACCTAGATGGGTTTCTGCGTAAATCCTTAAATTCAAGCACTTTAAAAGCCGACCTGAGACCCGTGTTGGAAGACCCAGCCCTGCCCCGACCCACAACAGTGACTTGGTTGTACTTCAGTGCGATTGAAGTGTCGATTTCAGTCCGGTAGGCTCCTGGGATTCGGTTGCATTGTCCTCCGGCACACAAAAGCTTCCTTCATACTCACTGGGATAGTGCTGTCTTCAGTGGCTTGGTCAAATATGACCTGCTTTTTATCAGGTTTCAGGCTTCAGAGAAATGGGTCACGCTATAAACTATCGTTTATCGTACCAAATGACCTTTCATATGGAGGTTTCTGCTACAAGAGATGTTGATCATATAAAAACTATATCATAAACACTCATTTTAACCCCTACTTTTTAACTAAAACTATACCAATCTCAGGGAACAAGAAACCCAACTGTACCTTATCAATGAAGGTGGCGAAGCGGTTGTTCAGGGACTTGATTTGGTCCTTCTCTTTAGTGCGCACCATCTGGATGTTGGGGTCGATCTCTAGGTTGAGGGGTGCCAGAAGGCTCTTGTTGACGGAGACACTGGCCATTGGAGGCCCCAAGTATGCCGAGCTGGTGCTGAAACTTGGAGCGGATGCTCCCAATGAGATCCCACTTAAACTGCTGTAGCCGAAACCTCCCATCCTCACGGAGCTGCTGGAACTGATGCGCTTGTTTCTCAGACTCATCGTTGGGTAGTGGCGAGAGAAACTGAACTGATGTTTCAGATGAGAACAGGTGGGCAGACCTGAGCACGACGGGTGTCTCTCTCTCTGTGTGGAGAGGCTGGGCTTTTAAAGTCCAACCAGGATGGGGTGGAGAGTTCCTATTGTGGGAAAACCTGTTTCAGATTGGACACACTGTCGGCTTTATCTGAGCTCCCGGATCGGCAGTGAACACACACTCTCTCAGTTTCTCTTTCTTACTGTTTCACTGTTCTCATATAGCATCTAAATGTTTAATGTGGCCCATGTCAACAACATTCCCAAACTAACTGCATGCCCTAATAAACGCATTTTCAAAATAAGCAGTCCTAATATCATGTATTTCATATATGCATTTTATTAAAACTGTTTTATATTTCAGGGCCACATTAACCAGAAATCTTGAACTTGTGTGCATAGATGGCAACTATTAAGAATACAGCATGATTTTATGATTTGCTTAAACAAAATATTTTAATAAAAATCTAAAATCAAGCTTTTTGGTGCATTTTAAATAGCAAAAGAAATGTATTTCTATGCGAGCAAAACCATGCTGTCCTTCCCTCCAGCAGTCGTCTAGGTAAACTAAGCTAGGTTGAGCACTCCACCTACTGGAAAGACATTTTATGCTTTGTTGTCCATAATCTTATCCATCTTCATCTTCGCTCTCACCCTCATCAACTGCAGTTGTGTTTTGTAACTTTTTTTTACCTTTTAAGAGCTATATAAAATGTGCCAATCATAATATGTGCAGATATAATATGTGAATTACTATTCTTATAAGTGCATTACAAAATCATGCAAAAATACAAATATATTTAGATAATTCTAACTCTTGTAAATCTGGAAGCTTACGATGATATTTTGAACCAATAATCTGAACAAAAGGCAGTTGAAGGATGACGTGTATAATTCAAATATTTATCTGACTACAATATAATTAATCTGACTCCATTAAAGTTGTTGTTATTCTTTAACCTCTTATTCTTTAAAGGTCTTTCTTAGAACTGATATGGATTTGACCAGAATGTTTAGATAACGAAAGTTATAATCACTTTAGCTTTCAGCATAATCAGTGATAAAAGGAAAGATTCTCAAAGCCTTTAAAGCAGGCAAAGTTATTTATTAAGTTACATGTTTAAATATACAGACAGTAGAATGGAACAAAATACTGTATAGAAACTCAGTTGTAACAAATAACGCACTTTATGTAGAGGCCATAAAAGCCTTTCTTGTAGTATGAGGCTATGCACCGGTGTACGGGGGACAAAGCCTTTCTCCCAGATCAACAGTTACCTTTCCTTCTTATACCCTGAGCAAAGCATTGTTAAACATGAGTGGAATACCAACACCAAACCCAACTGATAGGAAACCAAAAGATGAGGAAAATGGGTGGAGATCTAGAGGGGGAGAAGAACATTAATCCTCAATGTATGCTTAATAGTACCTAGATTGTACATTAGGATACTTTAATATCCCTATTAAGTTCACCACCATTCATTTCAGTTTATAAGCTGTCAGATGAGACCAATCATGGCATAGTTACATATTAGAACACACTAGTAAATAAACAGTATGTAGTTGAAAGCATTTGTCCTGTGAAGCAAATGGTGCATACGTGTCATTGAGGTGCAAACGACTCTGTCTCTCCCGACAGAACCATCATGTGCCTGGAGTGTCCCAACAGTCCTTAATCAGCATATTGATGAAATCCCTGCACTAGATAGGCATTAGCACACTGGGATGATGAAGGCCATTGTGGCACATTTAAATCACATGTATACCTTTAAAAGGCTTTATGAAGTACTAGGGCAGTAAAGAGTTCTGCCCATATTTGCCCAGCCCTACACTCTTTTCCTTGCACAAATAATACATGTGTAATCTATGCCTGGAATGCCCTTAATATTGCAGAATGTTGCCTTGAGGCAACACAGGTTTTTTGTTATGCCCTCTCAAACATTTTATGATATATAATGTAAATTCTTGAAAATACTTCTTTATTTAGAAGTGAAGGTGACTCGTATTTTTTTTTTTTTTTTTTATCTGGGTGATTAACTGGATGCAAATAAGTGAAAAAATGCACTTCATCTGAGAAAATATTTAAACGTGCTGAAACAGCCACAAAATGGACCCCTGTAAGTCATGTGACCACTGTTTTTGCACTTTCATTAATTAGTATTGAGTTCTTCTCCCCTGAGATAGGTTTGACCAAAGTTTTGGTGTCTCATTTTATTAAAAAATAAACTAAAATAGACTATGTTGCTTGGAGGAAACACTGTAACACAATGGGTTAAATTAAAGGCATGTTGAGTCTTTTTTTAGTTGTGGTAGCTTTTTTCCTTTAAATAAAATACCTATTATTGCTTATCTCTGTGGTGCGACCGCTGCTCATTTTAATTTAAATTAAATCCATCTTTAACAATGCCATTAGTGTTATTTCGATGCACCCCGCCGCCTCTATCTCTTGACGCCTATGCTTGCGAGAAATAGGACTGAGAACCCTCACATAGGTGTTGCGAATAAGGGAGGGACACTTTTCGTCTAAGTTCCCGCGGTCTGGCGTTTGACCAATGATAAACCAGCACATTAAGACGGACAAGTAAAGTAGCCAATGAGAGCGCGGTTACTCTCTCAGCGCGACCGTGTCTTTCTGAGGGAGATATTTTCTGCTGCTGAATTGCGTTTTGCGGTGAGTGCTTATGAGAATGGACATAATAACCGTTAAGGTCGAGTGTGAAGACATTATCAAGGAGGAAAATGACGATGCATTTGAAAATGGGGAATTGTCCGGTAATAACGGGGAACACGACGAGACGATTGAATTGGGAGATTCTTCTGACGAAAGTGACGCTTCCAGCGTGGATTCCAAAGAAGAGCTCGATAACCTGGATCTCGTGTTGGAGCAGTAAGTTAACACTCATTTTAAATTTGAGGTTTATATATAGGCCTACAAGTACTTTATACATAATCACATTTTAGGACGTTTTTTCAAATCATTTGATTGGAGCAAGATAATATGGCTTGAGAGGCAGATTGTAAGAACATTTAACTCTTTAATGACCCCTATAAATGTTTAGATTATTCCAAACTAGTGTTTGTCGAGATATGTTTGAATTAGTGAAGGAGGAAAAAATGATGATCAATTGAAAAAAATGTATTGCTAATTTGTATTAATTCATTTTATGGACCAGTAAGTTTAACACACTTTTTAAATTTGAGATTTTTTATATAAATACTTTATATATAATCGAATTTTTGTCAATTTTCTAATCATTTGATTGGAGATAAATAATATGGCTTGAGGGGCAGATTATAAGAACGTTTAACTCTTTAATGACCACATATGTTTACATTATTCCATACCAGTGATGGACGAGATATGTCTGAATTATTGAAGGAAACAAAATAAGGCTCAATTTAAATATTTTTAATTTGTATAAAATCACTTTATGTAGTGACTAGACATTTTAATGCCCTCATAGAATGCAGTTAATTCTTTCTATTGCATACATAGAGCATGATATTTACCTATGCTGTTAATGTAGTAGGCCTAACTTTAAGGTACATGTTAATTTGTATTAATACACTTTATGTTGTGACTAGACTTTCTAATGTCCTCATTGCAGTGCTTTTTTTCTTCTTCTTTTGCATACATATAGCATGATATTTACCTAAGCTGTTAATGTTGTAACGTTAAGAAATACAGGCTTGCGTTTGTACTCAAAGATAATTATTTTAAGTATGTGCATATTAAAACGTGCCTGTAACTATGTTATAGCTTTTAATTTTGTATTTCTTTAGGGATTTTTTATTAGAGCTGTGCTCACTGTGGCATAATATGAATTGAATATGATCATTTAAACGCAGATATAGTTAATGTTAAAGACTTTCTTTAACAATATAGGTATAAAAATAAATACAAAGATTAAGTATGAAAGTTAAATTTTATTGGGTCATTTTTCATTTGTAAATGTAGCATGTTGTATTCTTGCCTCATGCAACAGGTTTTCAGATCCCTCTGATGATGATGTTGATGATAATGTTGATGATGCTGACTGGAATCCAGAAGTCACTCCACGAAAGAAGAAGAGAACTGGTCTGTCTTCAATCTCACCATCTCCAGCAAAGTCTAGTAGAACTTCTTCACCTGCTTCTGTACAAAGTAAGAAAGGGAAAGGTAGGAAAAGCAAAGTGAGTCGGTCCCTACCTTTTTCCATCTCAGAAGACAAGTGGAAAAGTGCAGATGAGCCTGACATTGAGCCGACTCAGCCAATCTTCAGACCTAGACTAACGCCCGGCGTACAGTTGATCTCCAATGCGTCATGCAGTCCTCTACAGTATTTTGATTTGTTCTTTTCAAAATCTGTTTTGAAGACAGTTCTAGCCAACTCAAATACATACGGGGCTATGCGTCATAAAGATACGAAGAAGCCATGGGAGAAAATTTCTTTAAAAGAATTCAAGAGATTTCTAGCAATGGTTATTTACATGGGTTTGCTGAAATGCTTCCAAATGACGGACTATTGGAGGAAGTCAGACATCTACAGTCTTCCATATCCTGCAAAAATCATGACTGGTAAAAACTTTCGTCGCATATGTGCGGCTCTCCATCTTAGCGACCCCAAAGTGGATGCAGAGAATGACGCAAAAAAGGGAACGCCTGAATATGACCGTCTGTGTAGGATCAAACCGCTGTACCAGGACATTAGGGACGCATGCAGATCCTCTTTTCATCCCTTTCAGAACATCTCCATTGATGAAAGAATGGTGGCATCAAAAGCTAGACATGGTCTCAAACAGTACATGAAAAACAAACCTACAAAATGGGGGTACAAACTCTTCGTACTGGCGGATTCCCTCTGTGGCTACACATGGGACTTCTTCATTTATGAGGGAAAAATGAATTTAGAGCAGAGCAAAGGCATCAGTTATGATTCTGTCATGATCTTGGCAAATGCAAGGTTGTTGGGTTCTGGCTACAAGCTGTTTGTTGACAACTTTTACACCAGTCCCAAGCTCTTCAGAGACTTGCTCGCTAAGAGGATCTGGGGGTGTGGCACTGTTCGAGCAAACCGCATTGGCCACTCAAAGACAGTGGCTCCTCGTGGTAATATTCGCTGGTTTCGGGAAGACGGCCTGCTGTTTGTTGAGTGGAAGGACAAGAGGGATGTGCTGATGTGCTCCACCTTTCATAAAGCCTTTAATGGAGACACCATAAAGAGGAATGTGAAAGGAGCCGATGGAGTTTGGGCCATTCAAGATTTCCCAGTTCCAGCTGCCGTGTTGGACTACAACAAGTAAGTAGACTTTAATCAGTGTAAATTATGCATTTTAAATGACATGTCTTCTAATAAATGTTACTTTCCTTCCAGGCACATGGGAGGAGTGGATCTGTCTGATGCGCTTATTGGATATTACACAGTTCTACATAAAACAAGAAAGTGGTATCGGTCCTTTTTCTACCACTTTGTGGACATCGCTGTAGTAAATGCCTTCATTTTGCACCAGCAGATGGCCAAGATGAAGAACCAGAAGCCTTTGACTCAGAAGCTCTTTAGGGAGGCTCTTGTTAGAGAGCTCGCAGGAACGGGCCCTGAATATACAACTGACCGAACAGGATCGGGTCGTTCTACTGGCTCCCACCTGCCCAAGTACCTCAGCGGAGACAGCACAGTCGGAAGACAGAGATGCAAAATGTGTCAAAATAAAACTCCAGTGATGTGTGCGACTTGTCAGGTGCATTTGTGCTTTGTTCCGAAGCGCGACTGTTACAATAAGTGGCATGAATCGGGTGTCTCTGAGTCTGACACAGAGTAAAACTTAAAGAGCAGTTCATGTGTAGACAAGTCCAAACTGCCAACCTAAACAAATAAAGGAATGAAAGCATTATCAAACTTTGGAAATAGAAAGAAATGCAACATGAAACTAGCAAGCCGTTGATAATGACTAATGGCATTTGAGGCTTGGAAATTCTGATAAACTGGAAATATCATAGAACATTAAACTTTTAGTAGAAATGGGTCACACTCATGGTTGTTCAGGGACTTGATCTTGTCCTTCTCTTTAGTGCGCACCATCTGGATGTTGGGGTCGATCTCTAGGTTGAGGGGTGCCAGAAGGCTCTTGTTGACGGAGACACTGGCCATTGGAGGCCCCAAGTATGCCGAGCTGGTGCTGAAACTTGGAGCGGATGCTCCCAATGAGATCCCACTTAAACTGCTGTAGCCGAAACCTCCCATCCTCACGGAGCTGCTGGAACTGATGCGCTTGTTTCTCAGACTCATCGTTGGGTAGTGGCGAGAGAAACTGAACTGATGTTTCAGATGAGAACAGGTGGGCAGACCTGAGCACGACGGGTGTCTCTCTCTCTGTGTGGAGAGGCTGGGCTTTTAAAGTCCAACCAGGATGGGGTGGAGAGTTCCTATTGTGGGAAAACCTGTTTCAGATTGGACACACTGTCGGCTTTATCTGAGCTCCCGGATCGGCAGTGAACACACACTCTCTCAGTTTCTCTTTCTTACTGTTTCACTGTTCTCATATAGCATCTAAATGTTTAATGTGGCCCATGTCAACAACATTCCCAAACTAACTGCATGCCCTAATAAACGCATTTTCAAAATAAGCAGTCCTAATATCATGTATTTCATATATGCATTTTATTAAAACTGTTTTATATTTCAGGGCCACATTAACCAGAAATCTTGAACTTGTGTGCATAGATGGCAACTATTAAGAATACAGCATGATTTTATGATTTGCTTAAACAAAATATTTTAATAAAAATCTAAAATCAAGCTTTTTGGTGCATTTTAAATAGCAAAAGAAATGTATTTCTATGCGAGCAAAACCATGCTGTCCTTCCCTCCAGCAGTCGTCTAGGTAAACTAAGCTAGGTTGAGCACTCCACCTACTGGAAAGACATTTTATGCTTTGTTGTCCATAATCTTATCCATCTTCATCTTCGCTCTCACCCTCATCAACTGCAGTTGTGTTTTGTAACTTTTTTTTACCTTTTAAGAGCTATATAAAATGTGCCAATCATAATATGTGCAGATATAATATGTGAATTACTATTCTTATAAGTGCATTACAAAATCATGCAAAAATACAAATATATTTAGATAATTCTAACTCTTGTAAATCTGGAAGCTTACGATGATATTTTGAACCAATAATCTGAACAAAAGGCAGTTGAAGGATGACGTGTATAATTCAAATATTTATCTGACTACAATATAATTAATCTGACTCCATTAAAGTTGTTGTTATTCTTTAACCTCTTATTCTTTAAAGGTCTTTCTTAGAACTGATATGGATTTGACCAGAATGTTTAGATAACGAAAGTTATAATCACTTTAGCTTTCAGCATAATCAGTGATAAAAGGAAAGATTCTCAAAGCCTTTAAAGCAGGCAAAGTTATTTATTAAGTTACATGTTTAAATATACAGACAGTAGAATGGAACAAAATACTGTATAGAAACTCAGTTGTAACAAATAACGCACTTTATGTAGAGGCCATAAAAGCCTTTCTTGTAGTATGAGGCTATGCACCGGTGTACGGGGGACAAAGCCTTTCTCCCAGATCAACAGTTACCTTTCCTTCTTATACCCTGAGCAAAGCATTGTTAAACATGAGTGGAATACCAACACCAAACCCAACTGATAGGAAACCAAAAGATGAGGAAAATGGGTGGAGATCTAGAGGGGGAGAAGAACATTAATCCTCAATGTATGCTTAATAGTACCTAGATTGTACATTAGGATACTTTAATATCCCTATTAAGTTCACCACCATTCATTTCAGTTTATAAGCTGTCAGATGAGACCAATCATGGCATAGTTACATATTAGAACACACTAGTAAATAAACAGTATGTAGTTGAAAGCATTTGTCCTGTGAAGCAAATGGTGCATACGTGTCATTGAGGTGCAAACGACTCTGTCTCTCCCGACAGAACCATCATGTGCCTGGAGTGTCCCAACAGTCCTTAATCAGCATATTGATGAAATCCCTGCACTAGATAGGCATTAGCACACTGGGATGATGAAGGCCATTGTGGCACATTTAAATCACATGTATACCTTTAAAAGGCTTTATGAAGTACTAGGGCAGTAAAGAGTTCTGCCCATATTTGCCCAGCCCTACACTCTTTTCCTTGCACAAATAATACATGTGTAATCTATGCCTGGAATGCCCTTAATATTGCAGAATGTTGCCTTGAGGCAACACAGGTTTTTTGTTATGCCCTCTCAAACATTTTATGATATATAATGTAAATTCTTGAAAATACTTCTTTATTTAGAAGTGAAGGTGACTCGTATTTTTTTTTTTTTTTTTTATCTGGGTGATTAACTGGATGCAAATAAGTGAAAAAATGCACTTCATCTGAGAAAATATTTAAACGTGCTGAAACAGCCACAAAATGGACCCCTGTAAGTCATGTGACCACTGTTTTTGCACTTTCATTAATTAGTATTGAGTTCTTCTCCCCTGAGATAGGTTTGACCAAAGTTTTGGTGTCTCATTTTATTAAAAAATAAACTAAAATAGACTATGTTGCTTGGAGGAAACACTGTAACACAATGGGTTAAATTAAAGGCATGTTGAGTCTTTTTTTAGTTGTGGTAGCTTTTTTCCTTTAAATAAAATACCTATTATTGCTTATCTCTGTGGTGCGACCGCTGCTCATTTTAATTTAAATTAAATCCATCTTTAACAATGCCATTAGTGTTATTTCGATGCACCCCGCCGCCTCTATCTCTTGACGCCTATGCTTGCGAGAAATAGGACTGAGAACCCTCACATAGGTGTTGCGAATAAGGGAGGGACACTTTTCGTCTAAGTTCCCGCGGTCTGGCGTTTGACCAATGATAAACCAGCACATTAAGACGGACAAGTAAAGTAGCCAATGAGAGCGCGGTTACTCTCTCAGCGCGACCGTGTCTTTCTGAGGGAGATATTTTCTGCTGCTGAATTGCGTTTTGCGGTGAGTGCTTATGAGAATGGACATAATAACCGTTAAGGTCGAGTGTGAAGACATTATCAAGGAGGAAAATGACGATGCATTTGAAAATGGGGAATTGTCCGGTAATAACGGGGAACACGACGAGACGATTGAATTGGGAGATTCTTCTGACGAAAGTGACGCTTCCAGCGTGGATTCCAAAGAAGAGCTCGATAACCTGGATCTCGTGTTGGAGCAGTAAGTTAACACTCATTTTAAATTTGAGGTTTATATATAGGCCTACAAGTACTTTATACATAATCACATTTTAGGACGTTTTTTCAAATCATTTGATTGGAGCAAGATAATATGGCTTGAGAGGCAGATTGTAAGAACATTTAACTCTTTAATGACCCCTATAAATGTTTAGATTATTCCAAACTAGTGTTTGTCGAGATATGTTTGAATTAGTGAAGGAGGAAAAAATGATGATCAATTGAAAAAAATGTATTGCTAATTTGTATTAATTCATTTTATGGACCAGTAAGTTTAACACACTTTTTAAATTTGAGATTTTTTATATAAATACTTTATATATAATCGAATTTTTGTCAATTTTCTAATCATTTGATTGGAGATAAATAATATGGCTTGAGGGGCAGATTATAAGAACGTTTAACTCTTTAATGACCACATATGTTTACATTATTCCATACCAGTGATGGACGAGATATGTCTGAATTATTGAAGGAAACAAAATAAGGCTCAATTTAAATATTTTTAATTTGTATAAAATCACTTTATGTAGTGACTAGACATTTTAATGCCCTCATAGAATGCAGTTAATTCTTTCTATTGCATACATAGAGCATGATATTTACCTATGCTGTTAATGTAGTAGGCCTAACTTTAAGGTACATGTTAATTTGTATTAATACACTTTATGTTGTGACTAGACTTTCTAATGTCCTCATTGCAGTGCTTTTTTTCTTCTTCTTTTGCATACATATAGCATGATATTTACCTAAGCTGTTAATGTTGTAACGTTAAGAAATACAGGCTTGCGTTTGTACTCAAAGATAATTATTTTAAGTATGTGCATATTAAAACGTGCCTGTAACTATGTTATAGCTTTTAATTTTGTATTTCTTTAGGGATTTTTTATTAGAGCTGTGCTCACTGTGGCATAATATGAATTGAATATGATCATTTAAACGCAGATATAGTTAATGTTAAAGACTTTCTTTAACAATATAGGTATAAAAATAAATACAAAGATTAAGTATGAAAGTTAAATTTTATTGGGTCATTTTTCATTTGTAAATGTAGCATGTTGTATTCTTGCCTCATGCAACAGGTTTTCAGATCCCTCTGATGATGATGTTGATGATAATGTTGATGATGCTGACTGGAATCCAGAAGTCACTCCACGAAAGAAGAAGAGAACTGGTCTGTCTTCAATCTCACCATCTCCAGCAAAGTCTAGTAGAACTTCTTCACCTGCTTCTGTACAAAGTAAGAAAGGGAAAGGTAGGAAAAGCAAAGTGAGTCGGTCCCTACCTTTTTCCATCTCAGAAGACAAGTGGAAAAGTGCAGATGAGCCTGACATTGAGCCGACTCAGCCAATCTTCAGACCTAGACTAACGCCCGGCGTACAGTTGATCTCCAATGCGTCATGCAGTCCTCTACAGTATTTTGATTTGTTCTTTTCAAAATCTGTTTTGAAGACAGTTCTAGCCAACTCAAATACATACGGGGCTATGCGTCATAAAGATACGAAGAAGCCATGGGAGAAAATTTCTTTAAAAGAATTCAAGAGATTTCTAGCAATGGTTATTTACATGGGTTTGCTGAAATGCTTCCAAATGACGGACTATTGGAGGAAGTCAGACATCTACAGTCTTCCATATCCTGCAAAAATCATGACTGGTAAAAACTTTCGTCGCATATGTGCGGCTCTCCATCTTAGCGACCCCAAAGTGGATGCAGAGAATGACGCAAAAAAGGGAACGCCTGAATATGACCGTCTGTGTAGGATCAAACCGCTGTACCAGGACATTAGGGACGCATGCAGATCCTCTTTTCATCCCTTTCAGAACATCTCCATTGATGAAAGAATGGTGGCATCAAAAGCTAGACATGGTCTCAAACAGTACATGAAAAACAAACCTACAAAATGGGGGTACAAACTCTTCGTACTGGCGGATTCCCTCTGTGGCTACACATGGGACTTCTTCATTTATGAGGGAAAAATGAATTTAGAGCAGAGCAAAGGCATCAGTTATGATTCTGTCATGATCTTGGCAAATGCAAGGTTGTTGGGTTCTGGCTACAAGCTGTTTGTTGACAACTTTTACACCAGTCCCAAGCTCTTCAGAGACTTGCTCGCTAAGAGGATCTGGGGGTGTGGCACTGTTCGAGCAAACCGCATTGGCCACTCAAAGACAGTGGCTCCTCGTGGTAATATTCGCTGGTTTCGGGAAGACGGCCTGCTGTTTGTTGAGTGGAAGGACAAGAGGGATGTGCTGATGTGCTCCACCTTTCATAAAGCCTTTAATGGAGACACCATAAAGAGGAATGTGAAAGGAGCCGATGGAGTTTGGGCCATTCAAGATTTCCCAGTTCCAGCTGCCGTGTTGGACTACAACAAGTAAGTAGACTTTAATCAGTGTAAATTATGCATTTTAAATGACATGTCTTCTAATAAATGTTACTTTCCTTCCAGGCACATGGGAGGAGTGGATCTGTCTGATGCGCTTATTGGATATTACACAGTTCTACATAAAACAAGAAAGTGGTATCGGTCCTTTTTCTACCACTTTGTGGACATCGCTGTAGTAAATGCCTTCATTTTGCACCAGCAGATGGCCAAGATGAAGAACCAGAAGCCTTTGACTCAGAAGCTCTTTAGGGAGGCTCTTGTTAGAGAGCTCGCAGGAACGGGCCCTGAATATACAACTGACCGAACAGGATCGGGTCGTTCTACTGGCTCCCACCTGCCCAAGTACCTCAGCGGAGACAGCACAGTCGGAAGACAGAGATGCAAAATGTGTCAAAATAAAACTCCAGTGATGTGTGCGACTTGTCAGGTGCATTTGTGCTTTGTTCCGAAGCGCGACTGTTACAATAAGTGGCATGAATCGGGTGTCTCTGAGTCTGACACAGAGTAAAACTTAAAGAGCAGTTCATGTGTAGACAAGTCCAAACTGCCAACCTAAACAAATAAAGGAATGAAAGCATTATCAAACTTTGGAAATAGAAAGAAATGCAACATGAAACTAGCAAGCCGTTGATAATGACTAATGGCATTTGAGGCTTGGAAATTCTGATAAACTGGAAATATCATAGAACATTAAACTTTTAGTAGAAATGGGTCACACTCATGGTTGTTCAGGGACTTGATCTTGTCCTTCTCTTTAGTGCGCACCATCTGGATGTTGGGGTCGATCTCTAGGTTGAGGGGTGCCAGAAGGCTCTTGTTGACGGAGACACTGGCCATTGGAGGCCCCAAGTATGCCGAGCTGGTGCTGAAACTTGGAGCGGATGCTCCCAATGAGATCCCACTTAAACTGCTGTAGCCGAAACCTCCCATCCTCACGGAGCTGCTGGAACTGATGCGCTTGTTTCTCAGACTCATCGTTGGGTAGTGGCGAGAGAAACTGAACTGATGTTTCAGATGAGAACAGGTGGGCAGACCTGAGCACGACGGGTGTCTCTCTCTCTGTGTGGAGAGGCTTGGCTTTTAAAGTCCAACCAGGATGGGGTGGAGAGTTCCTATTGTGGGAAAACCTGTTTCAGATTGGACACACTGTCGGCTTTATCGGAGCTCCCGGATCGGCAGTGAACACACACTCTCTCAGTTTCTCTTTCTTACTGTTTCACTGTTCTCATATAGCATCTAAATGTTTAATGTGGCCCATGTCAACAACATTCCCAAACTAACTGCATGCCCTAATAAACGCATTTTCAAAATAAGCAGTCCTAATATCATGTATTTCATATATGCATTTTATTAAAACTGTTTTATATTTCAGGGCCACATTAACCAGAAATCTTGAACTTGTGTGCATAAGTTTCCGAAAGATGGCAACTATTAAGAATACAGCATGATTTTATGATTTGCCTAAACAAAATATGTTAATATAAATCTCAGAGTAAAATCAAGCTTTTTGGTGCGTTTTAAATAGCAAAAGGAATGTATTTCTATGCAAGCAAAACCATGCTGTCCTTCCCTCCAGCAGTCGTCTAGATAAACTAAAATAGGTTGAGCGCTCCACCTACTGGAAAGACATTTTACCAGCTTTGTTGTCCATATAAATTGTTTGAAAACTGTAATAGATGTTGTGCTCTCCTTTTTGTTTTGACACATAGATATTTGAATCTCATTGTCAAAACAATGTTGTTATATATGGCTTTAAATGCTGTAAATGATCATATTAACATTTAGCTGTCAAGTGTGCTGCTGTTATCAGATGCTATTGTATTTTGTTTCATTTTGCTAAGAAATTCCACCTAAACTACACATTTACTTTTTATAGAAAGACATTTGGTAATTTTTGCATTTAATATCTGTTTTCATTTTGTATTTATGTATATTATGCTAACAAAACCAGGCTATTCTCTCCTCACACTAATGTAGTTTAAGACATGTTGCAACCACCTACTGGTAAGCTTTTTGTTTGCTTTATTTGAATGCTTTGCTCTCCACATTGTTTTGCCACAGATATTTGAGTGCAAAAACAATGCAATGTTGAATGTTGTTATATATGGTTTTAAATGTTATACATATTAACATTTAACTGGTTATCCCTCTATGGTGCGCAGTATTAAATCAATGAGGTAAAAAATATTTGTGGTGTTTTTCCTGCTTAAAATTGAACACTATAACAATATCAATAGACATTTTCATCAATTTTTATTAATTATTAATTTTTTTTAAGTTTGTTGCCTCAAGGCAACATTGTACCACAACGGACAAATTTAAAACATTTGACATTTTCATGTAGAAAAAATAAATATATTTATTGAAAATGTCTATTTCTTTAACCAGATACTTGAACAAACACATTTATCCAGTTTTTAGCATATTACAAATTTCATATTTAATAAAAAAATAACATTTCATATCCAGCTGTTGCTCTTAGGCAACATTGTACCATCGTAGACAAAAAATATGACTATACTATCATATCAAGTTATCATATCAATCATATTCATCTTCGCTCACCCTCATCAACTGGCAGTTGTATTTTATACCTTTTTTTAGAAAATGTGCAGATCATAATATGTGCAGATATAGTATGTGAATTACTATTCTTATAAGTGTATTACAAAATCATGCAAAAATACAAATATATTTAGATAATTCTAACTCTTTTCCTTGCAAAAATGATACATTTGTAATCCAACCGAGTATGCCTGGAATGCTCTTATTATTGCACAATTTTGCCTTGAGGCAACAGTTTTTTTTTTTAACGTTTTTTTATGCCCTCTCAAACATTTTATGATATATAATGTAAAGTTCTTGAAAATACTTCTTTACTTAGTAGTGAAGGTGACTCGTATTTTTTATGTGGGTGATTAACTGGATGCAAATTAGTGAAAAATGCACTTTTCATCTGAGAAAATATGGAGCCATGTGCTGAAACAGCCACAAAATGGACCCCTGTAAGCCACGTGACCACTGGTTTTGCACTTTCATTGATTAGTATTTGAGTTCTTCTCCCCTGAGACAGGTTTGACCAAAGTTTTGGGTCTCATTTTGTTAAAAATAGCCTAAACGAAAATAGACTATGTTGGCTGGAGGAAACACTGTACCACAGTGGGTTAAATTAAAAACATGTTTAGTCTTTTATAGTTGTAGCTTTTTTTCAAAAAAAAAAAAAAAAAAAACTATTATTGCTTATCGTTGTAGTGCGCCTGCCGCTCAAATTTTAATTAAATCATCTTTAACAATGCCATTATTGTTAGGTCGTTGCACCCCGCTGCCACTATCTCTTGACGCCTATGCTTGCTAGGACCACCCACTGACTAGTTTTTAGTTTAATCTAGCTAATTATAATGACTATAGGACTGATAACCCTCACATAGGTGTTGCGAATAAGGGAGGGACACTTTTCGTCCAAGTTCCCGCTGTCTGGCGTTTGACCAATGATAAACCAGCATATTAAGACGGACAAGTAAACTAGCCAATGAGAGCGCGGTTACTCTCTCAGCGGGACCGTGTCTTTCTGAAGGAGATTTATTTTTCTGCTGCTGGATTGCGTTTTGCGGTGAGTGCTTATGAGAATGGACATAACCCTTAAGGTCGAGTGTGTAAACGGTATCGAGGAGGAAAATGACGATACAGTTGAAAATGGGGAATCGTCCGGTAGTAACGGGGAACACGACGAGACGATTGAATTGGGAGAACCTTCTGACGAAAGTGACGCTTCCAGCGTGGATTCCAAAGAAGAGTTGCTCGATAACCTGGATCTCGTGTTGGACCAGTAAGTTTACACTCATTTTAAATTGGAGAGTTTTTTTTTTTTTAAATATATAAATACTTTATATATAATTCATTTTTAGGCAATTTTCAAATCATCTGCAGATTATAAGAACATTTAACTCTTTAATGACCACCTATAAATGTTTAAATTATTCCATACCAGTGATGGACGAGATATGTTTGAATTAGTGAAGGGGAAAAAAAGAATGATCAATTGAAATAAATATATTTTTAAATTTGTATTAAATCACTTTATGTAGTGACTAGACATTTTAATGCCCTCGTAGACTGCAGTTAATTATTTATATTGCATACATGGAGCAAGATATTTACCTATGCTGTTAATGTAGTAACTTTAAGGTACATGTTTTACGTTTGCACTCAAATATAATCATTTTAAGTATGTGCATATTAAAACGCATGCCTGTAACTATATTACAGCTCTTTATTTTGATTTCTTTAGGGAAATTTAATAGAGCTTTGCTCACTGTGGCATAATGGAATGTAACATGATCATTTAAACACGAATGTAGTTGATGTTAAATACTTTATTTAACAATATAAGTATAAAAATAAATACAAAAATTAACTATCAAAGTTAAATTTTATTTGGTAATTTTTCATTTCTAAATGTTGCATTTTTGTATTCTTGCCTCATGCAACAGGTTTTCAGATCCCTCTGATGATGATGTTGATGATCATGTTGATGATGTTGACTGGAATCCAGAAGTCACTCCACGAAAGAAGAGGAGAACTGGTCTGTCTTCAATCTCACCATCTCCAGCAAAGTCTAGTAGAACTTCTTCACCTGCTTCTGTACAAAGTAAGAAAGGGAAAGGTAGGAAAAGCAAAGTGAGTCGATCCCTACCTTTTTCCATCTCAGAAGACAAGTGGAAAAGTGCAGATGAGCCTGACATTGAGCCGACTCAGCCAATCTTCAGACCTAGACTAACGCCCGGCGTACAGTTGGTCTCCAATGCATCATGCAGTCCTCTACAGTATTTTGAGTTGTTCTTTTCAAAATCTGTCATGCGGACAATTCTAGAAAACTCAAATACATACGGGGCTATGCGTCATAAAGACAGGAAGAAGCCATGGGAGGACATTTCTTTAAAAGACTTCAAGAGATTTCTAGCACTGGTGATTTACATGGGTTTGCTGAAATGCTTCCAAATGACGGACTATTGGAGGAAGTCAGACATCTACAGTCTTCCATATCCTGCAAAAATCATGTCTGGTAGAACATTTCTTCGCATATGTGCGGCTCTCCATCTTAGCGACCCCAAAGTGGATGCAGAGAATGACGCAAAAAAGGGAACGCCTGAATATGACCGTCTGTGTAGGATCAAACCGCTGTACCAGGACATTAGGGACGCATGCAGATCCTCTTTTCATCCCTTTCAGAACATCTCCATTGATGAAAGAATGGTGGCATCAAAAGCTAGACATGGTCTCAAACAGTACATGAAAAACAAACCTACAAAATGGGGGTACAAACTCTTCGTACTGGCAGATTCCCTCTGTGGCTACACATGGGACTTCTTCATTTATGAGGGAAAAATGAATTTAGAGCAGAGCAAAGGCATCAGTTATGATTCTGTCATGATCTTGGCAAATGCAAGGTTGTTGGGTTCTGGCTACAAGCTGTTTGTTGACAACTTTTACACCAGTCCCAAGCTCTTCAGAGACTTGCTCGCTAAGAGGATCTGGGCGTGTGGCACTGTTCGAGCAAACCGCATTGGCCACTCAAAGACAGTGGCTCCTCGTGGCAATATTCGCTGGTTTCGGGAAGACGACCTGCTGTTTGTTGAGTGGAAGGACAAGAGGGATGTGCTGATGTGCTCCACCTTTCATAAAGCCTTTAATGGAGACACCATAAAGAGGAATGTGAAAGGAGCCGATGGAGTTTGGGCCATTCAAGATTTCCCAGTTCCAGCTGCCGTGTTGGACTACAACAAGTAAGTAGACTTTAATCAGTGTAAATTATGCCTTTTAAATGACATGTCTTCTAATAAATGTTACTTTCCTTCCAGGCACATGGGAGGAGTGGATCTGTCTGATGCGCTTATTGGATATTACACAGTTCTACATAAAACAAGAAAGTGGTATCGGTCCTTTTTCTACCACTTTGTGGACATCGCTGTAGTAAATGCCTTCATTTTGCACCAGCAGATGGCCAAGATGAAGAACCAGAAGCCTTTGACTCAGAAGCTCTTCAGGGAGGCTCTTGTTAGAGAGCTCGCAGGAACGGGCCCTGAATACACCTCTGACCGAACAGAACCGACTTGTTCTACTGACTCCCACCTGCCCAAGTACATCAGAGGACACAGCACATTCGGAAGGCGGAAATGCAAAATGTGTCCCCACAAAACTCCAGTCATGTGTGAAACTTGCGAGGTGCATTTGTGCTTTGTTCCGAACCGCCACTGTTACAGTGAATGGCATAAATCGGGTCTCTGTGATGAGTCTGACACAGAGTAAAACTTAAAGAGCAGTTCATGTGTAGACAAGTCCAAACTGCAAACCTAAACAAATCAAGGTATAAAAGCACTATCAAACTTTGGAAATAGAAAGAAATGCAACATGAAACTAGCAAGCCGTTGACAATGACTAATGGCATTTGAGGCTTATAAATTCTGATAAACTGGAAATATCATAGAAAAGAACATTAAACTTTTAGTAGTAGGTGTAGTAAGTAGATGTAATTGGAAATTAACACTTTCTTTTTCTCCCAGTTTTATTCAGTTGCACTGGAACTATTTTTAGGGCTTTTGCACAGTCCATCTGATGTTTTACCATTGCAGAATTGTGCCATTTAGTACCGATCCAGATTTATTGACACAGTTATGGTTTCTTTGTTCATTGTGGTGCTGCAAAATCAGGATTAGAATGTATATGGGCAGTTGTGAGCGGATAAATCCAATCTACCATTGTGGTTCTCCTGTCCTAAACACTGTTAGCTCACTTGCGTTTTGTAATTGTATCAAAATGTGTTCTCATGGAAATGCTATTGGTACCATTACCTGCTGTAGTCTGATCTATTTGACCTGAATGTGGGAAAAGTGCTTAATATTAGTATTACAACTGTAGACATACATTTTATATCCTTGTGTATAATATTCTAAAGTAGTCTGGTTTGAGTGATATCTGTACTGTTTGTAAATTGTTGAATGTCATTAAACACATTTATTATAAACTGCCCTTTCAGAATCACTTTTTGGATATGTAATTAGGCATAGTTTGTTGAAAAATGTTGTTAGAAAGAGTCAGAAATGATCCATCATTAAAATAAGCCTTTTTAAAAACTTTTTTAAATGACTGAATTTGTTAAAGGTGGGACAGCTATTATTATTATTTTTGTTTTATATAATAAATGATGTTACACATTTGCTGGGATCATAAATCTTTGGACTTTGTGAACAGGGATCAGCAGCATGTCTTTCACCATTGGCTTACATTTTTTTTTTAATTGCTCTGTGACCCAAATAAGTTATTTCTAATCACACAAATATAAGATACAGCGTTTGTACGTATGGCTTATTCTGAATACAATTTTTTTCCATAGTTGAGAAACTTTCCTACTAGTTTAGAGGTATGGGTTTTGCAATTCTTCTGTAGGCATGTTCATTCAAAAAGTCCTCAAGTGAATAAAAAACATGCCTTCGGGAAATAAAAAATAATTGCGCTTTATTTCAAAATATCCAATCAGGACGACCAATCCCGGTGACGTCCAGTCAAGGTATACCTGTTGTTTCATCTGGAGGCAGCTGGCCAATAATATGATGATACAATCATGATAGACAAGAACAACAGCGAATAGAAGCGCGATCTCGGTGGTTAACGGGTTAATTTCATTATGTAGTAAATCACCGCATGGTGTTTTTGCTCCACTTGCTGGAGAGAATTTGCCGTACTATCTGCGACTTTAACTCAGAGAGATCTGCATTTAGAGATGGATGCATGCAATAAGGAGAAGGTTGACAGGGTTCTGGACAGCTCGGAGGAATGTGTTAACAGCGGTGAAGAACAAGACGAGACAGAGGAATGGGATTCTTCATCTGATAAAGAAAGTGTCGCTTCTTGCGTGGACTCTGCAGTAGAGGAGATATCCATCGATTGTTTAGATACCGTTCTGGAGGAGTAAGTTCATGTATATTTCCACAAGATCGTCATTATTATACGAAAATGACCTCTGCTTTTGCATGCTAACATCAGAAATGTATCAATGAATGAATGAGAAGTTAATTGAGCCGTTTTATTTTAAAGTAGCCTATTAATGTACACTGTTTAGCCTGTCTTGCGTGCAACATGTTCCCCTGGGCTCTAACTGAGCAACAGATTTACTTGTCAATTGACCAAATAGTTTTCTTTGAATTCATATAATTTTAAAAGCACCATAAATTCAATTGGGTAGGCTATAGCTTGACTTGACGATATATTTTTGAAGGTGGACTCCAAGCTTTTTTTCCCAGTTCATTTTAGTTGTGACAAGGTCTCAGCCACTTTAACTTGTGTTTTGTAACACTGTCCTATTTTGTTTAATAATAATATTATTGATTACTGAAATTGTATTATGCAATATTAATGTGTTGTTGTTTAATATTATTTTTCATTTTCACGCAGCATTACACTGCAGTTAAACCCGCGACTTTATTCACTAATTTCCGCGTCTGTTTGGGTGAAGGTGTTTTTTTTATTTATTTTTTTTTATGCCGTTTTGAAACGGTGTCAATGTCATACAGTAGATCTGAACGTGAATGTTTTGTGAACGTGTTGTTTTTTCCGCATCACGGAATCAGAAATTTAAGCGTTTGTGTGGATCGAGATTCACCGTGCTTTGTTGGAAAACGTTCTTCCTATCCCTGGTGCTGGACCCTCAACAACACAGATTAATAGACCTTATGCACAGCAGCTCCATCTCTGATTTCCAATAGAAATGAAGGCGAGGCTGTGGGGGCTCCATTTCAAGGAAAGTCTGTTCATTATGCGCCCATATTTGCAACGCCTCCGGGCAGCTATTTCGGGCATTTGAATGGGGGAATCCAGAAATCTTAAAAACTGCTTGCCTCACTCAAAATTAAAAAACATATTTCAAATCAGCAACAAAATCTGACATGATTTTTTAATTAAAATTATAAAAAAAATATTATTAAATTATAAAAGAATATTTAAGCCATTGCGCATAAATTCCTAAACGCATTCTATGGGAACCAGAGCTTCTAACGGCAGCTGCTGTGACGCTGCGACTTTACCGATCAGCGACTGGCTCTATTACTTTAAAGGCTGGATGTATTCCGCCATCTTGCGCGTTGTAGTTTCTCCCATTCATAAATAATACGAGGGAACCGTCTTTATAGTCTTTGGTTGTACTGTTCTTTATTATTTGGGATTGTTCTGCTGACAAAACAATGCAAAAACATTTTTGATAGAAATTTCAGTAGAAATAATCTCCAGACAACATGAGCTGTGAAAAATTAGCAATGATCTATGAGCTTTAAAGCTTTTTACTACAGATATGCTATTAGAAACACAGTAAGTCTGTCCCTCACAGCCTCGCTGTCATAATCTGTCATGGCGCTGCTCTGAATGAGGTAGAGACAACAAGACCTGAAATGGGCGTGTCCGAAATTTAAAGTGTTTACTGTTCTCACTCCAGGTCCAGGTTTTTAAATGCATTGATGTATTCCTTAAGTAATTTATCATAACATGAGCTGTGTCTCTTTGTTTGAAGGCACATTATAAGTTAATTATAAAAATGTATAAACAACAAAAATCCCTTCAGTTTTTGTAGAACAATCTAGATATAAATAAATTAACACAGCATTCATAAATGTAATGTAACTCATATTAAGTTGTAGAAAATAAAAAGATTAATTCAGCAAGAGTCTTTTTTGATTGTTTCACATTTGCTCTTGGTTAGTGTAGTACGTTTGTAATGTTTTTGTTTTTCTTTTCTTCTTGAATCATGCAACAGGTTTTCAGATTATGATGCCTCTGATGCTGACTGGAATCCAGAGGTCACTCCACGAAAGAAGAAGAGATCCAGTTTGTTTTCCATATCACCATCTCCAGCAAAGTCTAGCAGATCTGCTTCGCCTGCTTCTGTACAAAGTAAGAAAGGGAAAGATAGGAAAAGCAGTGTGAGTCGGTCCCTACCTTTTTCCTTAAGCATCTTAGAAGACAAGTGGAAAAGTGCAGATGAGCCTGATATTGAGCCGATTCAGCCACTCTTCAAACCTAGACTAACACCCGGCCCACAGTTGGTCTCCAATGCATCATGCAGTCCTCTACAGTATTTTGAGTTGTTCTTTTCTAAATCTGTCATGCGGACAATTCTAGCCAACTCAAATGCATACGGAGCCATGCGTCATGATGGAACGAAGAAGCCATGGCAGGACATTTCTTTAAAAGATTTTAAGTCATTCCTAGCATTGGTGATTTACATGGGTTTGCTGAAATGCTTCACACTGACGGACTATTGGAGAAAGTCTCACATGTACAGTCTGCCGTATCCTGCACTAATCATGTCAAGTAGGAAATTTATGTCCATCTCTAAAGCTCTCCATCTTAGCGACCCCAAAGTGGATGCAGAGAATGACGCAAAAAAGGGAACGCCTGAATATGACCGCCTGTGTAGGATCAAACCGCTGTACCAGGACATTAGGGACGCATGCAGAGCCGCTTTTCATCCCTTTCAGAACATCTCCATTGATGAAAGAATGGTCGCATCAAAAGCTAAAAATCGACTCAAGCAGTATATGAAAAACAAACCTACAAAATGGGGGTACAAACTCTTCGTACTGGCAGATTCCCTCTGTGGCTACACATGGGACTTCTTCATTTATGAGGGGAAAATGAATTTAGAGCAGAGCAAAGGCATAAGCTATGATGCTGTCATGATCTTGGCAAATGCAAGGTTGTTGGGTTCTGGCTACAAGCTGTTTGTTGACAACTTTTACACCAGTCCCAAGCTCTTCAGAGACTTGCTCGCTAAGAAAATCAGGGCTTGTGGGACTGTTCGAGCAAACCGCATTGGCCACTCAAAGAAACTGGCTCCTCGTGGCAATATTCGCTGGTTTCGGGAAGACGACCTGCTGTTTATTGAGTGGAAGGACAAGAGGGATGTGCTGATGTGCTCCACCTTTCATAAAGCCTTTAATGGAGACACCATAAAGAGGAATGTGAAAGGAGCCGATGGAGTTTGGGCCATTCAAGATTTCCCCGTTCCAGCTGCCGTGTTGGACTACAACAAGTAAGTAGACTTAAATCAGTGGTGTAAAGCTTGTGTGTGTGCCTTTTAAATGACAAATCTTATTCTTTTCATTCCAGGCACATGGGAGGAGTGGATCTGTCTGACGCGCTTATTTCATTTTACACGGTTCTACATAAAACAAGAAGATGGTATCGATCCTTTTTCTACCACTTTGTGGACATCGCTGTAGTAAATGCCTTCATTTTGCACCAGCAGATGGCCAAGATGAAGAACCAGAAGCCTTTGACCCAGAAAGCCTTCCGGGAGGCTCTTGTTGCAGAGCTCGCAGGAACCGGACCTCCATCTGCTCCTGCACAAATACGCCCGATTCCTTCGACTGACTCCCACCTGCCCAAGTACATCAGCGGGGACAGCAGTATTGGAAGGCGAAAATGCAAAATATGTACCTTTAAAACTCCAGTCATGTGTGTGACTTGTGACGTGCCATTGTGCTTCGTTCCCAAGCGCGACTGTTTCACTAGCTGGCATAAACTAGGTAGTTGTAGTGAGAGTGAGGAAGAGTAAAGTTCTGGGATTTTGAGTGTAGTTTGGACTAAGGTCAATATGTTAAGTCCAATTCACTTTCCAAAACCGATAAATGAGAACAAAATCAAACACAAGAATGAGCAATACTCAATAATAATAATAGAAGTGCAGCATAAAAGTAGCATAATAGTTTGAATCAAGTGTGTTAAGAGAGAAAAATGAGAAGAATACTACAAAGTCCTTCTAGTCGATCTTTCAATTGCATTGCACGCAGCAGCAAACATACAGCGCAACCAATAAAATGGGATCTGTTACTGATTTTTCTGTCCTGAGACTTGAATCAGTGTAGTGACTCAGGTCCGGATTACACCTGGTATTAAGATGCGTTTTGGTCAATCGGATCACAAGTAAACGAGGAAGACATATTCCCGTTTACACCAGGGGCCGTATTCACAAAGCATTTTATCTTACCACTAGGAGTACTCCTAAATCGCACTAAAAGATTTTAGCTAGGAGTTTTCTCTTAAAAGTTATTCACAACGCCTTTCAGACCTACTCTTAGTAAAGAAAAATGACAACTCCTAAACTAAGAGTGAGTCTTCGTTGCTATGGATGACGTCATTACTCATGCACGAGCTTGACTGAAGTGACCACCTTGATTGGCTGATGATTGTAACGCGGGAATGATTCCAAACACCTCCACTACGATGATGATTGACAGGTGACAGGTCTGAGAATGCGTGCGCTACACAAGTAGTGCGAAGGACGGAAGATGATGAATAACTGAATAAATAGCCTAAATGAATAAAGAGTAAGGCAAAACAAATAGCCTAGTAGCCTAATGAAACATATGGATTGATGCAATATCTTTGCAACATTATTGAATTAATCTGTCAATATATGCCTCTGCCTACGTTTGCAAAGAGAAGAACATTTTAATTTGATTCACAATGAAACGTTACAATTAGTTTACATGCAATGAGTAGCCTTTTGGTTGTTGTTGGTGGGGTTATTGCATCCCTAGTTATGCCTACAATGCAAAATTGTTCCCTCGCGATTGGAAGCTCCTGTAGCCGCCGTATACGCATTTCAAAACATTGCAACGTGAAATGCCACAAAAAGCGGTTTGTGAATAGGTCTTAGTGAGTTAGGAGTCCTCTCGACTTCTTTTAAGCTGTCCCAGGCTTAGGTGCTACTTTTAGGGCTAAAACGCTTCGTGAATTACTCTTAGTCAAAAAAATTAGGAGTCCTAAAGTTACGAGTGACACGCCCATTATTTTTAGGAGTTGCTCCTAGATTCGCCAGTTAGGAGCTACTTTTAGCCTTAAAATTCTTTGTGAATACGGCCCCTGGTGTTTTATTTAAACTTTTTTGTCCACTTTAAAACATTTCTGTCTTGTTTCTTCAAAGGGACGATAGAAGTAAATGTAGTTTTTTTCCAGAACTTGATCTAATGGATTAAATATGAATATATGCGTAATTTACATATAAACGCGAAGGGAGACGAAGGAAAAAATACAGAGAGCAGCAGCTTTATTTTCTACTCTGACAGACACAAGATCAGCCGAACGCTGTGAGTGAGTGTTAGAAATCAGGAATGGTGAGAGAACATTGTGCTTGGTATGTTTTTCTTCTTTAGACCAAACCTGTGTCTTCAGCCGACAAAGTTTAAATCCCGTCTGGCTAGAGCTCTTCCCATAATGTTCGCATTAGGTCAGTAGGTAGAGAGTAGATGATCTTTTGTGGCTGTTTGAACTCAACCACATGAGCTTCTACACTACGAAAGCAATCCGGTTGAAAGTGGACAAGCTCAAAACATTTTAGATCCCCTTTTACAAGTATTTAGCATTGTCCATTTGTGAACTCATCGACCAAAACGCATCTTAATACCAGGTGTAAACAGGGCCTAAATGTTACTTTACATGGTAATTTGCTAAAAACATGCAAATATTTGGTACAAACCAAGAAACAATAGTATTTTTTTGGTTAGTAGGTAGTATGAATCTTTCTTCGAGTAATAGAGGAATCAGTAATGGAATCACTAACAAACCAGTACCGTTAAATGAATCGTTAAATTCTTTACGATTCCAATTGCTATACTAATTTTCTAAATGTTTTGAAATAGAAGTAACAATTAACACTTTTTTTTAAATCATCCCATTTCTCGTAACACCTCTTTTTCACTCATAACATTTCTGCTTTATTCATGCAACATTACAACTTTAATCTTTTAATTGTTCTAGATTCTCATTCCATTAATAGCTGTTGTAAATAGAGCTGACTCATGCCTTAATTTCTCCATTGCTGTTTATTTTATAGTATATAAAATAGTAGGGGGGTAGTGGGGGGGTTAGAAGAAAGGAAGGTTAGGGAAAGTTAGTGACAATTCAGAGGAGTTTGTAAACAGCATTGATGAAGAAACAGATGTTCATCGATGGACTTGATCCCCTCCTAGATTGGTGAATTTATACACATTTTTACTAACCTTTATTGAGAGGCCCTGCTTCTGCATGCCAAATTAATGTTTATGTTCTTTTTTATGGTTCATCTCTCCTTGCATCTTCCTGATACTCTAAGCCGACTCTCAGCTGATCTTCAGACCTGTCTAAACACCTGGCTTGCAGTTTCTTACAGTTTTTCAATTCCTGTTTTCAAAATGGACAACTGTAGCACATTAACATGCATATGGGGCCAGATGTCCGAATGGAAAGAAGAAGCCATGCCAGATTTATGAAAGACTTTAAGCCTTTCCTGTCACTGGTGATGAACTATTGGAGGATGTCACACATCTACAGACTTCTTTTTGACCACCTATAATACGGTCTACAAAATGATGGTACCAAATGAATTCATTGTTACCAAATTGTTTTTTTTTCTTGCCCATTTAATCTCATTTGTGAGTGTTTAGGAAGGTTGCTTGATTCCTTGCTGAGGGTAAGTGGATTGCAGTAATTGATCTTAATTTGGTAATGCAGACATGCTGAATGAAGCTAATGTCACTAACTGATGTTTCCACAAGCCTTGTTAAAGACTAAAGATATGTAAAGTTTTATTGTTTTCAATTAGAGTTCGCTTGAGGAGCACGAGGCATGATTATTACACAATAACAGTGGTCTGGTATTTGCTATTGCATGTTTGCCTGCCAATTCATGGCTTGAACATGAGTTGTATCTTTGTTAAAATAGTTTTGTTGCTAGCATTTTAAGGTGTTTTCCAGATGTGCAAACACATATTTACTAACACATTTATTTACGCTCTGGGCATGAAATTATAAGCTTTTGTTGGACAAAAAAAAATGACATTGAATAAAAAAGTGAAAAGTTTATTTCGAGAAACTTATGAGCATTAATTCTTGTAAACTACAAAAAAATCTGTTATTTTTAGCACTGATTTTCCTTATGAAGAGGTAGCATCTCTCCTTCGGGAGAGTGATGTTTCAGATCCCATACGGTGTGCAGTGGCGTCCCATCATGCTATTTATTTCTTTTTTTGGTTTTGGATGTCTTAGTTTTGGTTTTGGCACTAGACTTCGCCGCAGACTTCTTCTTCAGACTCACTTCCACTGGATAATGATCACTGATCTCCAGGGCCTGCCATAGATCAATCGTATCAATATATTATTTACTTTATACCACATTAAAAAAAAATAATTAAATGCATTGTGATGAATATACTCACCATTTCCTCTGAAAGTTTGTAGGCTTCCTGGAAGTTAAAAGGCTTCGCAGATTTTGGCACAACAGCTTGTAGCATGTCTTCTTTATACACCACAATTCTAGAAAAATACTTGCCATCAATATTTTCCAAGGCTTAACATGCAGATTGACCTCCCATTTTATGCATTTAGTATTCTAGTTACATGTAAGCTACATCTTCTAATCAAAAGTCATAATTTAACATTCATACTCTAAAGGTGCAGTCACATTTATCATTGTTCAGTGAGTGTTTGCAGGCGAAATCCAGTCATTTCAATTGGAATCCATTGGGAATTTGGTGTGAGGGCGACAGATTTCTCCTCACAGATTTCTCTTATGTTCATGTTTGTCATGAATTCAATTCGCCGCACTGACCAACAGAAAACTGAAAGTGACTTCTGTGTGAACTGTGCTTTATGCATCACTATACTACCCAGCAACCAATAGCCGTCATTTCACTGTCTAGGTTAACTATAGACCCGATATATAGTCCGACTATGAGTAACACACTTCTAGCCAAAATAACCTTGAATTTGGTTACATGTCGTTTTTGCAATAAATAACTTGCGAGATGTATGATACTCCATCATGTACGCAGTTATTACAAGGTGTTTGTTTTCATTTCTTCACTCATTTAATTTATTTGTTATCTAATTGATGACTAGTATTTTCTTGGGCTATGGTTTAGACATCTATTCAATTTTCACAGACAGCCCAAATTTTGCCTTGTTTTAGTGTTTGGACGGCTAGTAGACGTCTTTTAAACGCAACATTCTTTGCTGGGTATTGACGATAAACAGTGGATCTTTTCGCTGAAAATGCACCAGTGTGACCACGCCTTAACACCGTGTCTAAACTGGGAGCGATTATTGAAAATAATTCTGTATTTTCAGCTTCAGAATCATGAATATTGGGTTACCAGCACCAAGTCCAAGCCTATTCATTTCCACCCACAATGTAATACCCAATGTAGCATTTTAATCAACAGTACATTTTTTGTTAACCTTTTACCATATGTCTTGGAGTATCGCAATAATATCGTATCGTGAGTTCAGTATCGTGATATGTATCGAATCTCAAATTGCGCTGCGCCACTAGCATCCAGTGTAGACAAGGTTTAAGGTGCATGGAGGTTATGAATTCTGTATTTTTAAACAGGCAAGCAGATGAAAGGTGAGTAAATGATTGATGTTTCTCCGCCTCACCTGTCGTAGGTGTGGTCGTTGGACTGTATGACTGTGGTGTCAACATCGTCCTCGATCAGCCAGTGGAAATCGGCATCACTGCGTATTCTGATGCCCTTCATCTTCTTCTTGGAGACGTAGGCGCCGTCTGCATTGAAGTCTCCAAGGATCATGACGTTCTGTAGGATGGAATGTGTGAGTTTTCTCTCAAACGCTTATCATTTATTTGCTATATAATGCATTGATTGCATTATTTCCACATCAACTACATTCCCTTGAGATGTGTACATTCACATATTTGGCAGACGCTTTATCCCCCCCAAAAAACTTGCAGGACATTCAGCTATACATTTTATCAGTACATGCATTCCTTCTGGAATTTGTATGGTTGCATTGTGTTAAACTCACATCCGTTTCCCATTTGTCTTTGACGTGCAAAAACACATCATATAGTTCATCCAGTTCCTTCTGTGAGTCTTTGGGTTTTGTGTGAACAGGAATCAGCACTAAATCTTTCAGCACTGGAAAAAACAAACACAAACAAAATAGACTTGGAATGGGAGTGCAGGTTGTTCAACTCCTGAAACATTCGCAGTCGTGTAGGAATATGCATTATAACATTATAATGAATGGGTGAATAAAACTTTAATTTTGGTCTGTTTCTCAAATAAGTTGTATGGACCACTTTTATGGTGGTTTTACATTTGTTGTTGAAGTTTGAAAGCGCCAGTTCCCGTTCATTTCCACACGAGGGTGAGTAAATGATGCTGGAATGTCTATTTTGAGAGAATTTCTTATTTAAATTTCACTTGAAAATGCATGTAATCTTAGATTAAATCCATGTTCTCACTGGAGGCTTTTTAGTCTAGGCTCTAGAGTTGGTCCAGAAATAAGTGTATTTGTCCAATGTTTAAAGGGTTAGTTAGCCCCAAAAAAAATGTAAATTCTGTCATTCCAGACCAGAAAGACTTTCGTTCATCTTCGGAAAACAAATGAAGATATTTTTAATGAAATCTGAGAGCTTTCTGTCCCTCCATTGACAGGCTACGCAACTACCACTTTGACGCTTCAAAGAGTTCATAAAGAAATCATAAAACTAATCCATGTTAACTGAGCGGTTTAGTCCAAATTTTCTGAGGAGATTTGATCGCTTTATATGATGAAAAGTTTTAATTTAGGTGATAAACACCAATATTGTTTATCAATTCTTCCATTTCCATATTCTGGTTAATAAAATTTGTCCACAAAACGTGCTGCGTAACACGAGAATGAACCTCATTGGTGTATATGGAAGAACATGCTTGAGCTTGTTGATGAATGTTAAGCCTATTTGTGAATAAAAGCCTAAAATAAATCTGTTTTATTTGGACTAAACCGCTCGATTCATATGGATTAGTTTTACAATCTCTTTATGAACTTTTTGAAGCGTGGTAGTTGCGTAGCTGTCAATGGAGGGACAGAAATCTCTCAGATCTCATTAATAAGATCTTCATTAGTGTTACAAAGATGAACAAAAGTCTTACGGGTTTGGAAAGACTTGATGGTGAGCAATTAATGACAGAATTTTCCGTTTTGGGTGAACTATCCCTTTAACAGAAGCTGATTACCTGTGTGTTTACAGTTGAAACGCAGAATGAAAGGCTCTCGAGAGAAAGCGTCCTCATCGCCCTCTTGATTGTCTTCATATTGGTACGTGTCGACCAGTTCAGCCTCGTCTTCTCTAATAGATATGAACGAAATAGTTTTGTTAGTGCCATATGAATGACTGTTCATAATTTTACCCCAGTTTTTATTCTGATAACATAATTCTGATACTTGGCCAAGCACTGTACCTGTAGAAACAGACAAACTGCTCCTTATAAAGAGTGCGTCCCAGCCTGGAGCTTCCCACCATAGTGAAGGGACGTTTCTTATTAGCACTGTGGGAGAAACGGTGAGTTAAATTTGGATTGAATTGAGAGAGTGACGATGAAGTGAATCTCTGACGGTTCATACAGACCCGGTGCTGTTGAGCTCCTGCAGGAATTTGGCTATAGCTTTTCCCGATTTGTCCACCACCTCCAGCATAATGATTATACTGTACCGAGAGAAGATCTACAGGGAAACAGGGCTGAGGTCTATTTGCTTTTACTATGTACTCTTCTTGAACAGTCAGATCATAAACTCACCTTAATGAGATATTTCACAATGTTTTTGTCTGACAGCTTGCTGGAACCCATCCGTCTGATGTTAAAAGATGCGATCTTCATGCTGTCGACCTAACGAAGACCAGAAAAAACAAGTTTGACCACATGACCACAAACTCTTCAAACCGGCTGCATGTTTTCAGGTCTGTTTGGTCCTCCGTGCCAACTCTTAATCATTTCTATACCGCTTTCCTGTCGTAAATCGTCAAAGGAAGTTTAACAGACAATTCAAGGATACATTGTACGCACACAGGAAAGACATATAGTTTACAAAGAGCTGACATGTCAGTTAATGCAGGAACACAGCAAATACGACAGAGACAGAAAGGGAAACCGCAGCGAGTTTCATTTTGAGAATTTGAAAACAAAATGCACTCCAAACAATACAGGTTCATTTGATTGAATAAATTATTCTAAGAATTCAAATTAGCTCCAATGCACCGCAGTATTAAAAACAAAAACACCATATTAACACATTCAAGGATCTTTTTGAATGTGATCACATTCTATAGCTTAACTTTAAAACTTAAAAACTTTTTAAAATCTGTTATAGATCTATTACTAAATACAAGTAAAGTTTTATATACTTACATATATTTTAATATAAACAAACTAACTTGATAATCAGCTCTTACCAAAGCTGCTTTGTTTACTATGAAGTCTCGGCTTGTCTTCCTGTGTTGGCTGTTAGACAGCTAGTGAATAATTAATGACCGCTCAGCTCATTTACAAACAGGCCATGCCTACTTCCTCTTTACTTCAGATAAAGTTTCTGTCGCACAGATGTCTCGTGAAATGGAGAATTTGTGGAGAGGCCTCACTAATTGTTTCCAGCATGTATAGAAACATGTAAATGTATAGCAGGCTTGACTGGAGGGAACCGCATAGGCTTTTGTTTTTGACAGTCAAGTCTAGCGCCTTTTTTGAATGAATTTACATATCTGAAACCCCACCCATCAAGATAACGGTGCAGTCCAGACTCAGACCGGCAGAATATGTTGTCTAACACTTGTGGAGAATATGTCTGATAACACTTTATTTTACAGTGTCCTTGTTACATGTAATTACTGTAGTAATATTATAAATGATGCATAATTACATGCATTTAAGTTAACCCTAAATCAAACCATAATCCCAACCCTCTAGTAAGTAAATGTAGTTAATTACTATTACTCAGTACTTAAAGGTGCTGTAAGTGATGTTGGGTGAAGTCACTTCTTGTTGACGTTCGAAGTATTGTCAAACAAAACGGAGGCTAGCTCGACCCTCCCTCCTCCTCATCCCGTCCCCTCCCCCTCCCTTCTGTCCGTCCTGAAACAGTCATGAACCATTTAGAAAAACCAAACTGCAAATTTTCCCTAATACAATTGATATCTGTGACAGATGCTCTGGTTCGCCCTGTAATCTTGCACATATGTTCTTCTTTTGCCCAACCCTAGGAAATATTTGGCAAACTTATTTTGACACCATGTCTAAAGTGCTCCTCAAGACCATCGATATTTCTCCGCATGTAGCCATTTTTGGTACTCCTCAAGAATACCACTGTTTTTCATCAGCGCAGTTAGAGGTCCTGGCTTTCACTTCCTTGATAGTGAGACGCCATCTTCTTCTTAATTGGAAAGCAACAAATGCCCCATCCAGTACACTTTGGATGACTGATGTCATGTCTTTTCTAAGACTGGAAAAAATAAGATATTCTAAGAAAGGTAGTCTCGCCAAATTTTACAATAAGTGGCAACCATTTATGCAATTTTTCCAGGCTAACTAGGCCTAACTCTAACACGCACTCCCCCTTAAAAATTTATTTTTTTTTTTTTTTTTTTTTTTTTTGTAATAAATGTATAAATATATATTTTTGTAATTTTTTTTTTATTTTTTTATTTTTTTTGTTTATAAAAAAAAAAAAAGACAATTTGAAAAAAGGTGTATACAAATATGTTTGTTATTGTTATCCAAGTGCCTTTACTTTGTTTTTGTGTGCAAATCAATAAATATATGAAACAGAGAAAAACCAAACTGGATTTACCCTGTCCAGCAAAAACAGAGCCTCCTGAATGTCGGATTGGAAGCCCTTCTGCCGGCGCAGTTCTCGCCACCTTTTGAACGTTTTTCCGATGTAAATTCGGGACTTCGCGTTCCTTCTCCTTTTCCCTCTTCTTTGTTATTTGTTCATCGGAACGCCGTCTCTTTGGTCGTGTGTTGGCCATATCAAAATTCTCAAGAATATACTATTTTAATGTTAGTCGTTGTCTACATCTCTTCATGCTTCTCTCCCCTCCTCTCCCCACACCCCCCTTCATGTGCACGTGCACTAACCCCCCAACCCTTACCCCCAAATCATTCTGGTCGGTTATTGGCTGGAACACTGTTTGTTATGTTTCGTGGTCCAGGCTGGGCCAGTTTGTTTTTCTTGCCGTTTGTGGAGCCTGGGCTGTCTACAGAGATCGCGTTTTTTTTTACAGTGTGTTCAGGAGACAGGCAGCTAGCGGATAGTGAGGAGATGTTTGCTGGATTTGTTGGACTAAAAAGCGCATGATATCGCTTAGAGCATCGGTTCCCAACAGGGGGGTCGCGGCCCACAAGGGGGCCTCATCGAGCTCTGTGGGGGGTCGCGTCGTATTTGAATAGGTTTGAGCAATGAGCATTAAATAAAAGTCCTTAACTTTTTTCTGTTCAAAATTTACAAAATGTATACAATGAGCGAGTTAATCATGAATCCATTTTCCAATCCGTGTTTTTGTCTTATCCTGAACCACTATGGTACACCTATAATAAGTGTTTACATTGGGACTATTTCACACTGGTTCGGATCGCTGCCGCTGCGGAGTAGCC
The DNA here is from genome assembly GCF_951802725.1 of Rutilus rutilus. Lineage (NCBI taxonomy): Eukaryota > Metazoa > Chordata > Actinopteri > Cypriniformes > Leuciscidae > Rutilus > Rutilus rutilus. The sequence goes on along the minus strand of NC_140222.1, from coordinate 7,942,287 downwards.
CAGTACCTGCGTGACTAGTCATAGACGTACACAGAGAGAAGTAGTTCCGGCTACAATGTTCTTCCGAAAGACGCATTATTCTGTTAATAAACGCAAGTTTATTATCGCTCGCTATAGCGCCAAAAGCGTCAAAAATAAAGCCTCACATTGATATAGCCTCACAAATGACATGCAAGTATTGAGGTCCCAGACAGCAGTCATTTGGTAATAGCACATATATATATATAATATATATATATATATATATATATATATATAATTATTATTTTTTTACCTATACACCAGTGTGAATATTTTTGTTATTGCATTTCAAATAGGGCCAATTTATAGGCTACTTCTAAGCTTACGTTTTTAAATTACAAAGAGCCTACTGATGTTTTTGTTATTGTATTTTCAATATTATAGGCTATTATTTGTGCATACAAATATCTGGTTATAGTAAACATACCGTTTGCTTGAAAACAACATATTCTGTCATCCTTGCTGCAAGCTTACAAGAGCGATAATATCATTAAATGTGAAGGGGGGCCCTAAAATATTTTCTTGGGAAAAAGGGGGTCTCAGACAAAAAAAGGTTGGGAACCACTGGCTTAGAGCACCTTTAAATGTATAATTACACTGTAACATGGACACCTAAACATAAAAATAACACTGTTGTTTCATGTACTTACCGTATTAATAGCAACAGTATATTATGCATAATTACATGCAACTATCCCTCAACCAAAACCTAATCCTACCCTAACCCTAAAGGAAGTTCATAAAGTTAATTATTACTCAGTGCTTAAAGGGACACTTCACCCATGGGAACATTGATCTTCATTGAAAGTGGGTCATATATGTAGTCGAAATGTAAAATAAATTTTGAATTTGGTGCCTTCTTGACCGAGGAAAGAAAGAAAGTAACTTCAGGACGCATTTGTATGAAAGACAACAACTCCCACAATGCACCACATTGCACAGCTGCGCAAGCCACTCCCACTAATCCAGAACAGCATATGAATCACTCATCCGTCCATAAGGCTAGCTACCTACAACCGGAGCTTGAAATTCATTTCACACAAAATGTCTAACGTTAGTTATTTGGCGAACTCATTAATGAATTACTCCTCATTTACATTTACATTTACATTTATTCATTTAGCTGACGCTTTTATCCAAAGCGACTTACAATTGCTATATATGTCAGAGGTCGCACGCCTCTGGAGCAACTAGGGGTTAAGTGTCTTGCTCAGGGACACATTGGTGTCTCACAGTGGATTCGAACCCGGGTCCCTCACACCAAAGGCATGTGTCTTATCCATTGCGCCACACCACCCCGCTATTTGTATTTGTATTTCTTTCGAAATGGTGAATTATTGCATGGTAACGTTACCGGGATGTTCAGTCAGATGCGGTGCGACCGTGCGAAACTAGGATGGTTCACAACACAAACGTCCGTGTCCTCGTCTGATTCAGAGATTTCGTCTAGGAGAAATTCTTTGCCGCAGACGGACTCTATCTCTGTGTTCGTAGCGGTTCGTAGTTGCATAGTGAGATCACCGGCGCCACCAGTCCGCCCTAACTCGAGCCAGTCTGGGCTTCTCGTCCGCGACAGGCAGGTCTTCCGCCTCGGCTGCTCTTCGCTATAATGTGGCTTGTAAAGGTAGCCACAAACACCCGATTCGAGCAGCAGACTTCCGAAATCCTCTTCTTCTACATCATATTGAGTAACGTTACCCTCCGCTATTGTCATATCTTCACAGCTGGCTCCACAGTGCCTGTTAGCTTAGCTTCCAAACAAGATGGAGGATATTGCTTTCAGTTTCAGAAAGTGAAGTCCCACCCACTGATCTGTAATAGGTCTGTAGCGTGAGCGGGTCCCGCCCCCTGGAATAATGAGGAGCTAGTGTTTGTAGTCTCTACACTTTTCAATGAAATGTGACTTCCTGCTTATTATGACGCAAAATGATGATTTTTACGTCATAATAAGCAGGAAGTAAAACACTTAAATCCTTATTTCTCCCATCTCAGGGAAAAATGAACGAAAAATCCACGTTTATTATAATATATGACTGGGTTTCTAACAATACAAAGCTTAATGCAAATGGGTGAAGTGTCCCTTTAAATATATAATTACACTGTAACAATGACACCTTAAAATAAAGTGTAAACAACTGAAGGGTCAGGGTCAGAATCCCTTGTCTCTTCAGTATAAAACATTTATATCCTTTTAAATGATTACTTTATTCTTATTAAAAGTTCAATAATCAAGTATATCCATGTTTAACCATCCTCTTGTATGTGCATTCCAGAGTATGCCCTTGGGTTGTGTTCACAGACAGGGGGATTTCTGAGGATGGCTCTCTTGTGATTTATATAGTGATTTAAAGGGTAACTAAACCCCTGGTCAGAGCCTGACTCCACCCACTGGCAATATTTGAAAAATGCTAGAAAAGTGGGCAGACCCCAACGGAGATAGAGGGGACGAACCGTGAGCGGAAGGGCGTGCACCTGAGAGTCCTGCTGTCAGACTGTCTAAAATGGAGAGTTTGCTCACAGGGTCGCAAGACGACGTAAATGCATCTGATGAGTTTTATCGAGTTGATGTCAATAGCGCGCGCTCTGTATAGGCATATTCATATTTTGCAGCTCTGTGAAAAAATCCAGCAAAATGCGCCGACGCGTTTGTCGACCCCAGAGGATTAACTTTAGCCTAACCATAAATTGTGATTAAAATATATATGATCACTCACATCAAGACGCCGCTGCGGTGGTGGAGTCCATGCAGGATCGAGGAACAGCGTTTGGCACTGCGTCGCTGTTCAGCGCGAGCTGTGTGGAGAAGCCAATGTCCACCTCTATTGCGTTGGAAAAGCAATTCCGCGTAAAATGCAGGTTTTACACTCACGGTCTTCCAGGCCAAGTGCATGCAAACACTGGCGCCTAATTTCCAAGTCTGCTGGAAAGCTATGCAGTTGCACCCAGCAACACTATACCTACCACTGTACTAAATACAGATAAATCTACGCTAGCTCATCCAAGGGCGTGGTGAGCTCGTACCAAGGGAGGGCGTGGTGAGCTGGAACCAGCCTACGTCACGCAGTACCGTTTACGTCACGCAGTACCGCAACATCCAATAGGAAAATTCAACTGCAGTAGCCACCGTTCAACCTGAAGAGGGCAGCACTCAGACGTTTTTACACCATATATTGTAGAATTAAAACACTTTATACCCAAATGTCAAAAAAGTTACTCGAATCAATGAACAACACTAATAAAGCCCCATTCTTACAGATCATTAACTAAAAAAAAGTTGGTTTAGGGTTTAGTTACCCTTTAAAGGACTCTGCAACCAGATGTTGCGTGCCCAACTTTCTTAGTCGGCCTGCATACGTTAAAGGTCAATGTATACGTAGTATAACCTGATGTTCGTTAAAGTCCCTGTAAAGGCAATTCTACAAAAAAATTCTAAACACATTATAAGTGCTAGAAATGTATTGCTAAAACATGTTACAAAGACTGAGAACTGTGAAGTACTAAATTGTGGAGTTAGACCGTTTAACAGTTTTTCACCCTTGCTGTGAGCCGGATTTTTTGGGCGGGGCTAAAACGGGGGCTCGATGACGCACTGCGACCCCCTGAGCTTGATTGGGCCCCTACTTGATGACGCACGGAGTCACTAAGCCTATCGCTCAATCGCGAGTTACTATCAGACAGCCTACAGTTTGATAGCTACTATGCCCACGGCTCTGGCTATGCCTTCGTCATGTAAATGCGTATTCCCTGGATGCAATCACTTAGAAAACAGATCGGTGTCCTTATTTAAATTTCCGAAAAATGATCATATCAAGAAGAGGTGGATTTATCTTGTGAAGAGCTAACGTTACCTTGATGGAGAGCTGATGATCACCACCACCACACCCGCCTCTGTAGAGATCAGGATAGTTTACTTTCGTTGGAGACAACTGGAATTCACTGATAATCCGCTGTTACTGGTGAATGGGGCCGAACCGACTATCTCCCGCTGTCCGCTTCGGCCTTCATCCTCCCGTCGCGCCGACATGCGCGAGTCATATTTCCCGCGAGTGGGCGTGGTTTCAGCGCAGCCAGCGGACACGCCCCCAGCGTTTGAGAGCTGAGACTACTGCTCATTTTTTCGAGATTTTGATAGCTTATTTTATTTACTTGGCGGCTTTTTTAATCATTGAAATTGGGCTGGGTGGCTAATAACACATTTTTCGGTGGTATGACAAACTCAGAACACATACTTAATTTTGACTTTACAGGGACTTTAAGCACATTTCATCATTCTCTAGGGAGTAAGAGGATCACTGTCGTTCCTTTTTCCCTAAGGAGTGAAACGTGTTATCAGTCTGTTATGGTGTGCTGCTTTTAAGATAATGACCACAGGCCTTCTTCATCCTTGAAAAGACCGTGGTTAGTTAGTGTTGTGTGTGTGCGTCTGACATTCTTTGCAGGGTCTGAACCCTGTGATGTGCGATTTACGGATTTGGAGACAACATTCTGAGACCCGAAGAGATCACTTCGAACGTACATCTCGGAGTCGGGCGACAACGGTCCTGATTAACGACGATATGCCTACCTATCTATCTGTTGTCTTGTTTAGACTTAATGTTCTCTTAGCCAATCAGAAGTGAATGTTTATGGAATGTATGTCCTTGGAAATGGTATAATTGGTGTATGATTTCTGTGTAAGGTAGAGTTAGCTTGCGACCTCCTCGTGAGACTTTGACGCTGGCTCTACCAATTAAATTTTACTTAATTAATTGAACTTCACGACTCCTTGTCTTCTTTCATCATATCTGGTCCTGGGTCTGAAAACTGTACCCCCTTACACAACTAAAGTGTAACATGATGTAAAATGGTACTATCTATTTATCTGCACACCTGAATAAACAACATTTCCTGCCATTTTCCGGTTTTTTTTTTTTTTTTTTTTTTTTTTACCGTAAACAGACATCATATCGAAAACCTGTTGTGGGGTAAATGTTGTTTTTGGCTCACCCATCTTCACTGTAGTCGCAATGAAGGCACTGACTGCATTCAAGCGGGAAAAACAACACAGCGCCTGGATTGTCTAGACATGAAATCCATCCCAACGACAGTTGTGAACACAAAGAACCTGTCAAGTTGAATCTACGGTATGTAGAGAAGCGTTTCACTTCATGTTATAATTTAACCCAACATCCACTTTAACCAATGTCCCCGTTATCTACGACCTTCAACTGCAGAATTTGTAATGCAGTTTTAAAAACAAGCACATTGCAACCTTTAGGAAGCAACTTCCTGCTACACCTGACTGACGGATACATCCTTCTTTGCTTTTTCTTACTTAGTAGATTAACGACCATGCAATGATTTCTCCTCCTTCAAGTGTAATTTTAAACCCTTTGTGCCAGTCATGAGGATGATTGAATTGTAACTCACCTGTACTCTTTAGCTTCCCACTTCCGAGTGAATGTTTGCCCAGGGGGAGGGACTGTTTTGTTGTTTCGAGGGATGTCCAGGTTGGGGCCGCGCCAAATCACTCTACTGGTTCCTGCGACTAGCCAATCAGGTCACAGGTGTCCAATTTTAAGGTGTCCTGCTGTTTTTATGAATCACCACAGTCCATTTCTTCAGTGCATCTTCGGACCTGTGCTTAAGTAAGTTGGGTTTTGTTCTTTGACTTCTTTAAATCCTTAACTTATTTTGGTAACACTTTATTATAAGGTGACGTTGTTACATGTTACTACATGTTCTTACTATAGTAATAACAGTAAAATTTGCACAATTACAACTAACCCTAACTGCAAGTCTATATTAAGTACATGTAGTTAATTAATATTACACAGTCCTTATTTAAGTACAATGTAACTATGTCACCTTAAAATAAAGTGTAATTTTTATTTGTATTGTTTAAAACGTGTCTGGACAATGTAATCTCAGCATCTCAGAATCAAGAAAGGTTCTTGCGTTTCAAAATTGGACCTTTTTATTATCCTACTATGTTGCTTAGAATTCAAATTTTTGGAATGTAAACATTTTTTCAACAACACTCATAAAAAGGTTCTTGTTTTTCAAAATTTTACTGTTTTTATATGCCTAATATTTTGCTTCAAATTAACATTTTTGGAATGTAAACTTTTTTTTAAATAACACCCACAAATAGGAGTCATGTTAGTTAAGCCCCTAAACTTGTTTCAGCTTGTGCGGTGTTGAATGAGATGGAATGTGAAAACACTTTCTTTAAATGTTTCTTTCCTTCTAAATACATGACTGGAATCTATACATCCACCATCATCATAATAAGGTTTTGGTTGGTGTTGTCATGTCCATGACAGATGGTCTCCCGAGTGCAGATTGAATTTAAAGGCAGTTTTATTCTTTGAAGTTCGGCTCAGCAATGTCTGAGAGCTGAAACTAATTTCTGCCCCATTCAGAGAGCCATTGAGAAACCCTCCGGGCATAAAAGAGCCCAGACACCAGCTCCCCCGACACCAAGACCCGGAAATAGTTTCACACAGATCTGCTCTTTCTTGTCCGGCAAACTGTGGTGATTTCATCCTGTTGCATTTGTGAATGAGATTCGCATTGAAAGTCCATTTCCTTCTCAACCTGATTAAATTAACGCCTTTTTTGATTTAGACAGGATTAAACGCATTCTAAGTGTCGTTCGACCATTGAGACGAGATTATCTTGTCTGGTGATCTCTCTGTAAACTGCTTCTAAAACAGGTTCTTTCACTTTAAAGATTAAAGAGACCGCAAGAACAGAACAAACAGGATTTTTCACAGTATTTGTTGACAGCTGCATGATAAAGAGTCTAAAGGCCACGATTTCTCATTCATTTGTATTCAAGCGTCATTATAAATATAATTGCCTGATTTTCCACTAACGTTGCAAATCTGTAATTTGACTTCTTTTATTTCATGTTTAACAAGACATCATGAAGGTCGCTTCTTTCAACGTCCAGAGATTTGGGAAATCAAAACTCTCTGATCCGGCCGTGCTGAAAACCCTGATCAAGGCAGTGTGATTTTACTATCATTCATTTGATGCAATTTAAATGTTTCTTTTGTTTAAATGACCGATAATTTAGTTTTAGTTAACAGTAATAACCCTGATCAAGGTGACGCCTATCCACACCTGCAGAAAATATAAAGAGTCACATATAAATACATCCCATTTGTCTATAATATGTTATTTATCCTAAAGTCCGATAATCCTTCAAGGGAGGAGTAGCATGTATGAAATAATGGCTTGTATTTCTGCAGATAGTGTCACGCTATGACGTTATCATCATTCTTGAGGTGGTGGATTCTAGCGGAGCTGCAGTGGATAATTTTCTAAAAAAGCTGAATAAGTGAGTCAAACAGGTGTGTTTTTCATGAGGAAAAAAACACATTATTGCATGACAGTAGTGACCATGACTGGCCGCTCTTCAACAGGTCCAACAAGACCGATCCTTACAAGATGGAGATCAGCACACGCCTGGGAAGAGGCAATTACAAAGAACAGTTCATGTTTCTTTACAGGTAACGGTGTCATTTTGAAGTTAAAATAGACCATTAGTCAGGGTAGAAAACGCCTGAAAACAAACACCCAAAACCAATCCTATCTTGTTCCTATGGAAGCTTGTTTCCGCCACAAGAAAAAAAGGCAATTGCGACTTTTTATCTCACAATTCTGACTTTTTATCTCAGATAATAAATTCGCAATTGCAAGTTATAAAGTCAGAATGGCGAGACATAAACTCGCAGTTCTGAGAAAAAGTCAGTCTTTTTTCCCCTCAGAATTGGACTTTATATCTCACAATTGCGAGGAAAAAAAGTTAGAATTGCGAGTTTATTTCTTGCAATTGTAAGTTTATGTCTCAAAATTTTAACTTTATAACGCGTAATTGCGACTATATCGCGCGATTCTGACTTTAAAACTCGCATTTGCGAGTTTATACCATGCAATTCTGAGAAATAAAGTTACAATTGAAAGAAGTAAACTCGCAATTGTGAGATAAAAAGCCGTAGGTATCTTTTAAAATGTTTTAAGAACTTTCTAGGAAGATTCTTTTAGGTTGGTTATTTTTGTAACCAAAAACTAACCTTTCCAGAACATTTCAGGGAGTTTATTTTGTGACGTAAAGGGATAGAACATTCCCCATTGGTTATTTGGAGGTATTTCTAGAACCAAAAACTAAGATTTCCAGAAAGTTCTTGGTTTGCACTGTATAAAGGTCCTCGATCATATGATTTTCAACATTTTTTGTCTACTGAAAGTTTTTTGGAAAGAATTGGCATGCTGTTAAACAACCATCGACACACTGTACTTATATCCCTCACAGCCTCGTTTTCCTCCATGGCAAAAATTAAATATGTCTCTACCCTAAATAAGGTCTAGATGTCTGCTATGTCCCATGAATAAACACATTTGGACACTTGAGCACATTACTTTCGCTATTTACCTATAAATGGCGCTTGTTTTGAATTTGGAAAAAATTGCAGTTTGTTTGTTTCTATTAAAACAAATGTAAGTATATAAAACTTTACTTGTATTTAATAGATCTATACAGATTTAATAATAAAATAAAAAAAACAATGCTGCATTGGCGCGTTTACATAGCCTTAAAGGCACGGCAACCAAAAAATAGTCTGTTTAATTTTTTACAGATTAGAGGGTGATACAAGGTTAAAAAATAGTAATACCCCCATTTAACATGATCTGTTTTAAACATAAAGGATCAGCATGGTGGATTTGGTTGGGTCTTACCAATATAATGACAAACAGCCTGGAGATGAAGATGCTTTTGCCAGAGAACCTTATGTTCTGCGATTCAAGTGTCATAAAACAGGTAAAGTACATCATATTATCTCAGTGTAACGTCATGAACGTGAATTTGATTATTTTGTGCACAACACAGCGTATTTTCATTAGCCCTGGCTACAAATGTCAAGTTTAGAAATCAATTTTTCCTGTATTGTGGAATCTCTTAAATCCCATTTGACAATCCAAACAACTGAAACTGAAATGTCACAGGCTGAATTGCATTAATCTCTGGGACGGGCTTTGACAGAAGGCGTTTATGAGGATACAAATGACTCTAATTATTATTAACTGTGGTTGTGTCTCTGCAGTATTGGAGGATTTGGTGCTGATGCCCGTCCACACAAAGCCTGAGGATTCAGTGAAGGAACTTGATGAACTGTACGACGTGTTTCAGGATGTCAAGGAGAAATGGAAGACTGATGTAAAACATAACCTATAATACCTTTATGACAATCAGCCATTGGCAGAGACATTAGAGAGTCAATATACTGTATGTGACCCTGGATCACAAAACCAGTCACAAGTCGCTCGGGTATATCTGTGGCAATAGCCAACCCATTGTATGGGTCAAAATTATCGATTTTTCTTTTATGCCAAAAATATTTGGGTATTAAGTAAAGATCATGTTCCATGAAGATATTTAGAAAATGTCCTACCATAAATATATAAAACATTTATTTTTGTGAGTGAATGCAGCACAATCGCCAACATAAATGGACAACTTTAAATGCGATTCCAGATGTTCAAATAGTTGTATCTCGGGCAAATATTGCCCTATCCTAACAAGCCATACATCAAAGGAAAGCTTATTTATTCAGCTTCAAAAAACCCATGTGACTGGTTTTGTGGTCCAAGGTCACATATTTTAGGCAATGAGAAGCCAAGCATTGTTGATTTTATTAAATGGTTACAACATAATGCAAAGTTTTGTAACATAAAAAAATCTATATTTCAAACATGTGCTTATCTTTACAGAACATCATGATTTTGGGTGACTTCAATGCAGATGGTAGTTATGTGTCTGATAAAGACATGAAAAAAATCCGCATCCGCAGCGACAAAGACTTCCATTGGCTGATCACGGATGACGAGGACACCACAGCCAGCACACACAACGACAACACTTATGACCGGTACATAATTACACTGTACAATACATATAAATTATGATGATATCATTGTTATTAATAGCACATGTTCATGCACAGGATTGTGGTTTATGGAGACGATATGCTGAACGCTGTTGTTTCAGATTCTGCGAAACCATTCAACTTCCAGAAGGCCTTTAAACTGAAAGATGAGGATGTAAACAAACAAAAAAAAATTTGTATTTGAACTTACACCCCAGCTTATCTAATCACACTTACCGTAATACATGAATTATTATTAATATATATTTAAGTTACCTTTTGTTTTTTTGTTTGTTTTTTGAGGACTGGTTTATAGTAAGTTACTAAAACAGATTTAATGTCTTCACAGGCCCTGAAAGTGAGTGACCACTATCCAGTAGAGGTGGAACTGAAGAATAAACGTAAGCAGCTTAAAGGGATACTCCACTTTTTTCGGAAATATGCTCATTTTACAACTCCCCCAGAGTTAAACAGATGAGTTTTACCGTTTTAGAATCCATTCAGCCGAACTCCGGGTCTGACGGTACCACTTTTAGCATAGCTTAGCACAGATCATTGATTCTGATGAGTCCAGTAGCATTTCTTTCAAAATGACCAAAGAGTTTCAATATTTTTCCTATTTAAAACTTGACTCTTCTGTAGTTAAACCGTGTACTAAGATCGACGGAAAATGAAAAGTTGCGATTTTCAAACTTAGTCCCGGTCACGTTGGAAGAAGTTACCGAGCTGGGGCCTATTTTCAGGCGCTGCGTCATATCATTACGCCTGCTGCACTCATGGTACAGCCGCACAGTTCCTTGATTATTACGCCGGAATGAGAGTAGTTCCTAGCCATATAGGCTTAGAAAATCGCAACTTTTCATTTTCCGTCGATCTTAGTACACGGTTTAACTACAGAAGAGTCGAGTTTTAAATAGGAAAAATATTGAAACTCTTTGGTCATTTTGAAAGAAATGCTACTGGACTCATCAGAATCAATGATCTGTGCTAAGCTATGCTAAAAGTGGTACCGTCAGACCCGGAGTTCGGCTGAATGGATTCTAAAACGGTAAAACTCAACTGTTTAACTCTGGGGGAGTTGTAAAATGAGCTTATTTCCGAAAAAAGTGGAGTATCCCTTTAAACGTAAACGTAAGACACAAGAACAGCAGCAGAATGAAATAATGAACTACATAATGAAAATAAACGGTAACAAAAGACGTTTGTGTTTAGGTTAATCAAAGAGGATGGAGCATTTGGAGACATGAGAGCTGAATATAAAGATGGATAAGCTTCAACAAAAACTACAGCGATTGAGTTGTTTACATGAGAATTTAAACTTGAAATGTTTGGATATTGTATAATTGTGTAATATATGTTTCACAATCAAAGACATTAGACATATGAACTTGAAATTTATACAAACTTCATTAATTTAATGTTTTATTTACAAGAGAAATATAAAGTGGCAACAAAAAATTGTAATAATTTGACGTTGCCACTGTGGACCCAAATCATAAGCTGATGGTTTAAAAGGCAAGCAAATACACTAAATTACATTCATTTCTTCCCAGACTTCTTGATTCCACCTCAAGCTATGGAAAGAAAACAAAGGAGAAATGTTTGTTGACAAAAGCTTTATAGAAAGATTTTCTACATTAGATGAATAAACTCAGGGGGGGAAAACAGCATTTAAATGACATATTAAAGAATGACGGGCATAAAGCCATGTGTCTCTTACTTAAAGGTCCTTCTTCTGAACAGCCTTGGCTTTCAATCGCTCCATTGCTTTCTGTTTCTCTTTCGGTCTCTGTTTGAAGGCTTTGTCCTTCTGTAGTTTGTAAATAAAACAAGGAATGGGTGCAATTCAACAAGTCATCAAATGTGCAAACCATCAAGCTTTGACTGGCAGGTAAACTTCTGATTACTCTAATTAATGTTTAATAAATAAAATGATCAATTCTGACCCTACCATCTGAATGTTGCTGCAGAAATTGAGACTCCTCAGATAAAGTTTTCCCCTCAGAAGCAACATTTTCCTCAGAAGAGGGAGCTGTTTCCCCATCTTTTATTGCACTATTTACCTGAGCCCGTCCGAATTTCTTACTGTAGCCCATTTGCTTCAAAGTTCTCCGTGTTGTGCGTTCAGAGATGCTCTTTTGCACACCTTGGTTGTAACGTGTGGTTATTTGAGTGACTGTTGCCTTTCTATCAGCTTGAACTAGTCTGGCCATTCTCCTCTGACCTCTGGGATCAACCAGCCATTTTCTCCCACATAACTGACGCTCACTGGATATTTTCTCTTTTTCGGACCATTCTCTGTAAACCCTGGAGATGGTTGTGCGTGAGAATCCCAGTAAATCAGCAGTTTCTGACACACTCTGACCAGCCCGTCTGGCACCGACAACCATACCACGTTCAAAGGTACTCAAATCCCCGTTTTTGCCCATTTTCTTCTGCTCACCGTGTTCGTGTACGAGCGGCTCCTCTATTGCGCGGACGCGCGCACACACTCACAGGCTCTGATTGGTTAAGAGGTAAGAATGATCGACGTATCTACGTAATACTAAGATCCTCAGCTATCATTGGTTCGTGCGTCGTCATGTTTTGACGATCTTCGCCGAGTTTTGCCGAACTTACTCACAGCGTTACTGGATTCATGAGGCAAATTTGGATTATTTACCAAGGGAAACTATAGAATGGACTCATTTTGAAGAAAACAGCCTAAGATGGAGGTCTATGTATCATCTTGGCTATTTTTAGCTCAGGAATCAGAGCTGAAACGCAATGTTTCTCCTAATTTGTTTCCAAAGATCAAATACTGTTATTTAGAGATTCATTCGGTAATAATTTGATCGGTTGTATCATGTATTATGTCAACATAATAAACTACATAACCATAATCTTAAAAAAAAAACATTTTTTTGTTTAAGCTTGCTATGTTCATCAAACAAGAACGATATTAAACAATCTATTTATAGTCTAAATAATATACAATTTGAAAACGATGGATTTGTGTGTGTGAAAAGTAGAGATAACCTCTTTAATAATACCACAATTGACTTTCAATGGCTAATCAGGACTTTAGAATAGAAAAGGACGGTCTTTTTAATTATGTAATCCCGGACCCAGTACCAGGTTTACGAACTTAATCACACTTAACAAAGACATGAGTTATTACTGTGCATTTAAATAAACAACGTTTTTGAATTTTTCGAGGACTGGTTTAGTAAGTTACTAAAACAGATTTAATGTCTTCACAGGCACTGAAAGTGAGTGACCACTATCCAGTAGAGGTGGAACTGAAGAATAAACATAAGACACACAATTCATCAGCAAAATGACTAAAACTACATAATGAAAAGAAACAATTTCGGGTAATTAAAGATGTTCCATACATTTGGAGACATGAAAAGTGAGACTGTAGAGCTGAATATAAAGATGGATACGCTTCAACAAAAACTTTAGAAATGGAGTTGTTTACATGTGAATTTAAATTTGAAATGTTTGGATGTTGTACTGAGCTTTGAATAGGTTTCAAAAATCAAAGATATTAAAATCTGAAATTTAAATTTACAGTCATCACAAACTTTATTCCTTTATAACATTCTCTTTACATGAGAAATATAAAGTAACTAAAAAAATAATTCATCTGACATTGCTATTGTGGACCCAAATCATAAATTGATGGATTGAACAGAAAGCAAATAAACACTGAAACGCATTCATTTCTTCCCGGACTTCTTGATGCCACCTCCAGCTGTGGAACAAGGAACAACTCAAAAACTTTAAAGAAATATTTTCTACATTACATTAATAAACAAAAAACTTCATTTAAATAGGAAAGAATGATGGGTGGCTTTGTGTGTCTCTTACTTAAAGGTCCTTTTCCATCAGCCTTGGCTTTCAATTGTTCCATTGCTTTCTGATCCTCTTTCTGTATGTTTGAAAGCCATGTCCTCCTGTAGTTTGTAAATAAAACATTGAATGAGTGTGTGCAATTCAACAAGTCAAGAAAATGTACAAACAATAATTTCAAAATTGTCTAAATTTGACTGGTAAATGCATTAATTTATGCATTTAGCAGACACTTTTATCCAAAGCGACTTGCATTGCATTTCAGTGTACATTTACATTCTTACACATACATTTCTGTAGACTTTACTCTAAAGGCAGCTGATCTGTCCAGTTCACAAACCATAATCTCAGTGTTTATGTATAAACACTTCAACCGAAACCTCAATGTACAAACTTACATCATCCACATCTTTCGACTGCTTTTTAGGAGCCTTGAGGGGTTTCTTTTTACCTCCTGAACAGAGAATAAATCATTTTGATATTAGATACCATAATAACATGATCAAAACTAAAATCAAATTTTGAAAAATATTTAATATACATTGTAATAAGAAATATAAATGGATTTTTTTTTTATATAACAATAAAAGAAAGGACCAATATCAACTTTCTAATTATTAAAATGCAGTGAAATGTTGTAATACAGCTAAGGCAGATAGCATCGTGTACAAAAAATATATATTTTAAAAATATATCGACATGTTTACAATCTATAAAGACCCGGCATGATCGGGAAATATCGTTTTTATTACCTACGACGTTTTACACAATCAAACTGTCATGTTTAGGGTTTTTATGGAAACAGCATTTAAATGAATGACGGGCATAAAGCCATGTGTCTCTTACTTAAAGGTCCTTCTTCTGAACAGCCTTGGCTTTCAATCGCTCCATTGCTTTCTGTTTCTCTTTCGGTCTCTGTTTGAAGGCTATGTCCTTCTGTAGTTTGTAAATAAAACAAGGAATGGGTGCAATTCAACAAGTCATCAAATGTGCAAACCATCAAGCTTTGACTGGCAGGTAAACTTCTGATTACTCTAATTAATGTTTAATAAATAAAATGATCAATTCTGACCTTACCATCAGAATGTTGCTGCAGAAATTGAGACTCCTCGGACAGAGTTTTCCCCTCAGAAGCAAGATTTTCCTCAGAAGAGGGAGCGTTTTCCCCATCTTTTATTGCATTATTTCTGGTACCTAAAACACCAGAAGCTACAACATAATTTTCCTCAAAACGATCTTTCCTTCGCACTGGACAAAATACATTGATCTCTATGCGCAGGCTGCTAAGAAGGGACCATCTGCAAAGTGCAAACCCGAAGGAAAGCTCGTTTTGAGGAAGATTTAAATATTAAAACAATGTTATTTGTGTAGTAACAATATTCAGCTCACAAGATATTGAACGCGGAACTCCGCAAATATATATAAAACCAACTTTACCCAAGTTGAACATAGTCAAGTAAAAAAAAAATATATATATATAATTTTGCCAACCAGGGTAAACATAGTTTCAGGTTTGATATTTGCTGCGTATTCACCTAAACTGCTTTAGTGTACTTTTGTGTAGGCTACTGTACATACAAATGTTTTATGTAAAATTTACAGTAATTCACCAAAGGGATTTTGTTCATGTTCCAAAGGCTGTAGTGCTTTCCTAGTGACCACACTGACTTACTACAGGTGGAATTTTGACAATACCTCCTTTACTGTAAGTATTTTAATGTTCCAATGGTTATAGTATGTTCCTAGAAATCACTCTACTCAATTAACTTTGATAAATGTATTAGGTAAAAGTATTTATTAGAACTACTGTTCCTTGTACAGCACAATTCTTTCATTGATTAAAAAAATGCAGATATTTCAGGTTAATCATATTTTCAACGTTATAAATAAGCAACACCCTTATTGTAATGATTCAAGTTAAGTTTTTGTTATGAAGTCCTGAAGAAGTGGATTCTGGAACACACTGCTGCTTTAATGTATATCTAATGAGTGATTATAATCAAGGTATTAATCAATAGTTTTCCTTCTAAATATCAAATGAGTTGAATGACTTCTCTAGGCTTATGAGATTATGAGAGCACATTGCGGTTTGGCGACCAAACCCAGAGATGGCCTACCTCCAAGACCCATTATCGTATGTTTTCATCGATTACAGGAGAAGGAGCGAGCTTTGCGCTGGGCTAGACAACACGAGCTGCAGTACCGAGGTAAGACTCTCAGATTATATCCTGATCTAAGCGCGGCACTCTCCAAGAAACACGCTGCTTTCAAGAACATTAAAACAATGCTCTACCAGAAAGGGATCCGTTTCAGATTTCTCTACCCTGCCCGCTTGCGATTCACACACGACGGGGAAACCTTCACTTTTGATTCAGCACCTGAAGCCGAAGCCTTTTACGAACGACGGATCAACGCGGCCGTTGCTGCAGGGGAGTAATTTTTCTAACTACATATTTCTAACTGACTAGCGTGGCTTTGGGGGTGTGCACACGGCTACTTTTGTTGCATTTGTTTTGTTTTTTCTCAACTATGACGGTTCTTGACGGCCCATTATGCTCGGAAGACGGACTAGAAGACATTATATCATATAATAATAATAATTAATTCATTAAATTTATATAGCGCTTTTCTCTGCACTCAAAGCGCTTTACATGGAAGGGGGAATCTCCTCAACCACCACCAATGTGCAGCATCCACTTGGATGATGCGACGGCAGCCATATTGCGCCAGAACGCCCACCACACACCAGCTTA
The DNA here is from genome assembly GCF_951802725.1 of Rutilus rutilus. NCBI lineage: Eukaryota > Metazoa > Chordata > Actinopteri > Cypriniformes > Leuciscidae > Rutilus > Rutilus rutilus. The sequence continues at coordinate 7,925,762 of NC_140222.1, read as the reverse complement.
CTGGTGGAGAGGAGACAGTGATGAAGCCAATCAGTATATGGGGATGATTAGGAGGCCATGATAGACAGAGGCCACTGGGCAAATTTGGCCAGGATGCCGGGGTTACACCCCTACTCTTTCGAAAGACATCCTGGGATTTTTAATGACCACAGTGAGTCAGGACCTCGGTTTTTTACGTCTCATCCGAAGGACGGTGCTCTTTGACAGTATAGTGTCCCCGTCACTATACTGGGGCATTAGGACCCACACAGACCACAGGGTGAGCACCCCCTGCTGGCCTCACTAACACCTCTTCCAGCAGCAACCTGGTTTTCTCAGGAGGTCTCCCATCCAGGTACTAACCAGGCTCAGCCCTGCTTAGCTTCAGTGGGCAACCAGTCTTGGGCTACAGGGTGACATGGCTGCTGGCTGGTGATCATAGGTACTAAACCTATGCGCGTGAACTCGACAATCGACTACTATGGACTTCGACCGAAAACAGGATGTAAATACAGGTATGTGCGCTGGCTGAATAAACATCATTTTTATTAACATCTTTCACATCTACTGCAGTCAGATTCATCCGCGTTCACTCCGAAGGAAATCACTCACATGTGCACTTGTAATGACACGTCAAGGATGTTAAGAGGCTAAAAGCAGGTTTAAAACTTGCCCCATTGAAGTCAACAGGGTGCAAATTTTAAAAAGAAGATAACACGGTGTAGGCAACACAGATTTTTTTTTTCACAGAAAAAATTAGCTCAATGTTAAAATTGACCGGAGTTCTCCTTTAAATCCAGATCATCAGCTCAACATATATCTCAAATTACAAATGATGCTGGGGATTTAACTATTGATCCCCTTACAATTAATAACACGTTTATGAACTTTTATTCTAGCCTTTATAAAGCAGAAACCCCTAAGGATCAGTCTAAATGTCCCCACTATTTCATTGGAGCATAAAAAAGACTTTGACCACCCCCTTCAGCTGCAAGAAATATCTGCGGCCATATCAGCGTTGCAAAGCGGCAAGACTCCGGGGCCCGATGGCTTTCCGATCGAATTTTATAAGAAGTTTTCTACTAAATTATCTCCACTCTTGCTTAATATGTTTGAATATTCTTTATCTCAGGGAACTTTACCCAAAGTCCCTTACTGAAGCACTGATTACACTTCTATTGAAGCCTGAGAAGGACCAAACACAATGTAGCTCATATCGACCAATTTCTTTGTTAAACGCAGACGTCAAAATTTTAGCCAAATTATTAGCTATCCGATTAGAGTCTCCCTTGGTCAGTATCATTTCAGCTAATCAGATTGGTTTTATAAAAGGTCGCCACATCTTCTCTAACGTTCGTCGTCTTTTGAATGTTCTTTACACCCTCCAATCCCAGGACACCCCTGAAATTGTAGTTTCACTAGACGCCGAAAAGACATTTGATCGGGTGGAATGGGATTACCTTTTTTTCGCTATGAATAAATTCGGTTTTGGCCCCAGATTTATAGAATGGATCCGTCTTCTGTATACTTCCCCAGTTGCTTCAGTGGTTACTAATAAATGGCGATCCAAAAATGTTTCTCTATCAAGGGGCACTCGGGATGCCCATTAAGCCCCCTTTTGTTTACAATTGCAATTGAACCACTCTCTTTGGTATTAAAATCCACACCTACTTTTCATGGTATAAATAGGTGGGGTGTTGAACATAAGCTCTCATTATACGCTGACGACTTGATTCTTTACATCTCAGACCCTTTATCATGCATCAATGATATTATCAAATTCTTGCACAATTTTGGGACCTTCTCAGGCTATAAACTGAATATCTCTAAAAGTGAATGCATGCCTGTTAACACACTTGCCAGGCATATGCCTGACTCTGCTTTCCCCTTTCGCTTGGCAAGATCTGGGTTTAAATATCTGGGCATTAAAATTGCACAAAAACTTTAATTTTACTCCTCTTTTGATTAAACTTAAATCTTATCTTCAAAAATGGAGGATTCTTCATCTAACCCTAGCCGGTAGGGTGAACGGTGTTAAAATGACAGTTCTCCCGAGATTCTTATATTTATTTCAATGCCTACCTATCTTCCTTTCCAAAGGTTTTTTCAACAGATTAGACAAACTTATTTCCAGTTTTTTATGGGATGGGAAAACTCCTAGGATTCGGAAAGAGTTTCTCCAGAAACATAGGAATGATGGGGGTTTAGCTCTTCCTAATTTCTTATATTATTATTGGGCAGTTCAAGTTCAAAAGATAATCTATTGGATGCACTCACATCAGGTACCACTGATTGGTGTGGAACAGAATCTAAATCCTGCACAGCAACCTCTTTACAAGCACTATTAACATCTAGCCTACCTATTAAAATAGCACAATATACATCAAATCCGGATGTTCATTCTACTCTTAAAATATGGATTCAGATACGCCAACATTTGCACTTAAGACAAGCACTTTTGCTTCAGAGCCCAATATGCACTAATCATGCATTCCTCCCTGCCAAACTAGACTCAGCATTTAAACAATGGCAAGATAAGGGCATTGCTCAATTTGGTGATCTTTATATTGATGGTCTTTTTGCTAGTTTTAATGATTTACGTTCCAAATTCAATCTTAATCAAGCTGACCTTTTTCGTTATTTTTCGTTATATTCTCCTTGAAGCTCCCCTCCATCTACAAGGTTTTATTTCAAGAATATACAAAATTGTCATGTCTTTAAAAAGTATAGGAACAGACAAAGTTAAAAGTGGATGGGAGTGTAGTGTGTAGTAAGTCAGTCTGGTCCGTAGGAAAGCACTACAGCCTTTGGAACACGAAAAAATACTTAGGGTGAATTACAGTAATTAAAAAAAAAAAACATATTTGTCAACTGTACGTACAGTAAGGGACTTTTTGTCAAAATCTCACCTGAAGTAAGTCAGACTGGTCACTAGGAACATGCTACAACCTTCAGATAGTAAAAGATCCCTTTGGTGAATTAATGTAATTTTATTCTAAAAATATTTACGTACATTATGTACAGTGAGGCAGGTTTCCTAAATACAATCATTATAATGCACTTTTTATTGTTGCTAAAGTACAATCAAACGCATTAGAACACATAATGTGAGAGATATTTGCTGGTACATCTGTCCTTTGCAAAAATGTAGTTGTCTGTTTGCACACAATGAAAAAATAAATAAAACTTTTTTAGACAGTCCCTATCTTGTTTACCACACACATTGGACATTCAGTGAACATTCGCAACTTTGTATGCCATTAAAACAATATTTGCCCATTTTGATCGATTGTGAAGAGTGTTGTAGTTCACCATCTTTGTCCTAAAGATCATGTAGCTGCTTTTATTTCGCAAAAAAAAATTGCTTTATTGCGCTTGTTATTGAGACAGTTTTTAAGCAAAAAAAGTGCGAATGTGCGAATATAAAACCAACTTTACCTAAGTCAGCTTGAGCCAGTCTGGCCATTCTCCTCCGACCTCTGGGATCAACCAGGCATTTTCTCCCACTGGATATTTTCTCTTTTTCGGAGCATTCTGTGTAAACCCTAGAGATTGCTGTGCGTGAGAATCCCAGTAAATCAGCAGTTTCTGACACACTCCGACCAGCCAGTCTGGCACCGACAACCATACCACGTTCAAAGTTACTTAAATCCCCGTTTTTGGCCATTTTCTTCTGCTCACCGTGTTCGTGCGCGCGCGCACACTCCCAGGCTCTGATTGGTTAAGAGGTAAGATCGACGTATCTACGTAATGCTAAGATCCTCGTGCGTCGTCATGTTTTGACGATCTTCGCCGAGTTTTGCCGAACTTACTCACAGCGTTACTGGATTCATGAGGCAAATTTGGATTATTTACCAAGGGAAACTAACAGAATGGACTCCTTTTTTAAGAAAACAGCCTAAGATGAAGGTCTATGTATCATCTTGGCTATTTTTAGCTCAGAGATAAGGTAATCAGAGCTGAAACGCAATGTTTCTCCTAGTTTGTTTCCAAAGATCAAATATGTATTTAGAGATTCATTCGGTAATCATTTCGGTTGTATTATGCCAACATACTAAACTACATAGCCATAATCTTAAAAAGAATGACATTTTTTGTTTAAAATATGTCTTGCTATGTTCATCAAACATGAACGATATTAAACAATCTACTTAGTCTAAATAATATACAATTTGAAAACGATGGATTTGTGTGTGAAAAGTAGAGATAAGCTCTTTAATAATTGACTTTCAATGTTTAATTAGGACTTTCAAATATAAAAGGACGGTCTTCTTAATGATGTAATCCCGGACCCAGTACCAGGTTTACAAACTTAATCACACTTAAAGACATGAGTTATTACTGTGCATTTAAATAAACAGAACGTTTTTAAATTTGAGGACTGGTTTAGTAAGTTACTAAAACAGATTTAATGTCTTCACAGGCACTGAAAGTGAGTGACCACTATCCAGTAGAGGTGGAACTGAAGAATAAACATAAGACACACAATTCATCAGCAAAATGACTAAAACTACATAATGAAAAGAAACAATAACAAAAGACATTTGTGTTTCGGGTAATTAAAGATGTTCCATACATTTGGAGACATGAAAAGTGAGACTGTAGAGCTGAATATAAAGATGGATACGCTTCAACAAAAACTTTAGAAATGGAGTTGTTTACATGTGAATTTAAACTTGAAATGTTTGGATGTTGTACTGAGCTTTGAATAGGTTTCAAAAATCAAAGACATTAAAATCTGAAATTTTAATTTACAGTCATCACAAACTTTATTCCTTTTAACATTTTCTTTACATCAGATATATAAAGTAACTAAAAAAAAATCATTTGACATTGCTATTGTGGACCCAAATCATAAGTTGATGGATTGAACAGCAAGCAAATAAACACTGAAACACATTCATTTCTTCCCGGACTTCTTGATGCCACCTCCAGCTGTGGAAAGACATCAAAGGAGAAACTTTGTTGAGAAAAGGAACAACTCAAAAAACTTTACAGATATATTTCAACATTACATTAATAAACAAAAAACTTCATTTAAATAGGAAAGAATGATGGGTGGCTTTATGCGTCTCTTACTTAAAGGTCCTTTTCCAGCAGCCTTGGCTTTCAATTGTTCCATTGCTTTCTGATCCTCTTTCTGTTTCTGTTTGAAAGCCATGTCCTCCTGTAGTTTGTAAATAAAACATAGAATGAGTGTGTGCAATTCAACAAGTCAAGAAAATGTACAAACCATCATTTCAACATTTTCAAAATTTGACTGGTAAATACATTAATTTATGCATTTGGCAGACGCATTTATCCATTGCATTCCTTGCATTTGAAGGTACATGTACATTCTTACACATACATTTCTGTAGACTTTACTCTAAAGGCAGCTGATCTGTCCAGTTCACAAACCATAATCTCAGTGTTTATGTATAAACACTTCAACCACAACCTCAATGTACGAACTTACATCATCCACATCTTTCGACTGCTTTTTAGGAGCCTTGAGGGGTTTCTTTTTACCTCCTGCACAGAGAATAAATCATTTTGATATTAGATACCATAATAACATGATCAAAACTAAACTCAAATTTTGAAAAATATTAAATATACATTGTAATAAGAAATATAAATGGATTTTTTTTTAGTATAACAATAATAGAAAGGACCAATATTAACTTTCAAATGATTAAAATGCAGTGAAATGTTGTAATACAGCTAACGCAGATAGCATCGTGTACAAAAAAGATATATTTTAAAAATATATCGACATGTTTACAATCTATAAAGACCCGGCATGATCGGAAAATAGCGTTTGTATTACCTACAGCGTTTTACACAATAAAACTGTCATGTTAAGTGTTTTTATTTTGATTAATATTACCTTCTCTTCCAGACATGTTGCTCAGATTAGTTAGCTAATGCGTTTTTCCGCGCCGTCAGGACCCTAGCTGTTACCCGGATGTAGTCCGCCCGTCTTGTGCCTGAGAGAGATTCAATTCGTCGTATCGATTCGTTAGGTTGGTTCGTGTAACTGAACTGGTTCAAAACCTGTTTTGATTCGTTTGAGTCGTAGTGTTCCCAAAAGATCAGATTTTGCGTTGTTTATGATCCCAACCGATCCCAACATGTCAGCCAAGCCTCACCGTTGTGTCGCCAAGCGAACTTCTTATAAAGTTTTTTTTTTAAAGGCTTGATAATGCAATCGAGTGACTTACAAATGCTTTGAGAATCGGTTCAACTGGATCATTAACACATGAATCTGTTCAAAAGAACCCCAGCTACTGCCTGAAAGAAATCCGCTCATGCTACAATGACATTTCAGGAAATTTGACAGGTATATTTTATGGACTATACAGTACAGTCTTCTGTAAACATGAGAAAATAGGGGCCCGAGAAGAAACTTGACAAAACGGAGAATCGCTGGTGCGTTTTGTTGGTTTAATCCTGAAATTAATTCAGTTTGAACTGTAGACATTATTTACCGACACTATTCATTCATCAGCTCGGAAAAGTAAATAATGTTTTTTTTTTTTTTTTTTACAGTCTATGTGTGTGACGTGTTGAAGGTGTTTACTGAAATATAATAAACTTATTTTTGATCAGTTAGTTGCAAAGGCATTTTTTTTTTTTAGTTTATGTTTAAGTACTAAAACTGTAGCCTATGCATATACAAAAAATAAATAAATAAATAAATAAAAATACTAGGCATATATTTAAAAGTATATATGGAAATGACAAAATAAAAGAAACTTTAAAATAAAATGAACACAGAAAAAATAAATATAATTTACAAAAATGAGAAACAACTATAAGAGTATATTAATGATGTAAAACAAGACTAGCACAATCTTTTCACTGAAAATATAAATTGCTTAAATAATGATAATTCATAACAATGAAATAGTTTATTTAAAATGTTGCATTTATTCACATTCTGTGATTAAAAGCATAAGTAAAAATGATACACTTACAGCACAAACATGTGAGAAACATATAGGCGGTGGGCCGGATCTCGAAATTACGAATTTAATACTTACCTCACAGCTGTGTACGTTTTTTTTTTTTTTTTTTTTTTGCTGAGGTCATGTAATAAAATCGTATAAGTACTACAGACATTGTTTCCAACTTTGTTGTATGCACATTTGACGCAAAATGTCCTTACAAACACTTACTTTTTTAAACCGGCAAATAAGCAGGAGTACTAATCATAACGTTAGAAAACCTCCCGTTTCCTTGACAACCAATGTAAATAATGAACACAGATTCTACACATGATTCTACAGCGGAGGCAAAGTAATCTTTGTCAGTGACCTGGAAGCTGCGTTCTTGAAATTAAAATTTTGCTTTAATCATTAAAAAAGTAATTTTAGTAATGTAGTTCAGTAATACTGAGGTAAAAATTAGGTGTTTTATCCGTTTAGCTTTAAATGTAAATCTTTATTATGAGTCCTAATCATAAATAGTGCATGTTCACAATAACAGTTTAAAATAAATAAAATAATGATTTAAACTATTATGTTTTACTTCTGATATAAACATTTAGATTAAATATGCCATTCTCATTAATGGTGTTAAGCACTTTAACTACATGAAATAATTACTGAGAAGTTACAACATTTTTATATTCAATAAATATAAATATTTGTTGTGGATGCAATGCGTTTGAACACTTTTCCTCTGGCATGCTGTGTTTTAATGTTTTAACTAATTGCTTATTATGATAATAGCAGATTGTCTGAGAAAATGGTTTCGTGCAAATAATGCACAAGGTCTATCTGTTTCCATTAAAAATATAAATCAATTAAAAATACTATTTGGCCAGTGGAAAAGATTGAGAAAAACTTTCTCTGAAATGTATTTTACACTATTTGATTTATTCATTCAAAAACAAGGCAAGAATAGGCTACTAAATTATTTTTATCAATGAAATGTAACGGCACATCCGTATGTCATATTTTCCTAATGTCTGGTACCGTTAAACATGTTTTCACGTGAATGAATAATCATATGCAAATGATATGCAGATGAGGATATGCATAGTAAAACTGGGCGTTGTAAACTCCAAACACAGGTGCTGGTCATAAAATTCGAATATCATCAAAAAGTTTATTTATTTCAAGAATTCAACTTAACAGGTGAAACTAATATATTATATAGACTCAATACATGCAAAGTGAGATATTTCAAGCCTTTATTTGTTATAATTTTGATGATTATGGCTTACAGCTTATGAAACCCATGAAATCAAAATCCCAGAAAATTAGAATATTACATGAAATCACACAGTAATTACACAGTGATACCATGGTCATTGAACCAGGTTTTGGTTCTTTTGGCAGTGTGGGCAGGTGCAAATCCTGCTGGAAAATGAAGTCAGCATGAAGTGCTCTGGAAATGTCCTGGTAGACGGCTGTGTTGACTCTGGATTTAATAAAGCACAGTGGACCAAAGTCCTCTTTTCTGATGAGAGCAAATTTTGCATCTCATTTGGAAACCAAGGTCCCAGAGTCTGGAGGAAGAATGGAAAGGCACACAATCCAAGATGCTTGAAGTCCAGTGTGAAGTTTCCACAGTCTGTGTCGGTCATCGGCTGGTGTTGGTCCACTGTGCTGTCCACTCAACGCAGCCGTCTACCAGGACATTTCCAGAGCACTTCATGCTTCCTTCAGCAGACAAGCTTTATTAAAACTAAACAGTTTGAAGGTCTAGTCTGAGTTTAGTGGTTGTAGCTTGAATAGTTTAGTGGTTGTAGCTTGGATAGTTTAGTGGTTGTAGCTTGAATAGTTTAGTGGTTGTAGCTTGGATAGTTTAGTGGTTGTAGCTTGAATAGTTTAGGAGTTACGTGGAGAAATTAGTCTAAGATGAATAAATATAATAATCTTAAGTACGATCAGTAAGTTGGCTTTTCCAAGCCAACTTAAAGATGTTGACTGTGCCGAGAGTTCATTTCGGTTTATCTTAAAGGTTTAAGTTGTCATTGAGTGTTAAATGTTGATTTGAGTGTTTCCATCTTCCTAAATATCACAAAGCATTTGTTCTATGAATGTATCAAGATAATAAGTTGGTTATTGTTGAATTGAATAATAATGAAGTAACTACAGTGAATAAGCGCCGCCGAGTGTTTCCATTATAATGAGTCTCTATCAGAATCTTCACTTCAGAAACACTGAACTCCTTCTCAACCTTCAACAAACACCTAATCCATTATCTCAAGTATTTCAGGTTAAAGCTGAAATGCTGAAGTGTGTTTTTGCTGATTCTCCTCAATGGGAATAATGTTGCAGATTCACAATGATCCTGTTGGGATTCTCTCGGATCACGGGATCTTTCTCCGTCTGGAAACAATAAATTGCAGATTGTTAGAGAGAGAGAAATGAACAGCAGTAACTGTCACAGAAACTCATGAGATCAGCAAATCTTCCATCAACCAGTGAATAATATTCAGTCTGGAATGTTTATTTCAGGATCATTTTGATGGAAACGCCATTCATTCATGGGAAAGTTTACAGCAGAAGAGCAGAAATGCTTTAATACAGTATATTCAAATATTGAAGTATTTGAGAGCGTATGGAGATCGACTCGATTACAGCAATTATTTCATGAAAGAAGGCGGAGCTAAAGAGATCTTGTGTCACTAGTTTCGACTCCCTGATTGGTGGAATATTTTCAGTACTGCATCATGGGTAATGTAGTTTTACCTTAAATTTCACAGTTAAACATGATTATTTTGTAAATAAGTTGAAATGTTCTTTTGATCGATAAATACTGTAAAGTATAATTAAGTATTCAAAGTATACTTGGCTTGTAGTTGTGTTAACTCTTTTAATCGAGTAGCCCATTAAATATACTTTTTTTAACATAGTTTTTCATATATAGTCTAATGAAACTTACTGTTGGAGCTATTTTTCACTTTGTTTATTTTAGGCTTAAGTTACAGTCTAATTTATTTCTTTTCTTGCTAAAAGTAAACTTGCTTTATTTTGCATTTATGCTTATTTTCTTGTTTATTTACATTGTCGTTTATTGGTCACGTGGTGCTATGTTAATTTGCATAAATAGGTCAAGGTGGGAGGAACCAGGTGGGCTGCGAGGGCATATGGTTTTTTACCACAGCGTGAGAGAGGCAGCAGGAAATGTCTGTGAGCTTGCTTATATGTGTAAATAAGCCTCCTCGAACTCATCTTTTGCGATGGACATTAGTTTATTTTGGTACCTCTAACCATGCGTAAAGCCTAACCCATGACGTAGCCTCAGTGGCCATTTGAGAAGTTTGGTATTATTAGTTTTGTTTAAGTTTATGGACAAATAGCCACTACACTTACATTGTTTGAATATTGATAAGAATATTGATATAAAACAGATATGTGTCTAATTTTGCGTATCTGAATTTGTGTGTAGGCTAGTCCACTAATGTATAGGAATTAACTCTAATTCTACTTTTCCCACCATTGGCTGAATTTTCCAGCTATCCATGTTTTCACTGTTATATGGTAGGGGGCGCTATGACACATCTAGTGCATATGCATAATCTCCGGGTTAAAACACAGGAGAAGAAGCTGAAACAAGTGATAGAAGATTACTCACTCAAATGTAAAATAACGTGATCAAACATTAAACAGCTTGTAAATCAAAACTGCTTAAAGGGTTAGTTCACCCAAAAATGAAAATTCCGTCAGTAATTACTCACCCTCATGTTGTTCCAGACCTTAGTTCATCTTCGGAACACAAATTAAGATATATTTGATGAAATCTGTGCTGTCTCACTCCTCCATAGGCTTCTATAGACATTATAGCTTGCTGGCCCAGAAAAGTTATTAAAGACATCATTGATATAGTCCAAGTGACTACAGTGGCTCAATCTTAAGTTTATAAAGCGACGAGAATACTTTGTGTGCAAAAAAAAACTAAAATAACGACTACTATATTCCACTATTCACTTCCTTCTCTCTGGGCCTCGAGTGAGATCACGTAGTGTAATAGCGCAGCGCTTCGGTGTTGTACGTCACACGCATCACACATGACCAGCGTCGGCCAATAGTGAGCCTACGTGTGACGTACAACACAGACGCGCTTCGCTAAAACACTACATGAACTGACTCGAGGCCCAGAGAGAAGGAAATGAATAGTGGAATAAAGTGGGTTTTTTTTTTTTTGCACAAAAAGTATTCTCGTCGCTTTATAAACTTATGATTGAGCCACTGTAGTGACTTGGACTATATTAATGATGTCTTTAATACATTTTCTGGGCCAGCAAGTTATAATACCTTAGAAGCCTATGGAGGAGTGATCCAGCTCTCAGATTTAATAAAAAATATCTTCATTTGTGTTCCGAAGATGAACGAAAGACTTACATGGTTGGAACAACATGAGGGTGAGTAATTACTGACAGAATTTTCATTTTTGGGTCAACTAACCCTTTAATGTTACCAAATGAAATTTGGGGCTGTTGGACTTGATCTGCTCCACCTGTGTTTTGATCATCGCTCTGAATCTGATCAAGAATCTCAACTTTTGTTTAAAATGTTGCCTTTATGAAACTTACCGACTTTCAAGTGTTGATAAAAAAGGATGCATGAAGCTAATAAAATATTTTTGAAATTAGTTAAAGTACAGTTAAAGGTATTTTTCAAGTATAAAAATAACATCTTGAACATAGTAGTATAGGGGCAAGTGCAAAAATAATATATAAATAGTAAACTATAGGTATGATGTTATGTCCACTTAAAGAAAACTTACAAGTATACTTGCAGTATAAACTACTAAACTAGTAGTTTACTGAGAGTACACTTCAGTGTGTACTTTCATCAACTAAAAAAATGTGCTACTTGTATTAAAATAGTAAACTACTAGCATACTTATAAGTTCACTTGTAGTACAGATGCATTACAAATGAGAAACCTAGATGTGTACTTAAAGTTTACTACTCTTACACTTATAGTACACTTACACGTATACTTTTATATACTAAAAGTGGGCCAATTTAGTCCCAAACAGTATAGAAATGGTACACTTACAAGTTTACTACAAGTACACATTGATATTGGTATACTTAAAAATATACGTGAACATTACTTAAGTATACTTCATAAAATTAACTTGAAGTGATTGCAATACAATATTGTCACTCTCTATAGTAACGCTCTCCCACATATTACGCTATTGTAACTGCGCTTATTTCCGTCATTGGTATAAGTAACAGTGGGTGGTCATAAGAAATGTGCAGTTTTCTACCATCTTGCTAATGTTTCTTTATTCATTCGGCAGTCTTGCAGCTTGAACCACTGCAGGAAATCCACCCTTACAATCTCATAAGATTTCTACAAACACATAGTGAAGTATTTTACCTCATCCTTGTTTTTCTCCTGGTCTCCTATGAAATAATGTAATAATCACACACACACTTTACATAATAAAGACAATATTTTTCTCTCACTATAATATCTGTACGTAATACTTGCCTTTCTAAAGCTCCCCCAGTAACTGAAGACGAATCTGAAACACGAGAGTCTTTGTTCACACAGGTTTCCTTTAAATTGTCACTCATATCATGTTAAACAGCACTTGTTATGAAATAAAACTTAAAATGATGTATTCTAAAATTCTAATGACTAAATGATACTCACCCATGCAGTGTCAGAAACACCGAAGCATCGAATGATCCTGAATCTGCAGATGTTGATCAGTAGTTTATAATGTCCAGTGTCTGTGTCTCTGGTGTTTGTGATGGTCAGAGATCCAGTCTGATGATCCAGCTTCAGTCTGTCTCTGAATCTCTCTTCACACTGATCATCTGTACAGATCTGACTCTGATTTCCAGTGATTTCAGCGATGGGAATGTCTTTAAAATACCATTTCATCAAATCACTTGAGTTTCTTATACCAGGATCTAAAGTGACAGATTCTCCCTCTTTCACTGACTTTCTCTTCATTTGATCTCGTTCAGCAGCAGAAACACCTGAAACACAAACCAACAGATGCTGGAGGATCTTTAGAGGAAAAAACTCCACATGTGTGAAAATAGTTGTGCGTTTTCAATTCCTGGATCTTGACAAATTCAGTAGAAACAAAATGAACTGCAAAATTGCTAAATATCAAGCTAATCGTGGATGTTTTTATTCGTATAGATTTACTGTTTATATGTCAACTCTGCTGGATTGTTTTATTTCTTTACAGACCCGCACATATATTACACACATACATGTTTATGCATTGCATTACTACATTGAAATATACATTTCTATATTATAATATTCCAAAATAAGCACAATATACATCTAAAATATTTATAATGATTTGCAAACACTTCTGATCATTATATGAGATAAACTGACAAACTACAAGATTTTTACACATTTACTATTTCTTTGCACTTTGTTGTGAACTAAAAAACAACGAGTATGAAATAATAAATGCATTTAAACAGATGGAAAGAACTGGAATGAACAGAACAAAACTAAGGCTACGTTTACACGGAAACGATCTGAAGAGAAAACGCAAAAGTGATCACTTTTTATTCTGCGTTTAGACTAGCGTTATGGGGGGGAAATCTGCCTGCATATGGTGACGCAAAAGTGTGTGAAATTCAATGCAGTATGCACTCCAGGCGGCTAGGTGGCAATGTGAAGCACTGATCGGTGCCTTCACTGTCTAGCAGACTTTTGCCAGGGGGGAAGGAAGTCGACCGGAAGTTGAAGTCGGCCGCGTGCCGCCATCTTGTAGCAGAACTTCACCTGCAGTTAGCATCCCATTGACTCCCATTCATTTTGGCGTCACTTTGACAGCGAATAACTTTACATCTGAGGCGTTTAAAGACTCCATGTGTCCATTATTTATTTCTAAAGAAACACGACAATGTATAAAATGCTCCATTACCTTGTAGCTTATGTTATGGCCCCGTAGAAGCAGTTTTTGTAAAAGTAGGCTAACGATTGCGTCATAGCCACGCGACTCTCTGTCGCACAGTAGAGAGATTACCGTATAGACAGGAGGAGAAGCTCGCGGGCAATCGGGAGGACGTGGAGGCAAAATGACAAAGTAATTAATCAGAATACCTAGCAAAAGTTGCTCCTGCTCCAAGCTCATGGACAGCTCCTACTCACACTCTCCGTCTCTGCAAGATTCGGAAGGGAATGATTCAGATTTCTCTTGGCACAGCTACTAGAAGACAGACGGGTTGCTCACGTGGTCCGTGTAAAGCTTTGCTCGGTTTGAGTCTGCGCGTCAGGAAAGGAAGTGCTAAGAAATCGCTAAAAATGGGCTTCACTTGTCTCAATTGAGTTCCAATGGGGTCGCTGTGTCCATTTCTTTTACTGTCTATGACTTTTGCGGTTTTACCGTTTAGACGGAAACACGACGGTGGAGCGTTTTTAAGATTTCCACTCTGGAGGGTGGTTTCATTTTTTTGCGTTTTTAAGCCCCAAAAACGCCGTCGCCGTCTAAACGAAAGGCACATCTGATAAAATATTTTTACATTTTCACCCGCGAGCGTTCTCGTGTAAACAGGGCCTAACTGTTAAAAACTAATGGATCGTCAGTGGAAAAACCTAAACAGTTGAAAGTAATTCAGTTCAGTTTAATGATGCAGATCAAGAGAAAAAGCTCTGAATGTCACTGATATAATAAACATGACATGATTTAAACATAATGACTCACCATGAACAGAAACACTGAAGTTCTTTCCACTGTCGCTGCCGTTGATGATCACTAGTGTATATTCTCCAGAGTGTCTGTTTCTGATGTTCATGATGGTCAGAGATCCAGTCTGATTATCCAGCTTCAGTCTGCCTCTGAATCTCTCAGTAACTTTATTAACTTTATTACCTTCATTACACTGAACATCTGTACAGATAACACTGAGATTTCCAGTGATTACAGCGATGTTAGTGTTATTAAAATACCATTTAATCTTCTCTTGTTGGTTTGTTTTAACACCAGTGCATATAGTGACTGAATCTTCCTCCATCACTGTCACTCTGTCTGTATCAACACGAGACACACCTGAAGAAGAAATGCACAGAAAATGATGTAATGTCTATGACAGACATACAAAATAATAAAAGAGGAAGTGCCGGCTATAAAAATGTTTCTCTTCAGATCAAACAAGCAGCGTAAAAACACAAATAACACACACGCACAATGCCACAAAAACAGTAACTATAGTATACAGGATAAATGAGTCAAACGTTCTTAGCGGTAACATAGTACATGCTACTTTGAGCTAGATACTCACAGCTTTTAAATATGTTTGCAAGCATCACACAGTGAAATGGCCTTTGTCTGATACTTACTACAATAAGCATTCTCTGCTCCTAAAAGTCCAATACAAGACTGAGGCTCCAGATCAATAGAATGCGCTTCAGAAAGAAAATGAAATATACATTACCAAAATGACTGAATTTTACTACATGACCATAAAGAATAAAACAGGGTGACATTTTACAATTATTATAGAGTGGATAAATCGTGGGATACATTTATTAAGGTCTGAACTGAACATGTATACGTTTCTCAAGCTCTCATCCCACGTGTTTTCATGAATATTAAAACTAATTTCCTCTTCTCAGTCATGTTTTATTTTCTCTGTGTTTTTGTCAACCTTTTCTAGCAGTAATAATGTGTACAATTTTGACACACTACCACTCGTGGGATGTACATTATCAATTCTCTCTGAGGTTGGACTCAAATTCAAAACATCAAAGTCTGGAATGTGCTTTCCTACAAAGTCTATCTCGCAAATAACGGAAAAAAATGTGGAGAAACAAGAGCAGAGTTTTGTTTTAGCTGTTCAAAAGAGCTACATATATAAACATCCGGAACTGTTTCCATGTGTTTCCGTTCCAAAAGCATGATTACTACAAATTGGAGTATCCACATATATATCAGGAATTTTCAAATAGCCTAAGCTATAGGCTACCTTAATTTGTTTCCACACTTCAATTAAGTTAAAAATAAATAACTATGTTTCCGTTGATACTTTAAAGATAAAGAAGTCTTATTACAAGAAGCTTTTTCACTTACTAACCATTCTGGCTTATCACCTAACTCCACTGAACCCAACTTTCTCCAGCATGCTGAAGTATTTAAGTTAGCTAATAATATAATATTAAATAATAATATTTAAAATCGAGAAGCCCAAATCCTCCTAATCCTTACGTTTATTTAGATGTTTCTTGTTAATCCTAGATGTCTTGATGGCTCAAATGAAGCTGGTTATAACAGATTATAGCTGTTTAAAATGATAAAGGGGGATAAAGAAAGGAGTACAGTGAAATACAAACAAAAAACTAATAAAAAAAACTAAATTTTTTATAGCGTTTACCCTGCCTTCCAGTGTTAAGACATGACACTCAAAGTTTGGTTAATTTGATTCGCATTGACATAACTTGACAAATTTCCTACAAAAAAATGTTAATTAATAAAGTGTAGGCCTTTTTTTATTATATATTACACTTTTATAGTTCCTCTTATTTTTTTTACTTGAAACTAATAAAATGTTTGTTAACTGTCTTGTTGATCTTTGTTCAGTAAAGAATTTTTTTTTCATATTAAACTGTTATTCCCTTAACTAAGACGAGTTGATACATATCTCTCTCGTCTCAGTGCGTGCACTCAATCGCTCTGGCGCGGCGACACTTTGATAGCACTTAGCTTAGCCCAGTTCATTCATTAGGACCCAAACAGAGATGAAGTTAGAAGCGACCAAACACCTCCCCGTTTTCCCTATTTAAATACAGTTACACGGGTAGTTACACGACCAAGTTAGCCTGACTACGTCAGACTTGGTACTTCCGCTTAATTTCAGTTCGCTTCTGTACTCAGTCTGAGATAGCAACCTTTTCTCCCCGTTTTCCTCCGGCCTCAAAACAGCCGGCCAATCAACGAACAGAGGGCGGGCTGAGAGCCATGACGTAGACGCTGATTGTACCGTGGATGCGTAGATTTACTTCTCATAATCTGCAAAAGTCGTTCACAGCCATGTTCACTCCGGTATTTCGCTCGATGGTTTTGTTTCGCATCATACATGTGTTTACAGTGGAAGTTAGATGCGGCTGAGCCTGCGCATAACACACGTCATCACCAAAGGTTATGTGATTGGCTTACGGGTAACCAATGATTTTAAACTTCAGACAGGCCCCCCCCCCCGAAAATAGAAAATATTTAGTCTAGCCTACAGTGTTGCCAGATTGGGCGGGTAAAAAAGGGCGGTTTTGAATTTGATTGTGCGGGTAAAAAAGGGTTTGGGCGGGTGGACAAAATTTGGGCTGGTTTGGGGTCAATTCGGCGGTTTTCAAACATCTACATTTTAAAGTCTAATTGATTAAAAAACTAAACTAAAGTGTGCATGTAGTCCATAAAATCAGTCATCATGATTGTACACACAAGCGCCCATGCAGAGTCAGCTGGCGTTAGTGTTGACATCACCGACGAGCACGCACTTTTAGCCAATCAGTGATCAGCAGGCAGATGCGATTGAGCGCGATAAGTTGTAGCTGTATATTCAAGTGATCGCTAATGCCAAAGTGATAGGCTAGCTATAGCCTACTAAACAGTAAGTTTTATCTACACAGTAAAGAGTAAGATAGTGAGCAACTCTAAAAACGTACACCTGGTGGGAGATAGATGGTGAATATAACTCTGAGGAGAGCACAGTTGAATGACTTAAAAAGGAAATGAAATATGGGATGTGAAATATGTCCATGGCCATGTGCACACTAACCTAACCTTACCAGAGACATCGGCAACGTTTACACCGTCCAGATTGCACTATACTCGACCCTGACAGCTGCTGAAAAAGGTTTGAATCAACGATGAATGAGTTTGACTGCTAAATTCTGCGTTATGTTCTGCAATGTGTACTTCCGAGGGTTAAAGTAATCGGTTCATTTCTTGATTGACGTTTTGACAGTGTCCATCTGGACATTTTAGTCATATTGGCTAATTCTCCTTTATTATTGCCCTGTTTTGATCTGTTTTCCTGGAATTTTATTTTTTATTAGGGCCCAAGCCCTGAAAGGGCGAAGGCCCTATTGTTTCCGGTAGGATTATTAGGGCCCAAGCCCTGAAAGGGCGAAGGCCCTATTGTTTTCGGTAGGATTATTTGTTATTATTATTATTATTTTTTTCTACTTCTCGGGCACTTTTGGGGTCCTTAACATGCTCGAAAACTCTTGAAACTTTGCACACGGGTCAGAACGCGCGGCCATCAGGGCCGGGCTGAAGCTGGTACCCGGGCGTGGCAGGGGGGCTCGACAGCGCCCCCTGGAACGGGATCCGAACACTTGTCCATAAATCAGACACGCTTGCATGTAATAATATGAAACTCGGTACACATATGGATCTCATCGGGCCGAACAACTTTCGTGCTCTAAGTTTTACGCCAGCCCAAAAGGAAGTCGGCTATTATGGGTTGTTTGGAAACGCATGCTGTGGAATTTAATGTACTCCTCCTAGGGAATTCATCCAATCGGCTCCAAACTCGGTCAGCATGAAGTCAAGACCTTGAGGATGAAAAATTGCCAGGTGATTTTTGATATCTTGAACGGTTTGGCTGTGGCGAGGAAACGAATTTATGGCGAATAATGGAAACAGGAAGTGTGTTATAACTTCTGCATACATTAACTGATCTTGATGAAACTTCAGCAGTGTGTTCATTGTAAGAGGCCGATCACATGGATGTGACTATTGTGAGTCAAAGTTATAGCGCCACCAACTGGCAGCAGGAAGTGTGTCACTTTCAAAATGCTTTGAAATCACCCTCTTATTTTTACCGGATTTGCTTCAAACTTTATGTGTATAATGTAAACACACGGCAGATGTAGACCTGTGAAAGGATTTTTGATATCTTTAATACTGTTGCCATGGCAACGCATCAAACATCAATATTCTTTTTTGATGCTTTTGAGACTCTTAGCATGCTTGAAATTGCATGAAACTCGACAGACACATTACATTTATTACCTAGTAGACATGTGCAAAGTTTCAGAAACGGGCGTGGTGAGGGGCTCAGTAGCGCCACCTTTAGTCATAAGTGGGGGGGTTAGTTTTATCAACAGCAACAAAACTTGGTATGTGTATTGTTCTCATCAAGACGGACAACTTTCTAATTGACATTAACTACCTCTGACCAACAGGAAGAGAGATATTTTGGTTTGAATGTGGATTTTCTGAAGAATTTTCTCTCCCTCTCTCTGTGTCTCTGTGTGTGAGAGGGGAGGGGGGAATTTGACTATTGCTTTTATATTGTTAATCAAGGTTTCAGGGGCTTTTGGGGTCCTTAACGTGCTCAAAAACTCTTGAAACTTTGCACACAAGTCAGAACCCCCTGCCATCAGGGACGGGCTGAAGCTGGTACCCGGGCGTGGCAGGGGGGCTCAACAGCGCCCCCTTGAACGGGGTTCTAAAACTTGATCCATATATCAAACACGCTCGCATGAATTAATATGAAACTCGGTACACATATAGATCTCATCGGGCCGAACAACTTTACCCCGGTCAAGTTTTACGCCAGCCCAACAGGAAGTCGGCTATTATGGGTTGTTTGGAAAACGCTTGCTGTGGAATGTGAAATACTCCTCCTAGAAAATTCACCGTGTCCCCTTAAAACTCGGTGGGCATGTAGTCAAGACTTTGAGGATGCTAAATTGCGGACGGATTTTTGATATCTCGAACGGTTTGGCTGTGGCGAGGAATCGAATTTATGGCGAGAAAAGAGAAACACGGAAGTGGAATAACTTCTGCATACATTAACTGATCTTGATGAAACTTCAGCAGTGTGTTCGTGGTAAGAGGCCGATCAGATGGATGTAGCTATTGTGAGTCAAAGTTATAGCGCCACCAACTGGCAGCAGGAAGTGTGTCACTTTCAACATGCTTTTGACAAAAGTGGGGGGGTTACTTTTAACTACAGTAAAGAAAAAATAGTTTGTATATTGTTCTCATCAAGCCGGACAACTTTCTAATTTACATTCAATAGCTCTGGCCATCAGGAAGTCAGATATTTTGGTCTGAATGTGAATTTTTTTGCAAAATCAGCCTCTGAATTTTTAGCCACTCCTCTTAAACTATTTATTTTATTCGTACCAAACTTTTTCAACATGATGAAACTACATTAAATATGCTAAATTGTGAATGGATAATAAATATCTCAAACGGTTTTGCTATGGCGAGGGATTAAAGTAAAAATCTTCTAAAAATGTAATACCATTTATTTCTATATAAAAGTATACAAATATCACAACTAAACCCATTTTATTCTGTTTTTGCAATTCAAGAAGAATGAAAAAGTTAAAAACAGGCTATTTAGTGCTATTTGGTTCAACAAAAAAGCAAACATAGGGCTATACTGCACTCTTGTGTCCAAAAGGACATCAAAATAGTATATAAAACTTTTTACCAGGTAGGCCAATATTGTATTTAAATATACATTTATTAGGTATGTGTCTGAGGATATTTTCCCACCGGTTAATCGACGTGTGACACGAGTGGGTGCTTTTAAATCGCTAATATAATAGTGAAAGAAAAATAATGATAATGTTGCACACACAAATCACACACATGTGGGAAAGAATGATGCTTTTAAACAACACTAAACCGCCATTAGGTGTCGCCAGGCATCCATCTTAATAAGCGAGTCATTGATTCGTTCGTTCAAACGATTCGTTCGAATGAGTCGATCATGATTAAGACAGATGTTTATGGATTGATCATTCAATCTTTGAGTCAACCGATTCGTTAAAAATGCTGAATCGTTCAGTTATGAGAAAACACGTGATGCGTGATGGTTCTGCCGTGATCTTTGTTTAACTATTTTCGCTGCTGAAACAGAACAAAAACAGTCAACATTGCATCTAAAATGTAAGTGACTTAATTGTAACTGTTTATTAACCTGTTGTATGAAATCTAGGGGTGGGAGAAAAAATTGATTCTTAGATGCATCGCGATGCGGACGTGGACGATTCTGAATCGATTCACAAATGTCAAAAAATCGATTCTCTAAAAAAATATTTTTCTAATAACGTAATATTGACGGAAGGCAAAAGGCGGAACTCTAAGCGGACGTGCGTGCAGTCTGTGGCGCGCACATAACAGAGAAGTTTCTTCTGCTCACCAAGGCTGCATTTATTTGATTAAAAATACAAACAAAAACAGTAATATTGTAAAATAGTATTCCAATTTAAAACAGCTGCTTTCTATTTTAATATATTTTAAACTGTTATTTATTCCTGTGATCAAAGCTGAGTTTTCAGCATCATTACTCCAGTCGTCACTGTCACATGATCCTTCAGAAATTATTCTAATATGATGATTGATACTCAAGAAACATTCATTATTATTTTAAATGTCGAAAACAGTTGTGTACAGTCTTTGATGAATAGAAAGTTCAAAAGAACAGCATTTATCTGAAATCTAAAGCTTTTGTAACGTTAAACACTACCGCTCAAAAGTTTGTGGTTAGTAATAATTAAAATTTTATTTTTGGGGGAAAGAAATAAAATAAATCAGAACTCTTATTTATGAAGGATGAGTTAAACTGATCAACAGTTACAGTAAAGACATTTATAATGTTAAAAATATATATATTTGAAATATATGCTGTTCTTTTGAACTTTACATTCATCAAAGCATTTTGAAAAAAAAAAAATCTGTACACAACTGTTTTCAACATTGAAAATAATAATGAATATTTATTGAGCATCAATCATCATATTAGTATGATTTCTGAAGGATCATGTGACACTGAAGACTGGAGTAATGATGCTGAAAACTCAACTTTGATCAGAGAAATGAATTACTATGTAAAATATTTTAAAATTGAAAACAGCTGTTTTAAATTGGAATAATATTTCACAATATTACTGTTTTTGTTTGTATTTTTAATCAATAAATGCAGCCTTGGTGAGCAGAAGAGACTTCTCCTAAAAACATTAAAAATCTTACTGACCCCAAACTTTTGAACAATAATATATATATATATATATATATATATATATATATATATATATATATATATATATATATATATATATATATATATATACATATATATGTATGTGTGTGTATGTATGTATGTATATACATATATATATATATATATATATATATATATATATATATATATATATAAATATAGCTGCGAGCAGCGATGGAGGGCCAAAGCCGGCGGTACCGCCACCCCGGTGCCTTTAGGTAACTAAAGGCACCGGGGTTGCGGTGCCACCGGCTTGGGCCCGTAATCGCTGCTCGCAGCTATATTTAGGGCCCAAGCCCTGAAAGGGCGAAGGCCCTATTGTTTCCGGTAGGATTATTTATTATTATTATTATTATTATTATTATTATTATTTTGTCAACCTTTCGGGCACTTTTGGGGCTCTTAACATGCTCGAAAACTCTTGAAATTTTGCACACACGTCAGAACCCGCGGCCATCAGGTCCGGACTGAAGCTGGTACCCGGGCGTGGCAGGGGGGCTCGACAGCGCCCCCTGGAACGGGATCCGAACACGTGTCCATAAATCAAACACGCTTGCATGTAATAATATGAAACTCGGTACACATATAGATCTCATCCGGCCGAACAACTTTCGTGCTCTAAGTTTTACGCCAGCCAAACAGGAAGTTGGCTATTTAGCGTTGTTTGGAAACGCATGCTGTGGAATTTAATGTACTCCTCCTAGGGAATTCATCGATTCGCCTCCAAACTCGGTGTGCATGAAGTCAAGACATTGAGGATGCTAAATTGCGGACGGATTTTTGATATCTCGAACGGTTTGGCCGTGGCGAGGAAACAAATTTATGGCGAAAAAATGAAACAGGAAGTGTGTTATAACTTCTGCATACATTAACTGATCTTGATGAAACTTCAGCAGTGTGTTCGTGGTAAGAGGCTGATCACATGGATGTGACTATTGTGAGTCAAAGTTATAGCGCCACCAACTGGCAGCAGGAATATGTCACTTTCAAAATGCTTTGAAATCAGTGTCTTATTTTTACCCGATTTGCTTCAAACTTTATGTGTACAATGTAGACACACGGCAGATGTAAACCTGTGAAAGGATTATTGATATCTTAGATACTGTTACCGTGGCAACGCATCAAACTTTAATATTCTTTTTTGATGCTTTTGAGACTCTTAACATACTTGAAATTGCATGAAACTCAACAGACACATCACATTTATTAGCCAGTAGACATGTGCAAAGTTTCAGAAACGGGCGTGGTGGAATGGCTCAGTAGCGCCACCTTTAGGCAAAAATGGGGGCTTAGTTTTTCCTAGAATCACAAAACTTGGTATGTGTATTGTTCTCATCAAGACGGACAACTTTCTAATTTACATGAACCATCTCCGACCAACAGGAAGAGAGATATTTTGGTTTGAATGTGGATTTTCTGAAGAATTTTCTCTCCCTCTCTCTGTGTCTGTGTGTGTGTGAGGGGAGGGGGGGATTTGACTCTTGCTTTTATATTGTTAATCAAGGTTTCAGGGGCTTTTGGGGTCCTTAACGTGCTCAAAAACTCTTGAAACTTTGCACACAGGTCAAAACCCACGGCCATCAGGGCCGGGCTGAAGCTGGTACCCGGGCGTGGCTGGGGGGCTCAACAGCGCCCCCTTGAACGGGGTTCTAAAACTTGATCCATATATCAAACACGCTCGCATGAATTAATATGAAACTCGGTACACATATAGATCTCATCGGGCCGAACAACTTTACCCCGGTCAAGTTTTACGCCAGCCCAACAGGAAGTCGGCTATTATGGGTTGTTTGGAAAACGCTTGCTGTGGAATGTGAAATACTCCTCCTAGAAAATTCACCGTGTCCCCTTCAAACTCGGTGTGCATGTAGTCAAGACTTTGAGGATGCTAAATTGCGGACGGATTTTTGATATCTCGAACGGTTTGGCTGTGGCGAGGAATCGAATTTATGGCGAGAAAAGAGAAACACGGAAGTGGAATAACTTCTGCATACATTAACTGATCTTGATGAAACTTCAGCAGTGTGTTCGTGGTAAGAGGCCGATCAGATGGATGTAGCTATTGTGAGTCAAAGTTATAGCGCCACCAACTGGCAGCAGGAAGTGTGTCACTTTCAACATGCTTTAGACAAAAGTGGGGGGGTTAGTTTTAACTACAGTAAAGAAAAAATAGTTTTTATATTGTTCTCATCAAGCCGGACAACTTTCTAATTTACATTCAATAGCTCTAGCCATCAGGAAGTCAGATATTTTGGTCTGAATGTGAATTTTTTTGCAAAATCAGCCTCTGAATTTTTTGCCACTCCTCTTAAACTATTTATTTTATTCGTACCAAACTTTTTCAACATGATGAAACTACATTATATATGCTAAGTTGTGAATGGATAATAAATATCTCAAACGGTTTTGCTATGGCGAGGGATTAATGTCCAAAAAGGAAACACTAAAAATCTTCTAAAAATGTAATTATATACCATTTATTTCTATATAAAAGTATACAAATATCACAACTAAACCCATTTTATTCTGTTTTTGCAATTAAAGAAGAATGAAAAAGTTAAAAACAGGCTATTTAGTGCTATTTGGTTCAACAAAAAAGCAAACATATGGCTATACTGCCCTCTTGTGTCCAAAAGGACATCAAAATAGTATATAAAACTTTTTACCAGGTAGGCCAATATTGTATTTAAATATACATTTATTAGGTATGTGTCTGAGGATATTTTCCCACCGGTTAATCGACGTGTGACACGAGTGGGTGCTTTTAAATCGCTAATATAAAAGTGAAAGTAAAAAAACGGACGTCCGCACGGACATTGATAATGGTGCACGTTGGAAAGAATGATACTTTTAAACATAACACTAAACCGCCATTAGGTGTCGCCAGGCGACCATCTTAATGAGCGAGTCATTGATTCATTCGTTCAAATGATTCGTTCCAATGACTGAGTCATTCATGATTGAGACAGATGTTTATGGATTGACCATTGAATCTTTGAGTCAAGCGATTCGTTTCAAAATGCTGAATCATTCAGTAATGAGAAAACAAGTTGCTGTGATCTTTGTTTAACTATTTTTGCTGCTGAAACAGAACAAAAACAGTCAATATTGCATCTAAAATGTAAGTGACTTAATTGTAACTGTTTATTAACCTGTTGTATGAAATCAATGTCACAGTTTCAATCGTGATTGTATTCAGGAAATAGTTGCCTACTTGTCAAGTGAGGTTGCTTAACTCTATCATATGTTATAAAATATATAAAAACTCCATATTTGTCATTTTTATAGTCAGTATGTTGTTAACTGGGTTGCTTTTTTGTGTGCTGCGCTCATTTGTTTACAATTCTCCTGGAGAAGCAGCATGAGCCTCAGCAGTGCAACCTTGTTACCATTGATCAGTAATACATTTATTATTAACTGCTGATTGCAACTTAAAATGAATGTAATGAAATTAGAATAATCTCTCGTTTTAGTGATTCCCAAGTTATTTTTTTGTTATTGACGTTCTAATCAGGCTATACTCTGGTCGGGCAAGTAAAATTCTCTTTCAGGTAGGCCTATTGTATTTATATATAAATATATTAGGGATGTGACTGTGATAACATTTTCCCACCGGTTAATCGACGTGTGACACCACTGAGCGCTTTTAAATCACTAACTATAGTATACTATATACTAGTAAAATACAGACGTCCGCACAGACATTGATAATGGTGCGGAGTAGAGCGAGCATTTTCAATTTATTCCTATGGATGTAGGAATTAACTAAAACATTTTATTTATGTTTTTGTGTCCACTGTTCAACCGCAACCGCGTCACACACACACACACATTCCAGAATTGCAATCTTGACATCGCAGCCTGTTCATTATAGCCCTAATACAATATAATAATAAAAATAGTCAACCTAACATAAACGAATTACACTGCTCTGTTTAAATAGTCAGTAGTACAATCTGTACCATTCACAGTAAGCAGAGCTCCACTGTGATGTTTCCAAGAACATTTTTGCGCGTGTGAAGAGGATGATTTTTTCCATCGATATTGGAACACGAGTGAAGTACAAAGCCTATAATAAAGAATAGTTTAGCATCCAAATACATCGCAAATATTGAAACATTTTGATTCTAATGAGAGGGTTACGTGAGACCAACACTGCTTACTTTCGTTTTTATTTTTACATTAAATTTAAAGGATTTGTTGTGGAATATTTTGGGTGTATCATAAAATCAGAATAAGGTAAGACAAGTAAAATTTTCTGTCTTATATTTATATATATATATATACGTATATATATAAGTATATATATATATATATATATATATGTGTGTGTGTGTGTGTGTGTGTGTGTATATATATAGATATTTATATACATATATATATATGTATATATATATATATATATATATATAAATATAGCTGCGAGCAGCGATGGAGGGCCAAAGCCGGTGGCACCGCCATCCCCGGTGCCTTTAGGTAACTAAAGGCACCGGGGTGGCGGTTTCACCGGCTTGGGCCCGCAATCGCTGCTCGCAGCTATATTTAGGGCCCAAGCCCTGAAAGGGCGAAGGCCCTATTGTTTTCGTTAGGATTATTATTATTATTATTATTATTATTATTGTTCAAGGGTTCGGGGGCTTTTGGGGCCTTTAACGTGCTCAAAAACTCATGAAACTTTGCACACAGGTCAGAAGCTGCGGCCATTAGGGCCGGGCTGAAGATGGTACCTGGGCGTGGCAGGGGGGCTCGACAGCGCCCCCTTGAATGGGGTCCGAGTGCGGTCCGAAAACTTGGTCCATATACCAAACACTCTTGCATGAATTAATATGAAACTCGGTACACAAATAGATCTTATTGGGCTGAACAACTTTCGTGCTCTAAGTTTTACGCCAGCCCAACAGGAAGTCGGCTATTATGGGTTGTTTGGAAAACGCATGCTGTGGAATTTGATGTACTCCTCCTAGGAAATTCATCCATTCGCCTCAAAACTCGGTGTGCATGAAGTCAAGACATTGAGGATGATAAATTGCGGACGGATTTTTGATATCTCGAACGGTTTGGCCAAGGCGAGGAAACGAATTTATGGCGAATAATGGGACACAGGAAGTGTATTATAACTTCAGCATACATTGACAGATCTTGATAAAACTTCAGCAGTGTGTTCGTGGTCAGAGGCCGATCACATTGATGTGACTATTGTGAGTCAAAGTTATAGCGCCACCAATTGGCAGCAGGAAGTGTGTCACTTTCAAAATGCTTTGAAATCACCCTCTTATTTTTACCCGATTTGCTTCAAACTTTATGTGTATAATGTAAACACACGGCAGATGTAGACCTGTGAAAGGATTTTTGATATCTTTAATACTGTTGCCATGGCAACGCTTCAAACTTTAATATTCTTTTTTGATGCTTTTGAGACTCTTAACATACTTGAAATTGGATGAAACTCGACAGACACATCACATTTATTAGCCCGTAGACATGTGCAAAGTTTCAGAAACGGGCGTGGTGAGGGGCTCAGTAGCGCCACCTTTAGTCATAAATGGGGCAGTTAGTTTTATCAACAGCAACAAAACTTGGTATGTGTATTGTTCTCATCAAGACGGACAACTTTCTAATTGACATTAACCATCTCCGACCAACAGGAAGAGAGATATTTTGGTTTGAATGTGGATTTTCTGAAGAATTTTCTCTCCCTCTCTCTGTGTCTGTGTGTGTGTGAGGGGAGGGGGGGGATTTGACTATTGCTTTTATATTGTTAATCAAGGTTTCAGGGGCTTTTGGGGTCCTTAACGTGCTCAAAAACTCTTGAAACTTTGCACACAGGTCAGAACCCACGGCCATCAGGGCCGGGCTGAAGCTGGTACCCGGGCGTGGCTGGGGGGCTCAACAGCGCCCCCTTGAACGGGGTTCTAAAACTTGGTCCATATATCAAACACGCTTGCATGAATTAATATGAAACTCGGTACACATATAGATCTCATCGTGCCGAACAACTTTCCCCTGGTCAAGTTTTACGCCAGCCCAACAGGAAGTCGGCTATTATGGGTTGTTTGGAAAACGCTTGCTGTGGAATGTGAAATACTCCTCCTAGAAAATTCACCGTGTCCCCTCCAAACTCGGTGTGCATGTAGTCAAGACTTTGAGGATGCTAAATTGCGGACGGATTTTTGATATCTCGAACGGTTTGGCCGTGGCGAGGAATCGAATTTATGGCGAGAAAAGAGAAACACGAAGTGGAATAACTGCTGCATACATTAACTGATCTTGATGAAACTTCACCAGTGTGTTCGTGGTAAGAGGCCGATCAGATGGATGTGGCTATTGTGATTCAAAGTTATAGCGCCACCAACTGGCAGCAGGAAGTGTGTCACTTTCAACATGCTTTTGACAAAAGTGGGGGGGTTAGTTTTAACTACAGTAAAAAAAACTCAGTTCATATATTGATCTCATCGACCCGGACAACTTTCTAATTTAAAGTCATTAGCTCTGACCATCAGGAAGTCAGATATTTTGGTCTGAATGTGGATTTTTTTGCAAAATCAGCCTCTGAATTTTTAGCCACCTTTATCGAAGTGGTTTATTTTATTCCCACCAAACTTTTTCAACATGATAAAAATATATTAATGATGCTAAATTGTGAACGGATAATAAATATCTCAAACGGTTTTGCTATGGCGAGGGATTAAAGTATTGTCTAAAAAGTAAACAGTAAAAGGCTCATATATTCTAAAAATGTAATTATACACCATTTATTACTATATAAAAGTATACAAATATCAGAACTTAACTCATTTTATTCTTTTTTTTTCAATTTAAGAATGAAGTTTAAGTTTAAAAACTGCCAGAATGGTTGTTTAGTCTAAACAATAAATAAGTAAAGTCAAACATAGTGCTATACTGCCCTCTTGTGTTCAAAATCAGGTAGGCCTATTATATCTATATAAAAATATACTAGGTATGTGACAGTGAGAATATTTTACCACCGGTTAACTGACGTGTGACACCGCTGGGGGCTTTTTAATCGCTAACTTAAAAACGAAAGTAAGATATGTTCGTCCACACGGACATTGATAATGGTGCGGAGCAGAGCGAGCTTTTTCAATAAATTCCTATGGAAGGAGCAATGACCTAAAAAACGTTGACTCTGTTCTGCTCGTTCCTCGCTGAGGACGCGCACCATTATGAATGCCTGTGCAGCCGTGAGCATTTTAGTTTCATTTTCGGGGCGGATTGCTTGAATGTATTTTAAAAATGCACAATGTTGTGTTTTATTGCTACTGTACAAAAATATAAGTTAACACTTTGCAGTTTGAATGATGTTCTGAACAAAATGACAGAGAATGTTTTTATGTGTCCACTGTTCAATCGCGCCCTCGTTTTAGTGATTCCCAAGTTATTTTTTCATTTAAGTTTTTTCATTGTTCTAATCAGGTCAGGCAAGTAAAATTATCTGTGTCTTATCCCTTACATTTTTATATAATATATATACACTGCTGTTCAAAAATTTGGGGTCAGTAAGATTTTTAAGCGAAGTTTCTTCTGCTCACCAAGGCTGCATTTATTTGATTACAAACAAAAACAGTAATATTGTAAAATAGTATTCCAATTTAAAACAGCTGCTTTCTATTTTAATATATTTTAAACTGTTATTTATTCCTGTGATCAAAGCTGAGTTTTCAGCATCATTACTCCAGTCGTCACTGTCACATGATCCTTCAGAAATTATTCTAATATGATGATTGATGCTCTAGAAACATTCATTATTATTTTAAATGTCGAAAACAGTTGTGTACAGTCTTTGATGAATAGAAAGTTCAAAAGAACAGCATTTATCTGAAATCTAAAGCTTTTGTAACATTAAACACTACCGTTCAGAAGTTTGGGGTCAGTAATAATTTAAATTTAAATTTTGGGGGAAAGAAATAAAATAAATCAATACTTTTATTCATCGAGAATGAGTTAAACTGATCAAAAGTTACAGTACATACATTTATAATGTTAAAAAAAATTATATTTGAAATAAATGCTGTTCTTTTGAACTTTACATTCATCAACGCATTTTGAAAAAAAATCTGTACACAACTGTTTTCAACATTGAAAATAATAATTAATATTTATTGACCATCAATCATCATATTAGAATGATTTCTGAAGGATCATGTGACACTGAAGACAGGAGTAATGATGCTGAAAACTCAGCTTTGATCACATAAATTAATTACAGTGTAAAATATTTTAAAATAGAAAACAGCTGTTTTAAATTGGAATAATATTTCACAATATTACTGTTTTTGTTTGTATTTTTATTCAAATAAATGCAGCCTTGGTGAGCAGAAGAGACTTCTCCTAAAAACATTAAAAATCTTCCTGACCCCAAACTTTTGAACGGTGTATATATATATATATATATATATATATATATATATATATATATATATATATATATATATATACATATATATGTGTGTATATGTTTGTATAATATATATATATATATATATATATATACATATATATGTGTGTATATGTTTGTATAATATATATATATATATATATATATATATATATATATATATATATATATATATATATATATATATATATATATATATATATATAAATATATATATAAATATAGCTGCGAGCAGCGATGGAGGGCCAAAGCCGGCGGTACCGCCACCCCCGGTGCCTACACTAAGGCACCAGGGTGGCGGTGCCACCGGCTTGGGCCCGCAATCGCTGCTCGCAGCTATATTTAGGGCCCAAGCCCTGAAAGGGCGAAGGCCCTATTGTTTCCGGTAGGATTATTTATTATTATTATTATTATTATTATTATTATTATTATTTTGTCAACCTTTCGGGCACTTTTGGGGCTCTTAACATGCTCGAAAACTCTTGAAATTTTGCACACACGTCAGAACCCGCGGCCATCAGGGCCGGACTGAAGCTGGTACCCGGGCGTGGCAGGGGGGCTCGACAGCGCCCCCTGGAACGGGATCCGAACACGTGTCCATAAATCAAACACGCTTGCATGTAATAATATGAAACTCGGTACACATATAGATCTCATCCGGCCGAACAACTTTCGTGCTCTAAGTTTTACGCCAGCCAAACAGGAAGTTGGCTATTTAGCGTTGTTTGGAAACGCATGCTGTGGAATTTAATGTACTCCTCCTAGGGAATTCATCGATTCGCCTCCAAACTCGGTGTGCATGAAGTCAAGACATTGAGGATGCTAAATTGCGGACGGATTTTTGATATCTCGAACGGTTTGGCCGTGGCGAGGAAACAAATTTATGGCGAAAAAATGAAACAGGAAGTGTGTTATAACTTCTGCATACATTAACTGATCTTGATGAAACTTCAGCAGTGTGTTCGTTGTAAGAGGCCGATCGCACAGATGTGACTATTGTGAGTCAAAGTTATAGCGCCACCAACAGGCAGCAGGAAGTACATCACTTTCAAAATGCTTTGAAATCAGTGTCTTATTTTTACCCGATTTGCTTCAAACTTTATGTGTACAATGTAGACACACGGCAGATGTAAACCTGTGAAAGGATTATTGATATCTTAGATACTGTTGCCGTGGCAACGCATCAAACTTTAATATTCTTTTTTGATGCTTTTGAGACTCTTAACATACTTGAAATTGCATGAAACTCAACAGACACATCACATTTATTAGCCAGTAGACATGTGCAAAGTTTCAGAAACGGGGGTGGTGGAATGGCTCAGTAGCGCCACCTTTAGTCAAAAATGGGGGGTTTAGTTTTTCCTAGAATCACAAAACTTGGTATGTGTATTGTTCTCATCAAGACGAACAACTTTCTAATTTACATGAACCATCTCCGACCAACAGGAAGAGAGATATTTTGGTTTGAATGTGGATTTTCTGAAGAATTTTCTCTCCCTCTCTCTGTGTCTGTGTGTGTGTGAGGGGAGGGGGGGATTTGACTATTGCTTTTATATTGTTAATCAAGGTTTCAGGGGCTTTTGGGGTCCTTAACGTGCTCAAAAACTCTTGAAACTTTGCACACAGGTCAGAACCCACGGACATCAGGGCCGGGCTGAAGCTGGTACCCGGGCGTGGCTGGGGGGCTCAACAGCGCCCCCTTGAACGGGGTTCTAAAACTTGATCCATATATCAAACACGCTCGCATGAATTAATATGAAACTCGGTACACATATAGATCTCATCGGGCCGAACAACTTTACCCCGGTCAAGTTTTACGCCAGCCCAACAGGAAGTCGGCTATTATGGGTTGTTTGGAAAACGCTTGCTGTGGAATGTGAAATACTCCTCCTAGAAAATTCACCGTGTCCCCTTCAAACTCGGTGTGCATGTAGTCAAGACTTTGAGGATGCTAAATTGCGGACGGATTTTTGATATCTCGAACGGTTTGGCTGTGGCGAGGAATCGAATTTATGGCGAGAAAAGAGAAACACGGAAGTGGAATAACTTCTGCATACATTAACTGATCTTGATGAAACTTCAGCAGTGTGTTCGTGGTAAGAGGCCGATCAGATGGATGTAGCTATTGTGAGTCAAAGTTATAGCGCCACCAACTGGCAGCAGGAAGTGTGTCACTTTCAACATGCTTTAGACAAAAGTGGGGGGGTTAGTTTTAACTACAGTAAAGAAAAAATAGTTTTTATATTGTTCTCATCAAGCCGGACAACTTTCTAATTTACATTCAATAGCTCTGGCCATCAGGAAGTCAGATATTTTGGTCTGAATGTGAATTTTTTTGCAAAATCAGCCTCTGAATTTTTAGCCACTCCTCTTAAACTATTTATTTTATTCGTACCAAACTTTTTCAACATGATGAAACTACATTATATATGCTAAGTTGTGAATGGATAATAAATATCTCAAACGGTTTTGCTATGGCGAGGGATTAATGTCCAAAAAGGAAACACTAAAAATCTTCTAAAAATGTAATTATATACCATTTATTTCTATATAAAAGTATACAAATATCACACCTAAACCCATTTTATTCTGTTTTTGCAATTCAAGAAGAATGAAAAAGTTAAAAACAGGCTATTTAGTGCTATTTGGTTCAACAAAAAAGCAAACATAGGGCTATACTGCCCTCTTGTGTCCAAAAGGACATCAAAATAGTATATAAAACTTTTTACCAGGTAGGCCAATATTGTATTTAAATATACATTTATTAGGTATGTGTCTGAGGATATTTTCCCACCGGTTAATCGACGTGTGACACGAGTGGGTGCTTTTAAATCGCTAATATAAAAGTGAAAGTAAAAAAACGGACGTCCGCACGGACATTGATAATGGTGCACGTTGGAAAGAATGATACTTTTAAACATAACACTAAACCGCCATTAGGTGTCGCCAGGCGACCATCTTAATGAGCGAGTCATTGATTCATTCGTTCAAATGATTCGTTCCAATGACTGAGTCATTCATGATTGAGACAGATGTTTATGGAT